>NW_010972669.1:386496-433958 GCF_000737465.1 Haliaeetus leucocephalus
TGGCCCTGGGAGAGCGCCCGTCGCACCCCGCCCGCCTCCGCCGGGCGGGCAGGGGCAGAGGGGCAGGGGCAGGGGCAGGGGCAGGCGCCGGCGCCGCGTGCGTCCCGAGAGCAGGAAGGGCTCCTCTCGTCCCCGTCGCCAGCTACGCGTTCTGCGCAGCCTTCGCCTCAAATTCGGGAGCAGCAGAGACTGACCGTTCCTGCCTGGTGTTGTGTAATTTGATTCTAAGCTCCTTGTGCCCCCGCGACGCGGCCCTCCGTGGAAACCCACCCCTTTCCACCCCAACCCTTGTCCGCAGAGGAGCGCGTAAATGTGGAGTCGAGCAAAAGCTTTAAGTGCACATCTAACGTCAGCATAAACTGCAGAAGCAACAGGTAAACACCTCCCTCTAAAAGCCTGACTTCTTACCGTAACTTCTGCGTTACTTACTGTTGGTGGTGTCAAAGGTGACTACTATGCCTTAAGGGAAAGCAGAGCAAATCTGGAGTGGAGAGGAAAGCCATCTGTGCCGTTAAGGGTAAGCTACGAAGTTGCAAGAATTCTTTCTAAAAGTCGGTTGTATAAAATGAAAAGCAAAACAAACAAACAAAAATCACATATTAGGGCTCCAAATAAAAAACATGTTCAGACTCCACAGAAGCCAAATGCAGCTGGGGTTCGCTCTCTGCTGTGTTCAATAGCTGTTTCAAACCTATGCTGCATGGTGTATTCTCAGCTAGTTACAAACAGTATTTTTGATTAGTTGTTTGGTTTTATAGGAAAAAAGTTACCATACAGTTGTCCTTTTTTTTTCTTTTTTTGCATCTGAGCCAACTTACACTAAGCAAAATCAGAGGGACTTTGTAAAAACAAGATGACAGATTTACATGTAACAGTTTAGGAAGAGGGGAGTTTTCCAGAAGCTGCACGCTAGTGTTTGCCTGATAATTAGGTTACCTTAAAAATGCATTTAAAGTGAAGCTTTGTTTCCCAAGTAAATAACAACATAGGTGCTAAATTACACTGGAATTAGTTAATAGGCCTAATGCTGTAGCCTTCCCACAGCCAAAACTCTCCTTACAACTGATGAGGAAATGCTCTAAGCTGTGGTTTATAAGCTCCTGTGCAAATAGTAGATACAAATTCTGACTGTGTTTTTTTTAAAACAAAACAGAATATGTAGATGAGATGCAAAAATACACAGAGGAAATCTTTACTTACAGTGCATACAGTTACATCCCAAAAGATAGAAATGGGCAACCAGCAAGAACAAGGAGAAAAGACATGGCATATGTATTTGCTCATTTTAAAACTGTTAATGGCTGTAACTGTTTTCAGTCTGCTGAAGTTAAGTTAGTCCCTTTGGACCAAATTCTGTTTCTCTTATTCACATGTTTAATCTTACTAAAAAGACAGAAGAACTGCTTTTGTCAGTAAGGTAAGCAGAATTTGGCCTTTTCAACACAAGCTGCAGGGGGTAAAGAGACTGTAAGAAGGCAACTGAGAAAGACTTCAATATGTTTGACTTTATCACTAGCCAAAAAAAGAGGAATATTTCAAGTAAGTCTCCACATACAAACACACCACCAGCTAAAGTCAATGTGGAGCTGCAGCAATTTCTTTAGCTCATTTTATGTTTTCTTTTTATCGTTTCAATAGTTAAAGTAAAAATATAGGGGGAAGTTCTCTATGTTTAACTTTGGGGAAAGTGCACTATAAAATAGAGCCGCTACTGGTGTTCATTAGTTTTAACAAAGAGTCTGGTCACAGGTTAATACTGGTAGACGGTATTGTAGCCCACCACATGCTAACTGTCGTCACTGTGAAACTAGTGCAGAGAAGTCTATGTCTAAAAGAATAAGACTTAAAAGAACAAAAAAATGCTTTCATACTGCAATTATTTTGCAGAGAGAATAATATTGTATCCACATGTACTATACAAAAGACTTTATTTTCTTACTCACAAAGCCACCAAAACTCTTTGCAAAATAGTTTTTATTTTACAGAACATACTGCATGCAGGCTAGGATTAACTATGCCTTCGTAAAATTGGAAGAGATAGTATCTTCAAACACAGAATAGAGCAAAATGAAGAGAAACATTTAGTTTGCTTCAGTAGATTCTTTAAAACTCCACTTCCTATCTGAAAGGTCCAAGCCTTTTGGCATTCTAAGGGACTCAGGCGGAACCACAAATGCATTAAGTAAAGAATGTGTTGATTTGTAAAGTATAACAAAGATGCAGACCATCTCACTGACATGAGAAAAAAATTACAGAAAATGAGGTAAAGAATGTGTCCTCATCAGTCTTTCCCGATTGAGAAAAATCAGCCTAATTTTGTTGAAATCAATAGAGATTTGGCAATTTCCTCTCTTTTTGTCCTCCCTGATGTAAAATTTACAGAACTGTGCCATCGGTCTCTTAGGGGCTGGCAGGACAAGGGCTTTCTCAGGCCCCACCACAGGCTGACTTGTCATTTCTTCAGTGTGCCAAGATCATTCAGGATAGTGCCTCAATCACTGGTAACATAGGTATCTCAAGCCATCTTCTGAAGACGTGGACATTGTTCTTCAACCTCCACAGCCTTCACCACTGTGGTTTTATTTAAATTTGTGCTGCAGTTACTGTCTTACCTTACGTGCACAAGGGCAGAATTTCCCCCCCATCTCATAGTGAATCTCTTTCAGTGATTCAGTTCTGGGGATTAAGGTAAGTATGGACAAATCATGCTGTTGAATTCCAAGTGTCAGCTTCTAGCAATACAGACACCACCATCAGTCAGGGACTTGTCTTGGTTTATCTTCTCTCTTTAGTTAATCATCTAACTGTAAAAGCTGTCAAGTTTATACATACAAAAGTGATTTAAAATTACCTCAGCTTTACAATATATACAAGATTGCCTCAAGTAACTGTTACCAAAACCCCCCAAACCTTTATCCTCTTCACAGGGAAAGAGTTGTTAATTATTTGTGCATATGCTTTGTATGTATCCGATTGATGATCTCATTGATTTTTTAGAAATCTTTGAGTACATTTGTTTCAAATTTTTACAACTTAACAAAATATGCTAGATGAATGAAAAAAATCTATTCTGTTTTGAATGGTGCTTACTACCTTAAGGCCACATATCATATGACCGTTGAGATTAGAAACAGAAACTCACATCTTCCTGTTTCTAGGGTGCTTTGCAAATGTTATCTCAGTATAAATAAACTTGTTTAAAAGCAGATTGAATTACATATTTTTTTTAGCTGCAAGATTTATGTGAACTGCAAGATATATGTGAACTGATGCAAATTTTCTCCACTTAAGTGTGAATGAAATGAGGGTTTTTCCATTTTAGAAAATGTTGTGTTCCCTGTCCCTTGAACTGAACAGTGAATTTCCACTGCCTGTTAGCTCACGGACTCTGAATGTTTAGTCTGTAATTCTATACTGTTATTTACATGCTCAAAATGAAAGGTTTATTTAAAATGTATGTATTTAAGACCACTTCAAACAACTTCTCTTTAGCAGATCTTGCTTCAGAGCAAATCTCAGTTACATCTAAACTCAGTAGTACAATCAGATGACCTGTGGAGTAAGATGTGTGTTGAACTATTGTGAGCTTAATACCTCTACTGGTTTAAAGTGCAAAAACTTTGAAAGTGCAAAGCTAAGCTCATAGCAGCTCAATGCTATTATGCTATGCCACCAGTTCTTATGATCCTATTAAGTTTAGGTCATTCAGTGAAATTTACTCCCAAGTCACAGTTGTTACTTTGTGAGTTATTTCACAAAGTCATACTGTGAAATTGATCAGTATCTTTGTGGATAGTACATACAGGTAAAAATACACTTTCAACACACTGTTTACATAGAAAGTTTGGCAGAGTCACCATTTAGCCAGAAGTGACTTTCACAACTCTTTTATTATATCCTTTTCATTTGGTGGCTTTTTTTCCTCAGAAAAATTGATGCTTGGCAATTGTTGACAATTTGACAGAGAGCTCAATCTGTACAATGGAAGGTACCAGAGTACTCAGGTTGAAGCCACTTAAAAGACAGCAAGGCTCGCTCTCTGAATCTGAGCCCTGCACAACTTGCCAAGCTGAAGTCTCCCACAGAGAGGAGCTTTCTCAAATTTCTAAACTGGAAATCATCTATCAAGAAAATGTATCACTTGGTCGATTATGGGGAAAAGGCTAATCCAGAATGATCAACAAATAGTTCTCTTTTTTTTTCAAACACCTTAAAAAGAACAAGGCTTCAAATTTGAAACCTGCAAGTCACTGCTGGAGAAAAAAAATTCCTCATTTGTGAGAAAGCTTCTCCGAGGCAGAAATAAGATCTCTTACTTTTAAACATAAAAAGAAAGTTAAACCAATGCAAGAAACAACATAATAGGTCTTAAAAAAAACCCTGAACACATATTCCCTCCCCCAACTTTAGAACTCTGGCCATGAGTAGTAACCCGGTTAGTAAGGTTTCTTTTGTACATTGAAGATTTCAAAGCTCTGCTTGATTTCTTCCAATACAAAAGCAAATCCATCAAAATTCTGATCTTCTCTTCAAATTTAAACAACTTAGGAAGAAAGTATATTTTCTGAATTTTCAAGAGCATCTTGAAAAAACCTTTCTGAGCTTCTTCCTAATTAAGAAGATGGCAAAGGACAGCTTAATTTGCATTTTGGGAGATAGCTGAGAATTGCAAACATGTAAGCATTGAAACAAATGCAGAGTTCTATGTAAAAACTTTTATTTCTAACCAGAGAAAAGGCCAAAATAACAATTCAGGACCTTGTGTGGCATTGGAAATCTCTGGTAACAATTATTTCCATTTACACTAAAAATGTACTTGCCTTGATTCTGAAAAAAATTACTTGGTTTAAAGAATTAGGTGGAAGAATAATAGAAAAAATGACATGCATAATAACAAATATTTGGAAACAGTAACAGTTTAGTTATTAGACTTTTGTCCTTTGTAATTTCAAAACTTTATTATTCAAAAGGTAAAGCAGATAAATACACTAGTTTTTAAGAACTTTTAAGATTGCCTTTTTAATCAGATCTTCAGTAAGAATTGAGGTTCCAACACTTGCATGGTTTACATGCATGCCTGAATTTAGAAGAGTAATCCTTCTGAGGTCAATGTGTATAAGCTTAAAGTTGTTGTTTTATAGGTGCTATTAAAATCTTGTTCCAGTCTTTATAAAACTCTGCCTGTACAGTATATCAGTATTGCTATTGTAGCAACTACTGTCACAGAATACTTATGGAGAATACGTTCACATTATTAACACTGCATGGTTCTTCTTGACAATTACGCTTTAAAATGATACAATAAGCATGTCTTAAAATAATCATGTCTTCAAAATAAAAATACTGTTTACAACAGTATTATAATTTGTAAATGTATATGAGAACACAGAAACCTTAACTACTAGAAAAAAAGCAGTAATGGAAAATATCCTTAAAATAGCTTGATGGATGTGAATTCTCATAGTGGAGGGAAGTCTCCCTCCGAAATAGAGATACTGAAACTGACTCCTCTGCCAAACTGTAAGAGCAGGTTAGAAGATCAGAGAATTTTGCATCATCAAAAATGGTGGAAAATTAGAGTTCTACTACCTATTGGAAAGTTATCCCGTTTATGACTGCAGCATTTGTATTTTAAAAATTTCTAACCTCTTCTAATTTATGTCAGAAACAAATTCAGGGAACTTGACTCAGCTACTTCATCCTCTCCCTACCTGCATGTCCCCACATTAAAAGGTGGTGGGGACGGCAGGCAGGAATGCAAGCTGTACAACAAAGGAAAGTGTTTTGTAGGAGCTACAGACATCTGGGACTGGGTACAAAACTCTGTGGTATTTATGATCAAACCAGAATAACTGACAACTACATTAGATTATTAGTGAATGCTAGGTAGATATCTGCTATGTTTAAACTACTAAGCTTAAAAGGTTCTATAAGCCATAGTCAACCCAACCTTAGTAGACAACCAGTCTGTTTCAGAATTTATTCTGATTTTATGCAGAAAAATGGAGCAATCATGTTAAGAATTATATAGTGAGTTAAAAATACCTTTCCATTACTTACATACACAGTTTAAATGGCTGAGTGGGATTACCATCGTAATGTATTTACACCATTTTAGCTTCAGAAAAAAAGCCAAAAAAATCTTTTTTTGGGGGGGGGGTCAAGGAATCAGTATAACTAGAAAGCATATAAAGCTGAACATAAAAATGAAGAATATGGGAATGGGAATCATAATATGTAGGTGAGAAATACAACAGGTAATGCAGGCAAATCTTGTATAACATGAAATATGGCTCCAAGAAAGATTTAAAAAACTGAATGAGTTTTAGAGATTCTGGCTGTTAAATTGCAGTATGGTCTTCAGTTTATCAGAATAGGTGCATTACTGTATTTATTATATAACAATATATATATTACATTATTAACGCACAAAGAGAAAAAGAAGAAAAGAGACGGAAGAATGGATCCAGGACCAGGAGAAGCCAGTGTAGAGGTGATTGAAAGCTGATCAAGATAGTAAAGTCAAGGAAAACAAAAGGACATAAAGAGAAGATGAGATACCACTTCAAAAGCTGTAAATAAATCAAAGGAAGTGGTCCATGCAGCAAGGTTCATTTCCTTGCTGTTTTGTAAGGTGAAGCATATAAATAACCTTGCTTTCTGAAACACATCTTTCTTTCCATATAGATTTAAAGAAAGCATGCAGTAGGATAGCTGAACAAAGATAATCACTGATTTCTAGACAACCTTCTTCAACATATCACCTAGTTGCAAGCGCTGGCAATATCATGAGGCGTTATAGAAATGAAGTTAACTAGCCTCCAAGTCATTATTCATTTAAATGACATTGCGGATATCCTATTTGCACTTTCCCCTGCCGCAGGAGAGAAAGACTTCATTATATATACCAGATAAAAAACAAACATAGAAGAAATGATTTATTTTTTCCTATCTAAAGGATTTATTCATAAGAACTGCTGTGTGGTAGCCTGCAGAACAGGCTGCCTTGCTCTTTTAGCCTCTGTAACTGGGAAACCCATTAAGACCACATGAGTTGTCAAAGCATACGGTATGTTACATACCGTATGAGTACTGTCCACAGGCACTCACTTTGAAGGCAGGCCAATGGCAAACAGTGGCACCAGGAGACCAGCTAAAATATAGAGAAATCAAGGTGACAGCACATAAAACACACAGGTTGTGCAAGACCTCTGTTAAATGGGCAGAAAGCCAAGGACACATGGGTAAAGGGTTTCCAAGCTACTCTTTAGTAGTCTTTTACTTGAATTGAGGTGGAAAAAAAAATATTGGCATCATATGAGGTGTTCTCAGTTTTGCTTCTCAATTCTTAACCTCCACCTCCTTCTCCCTCCCATTATGCTGAGACAGATAAGAATAAAAGCACAAAATTTGGTGTACTTAAGTGAAGTCAGGCAGTAGAAATAAACAAATTGACAAGCTGCACAACGGTGGTCATATTCCTGGCCAAAGCCAGGAAGTGTCAGTCAACGGAGACTTTAAAGATCTTCATTGCAGAGGAGACGTTAGTTCCTGTTTGCAGAGCACCCTGAAGATTAAAAGTGCTGTGTATCATTACTAACCAAAAAGCTCTGTTGTCCAGTAAAATGCAAACTATGATATATTGTCAGAAAACCTTGGGATTATTTATAAATACTTTTTCTAAACCAGCTGATGTAAATCTGATCTCTGTGATTGCTCCTGCTTTTTCTGCCAGTGTAAGAGCTTGTAGACCAAGGATTTTACCCCCATGCCTAGACAGCAGTATAAGCCTGTTTCATGGCCAATATGAAGGAAACAGATTTCTATGTATACTAAGTACTATACTGTATGACACCTGGGACAGGTAGTATAAATATATCACTAAAAAAAACAAAAGGAATGGCTATCCTGCCAAGAAACAGCTAACAGTTTTTCTGATAATAAGAAATACATGGGTGAATTTTCCTATCAATATGAGTATTTCTCATAGGACATCAAATTGATGTCTTACTACAATCTAGTTATGTGGTACCTAATCCTAACTTTTAAAGGTCCTACTGTCATAGCCTTTTACAGTTTTCAGTACTTTTAATCTACTCACATGCCTGAAAGATAGGAAAGCGTATTTTTAGCTACATTTTTGGTGAAACAAAGCACCTAGACACAATCCAGTGATCTATTGAACGCTACGCAAGGAGAAAGTAGTAAAAACTGAGTTTAAAGTAATGTCTATGGTTCTATGATTCTATGATCTTTCACTTCCCAGGCTGGCATCCTAGATACCAGACCCAGTTATTTTGATATTCATGTTATGTAAAGAAGATAATGTTACTCCAAGTTGTTATCCATTCAGTCATTTCCTAAACAAGTAAGATTATCTGGACTTTTCCCCTCCCATCTTTTACCTTAATTTTGATGTGAAGAAAAAGAGAGGACCAGGCTCTATCAATAGGGGTGGCTGACTTGACAAGGCCAGTATCAGTGTGGCTGTTTTTCAGAGATAACATCTAATGACAGTAGGTACTCCTGTATGTTTCTGGTGTTCATTTCTCTGCTGCTCACTTTGATCAGTACTGATTTAGGCCTTGATTTGGATTCTCAGTTGCATATCACCAGAAACTTTGTAAGCTATCCAACTGCACATTTTTTCAGTGAAATATTACCATCCCACAATTTATAGAGTCCCATTCTCTGTTCATGAGGGATACTCTCCATGAAGATGTCCAGCTCTCGCACCATGAAAGAATTTTTTTGAGTGTTGCATCCATGAAGTGGAAATAAGATCACCTATGTAGCAATCATAATTCTGACTCACAGAGACCTGATTTCTGTACAGCATTTCGTCACTCTGTTTTCTTTCCGTAAGTCTTCCAAGCAGCCAGAGCTTTTTTGGACACACCTACAAGAAGAATGAAGCCTTGCAACCAGTACAGTCAATTCTGACTATTAGCTTATTTTCCAGTAGCTCACACATTCAAGAAGTGTAAAAATGTGGGAAGATGCTCAGAGAAAGGCTTAGTTGTGTTTCCTTTTTTTTTCCTAAGAAAGCTGTCCTTAAGTAAACCCATCTACATAGCTATTCATCATGATGTTAGGGAGAGATAGGGTAAGCATACCAGAGAGCTTCCCTCTCCCTCACCTCTTCCACGTCATATAATTCTGAAAAATATGGTTGGGCAGACCATTTATCCACCTTCCTGCCCCAGAAACAGTTGTAATGCCAGTGTCCTGTCTGACAATTGTTTATCAAATCAATCATTTGATTTAAAACCTCAATGATGAAAAAATCCCTGCTCTCCAGTTGATATAAATTCCAGCATTAAAATATCATAACTGTTAGAAAGCCTATTTTTCCTTAGGTTTGATCTAATTTTTTTTGTTCTACTTTCAACCTGTTTCTTTGCTAGCTGTAGATAGGAAGAAAATTTGTTGCCCTTTGTTTTATTGCTCTTTGGGGTCTTTTCAGATTCATGTTTTCTAAACCTCTGATGGGCACTGTTACTCTCCCCTGGACTCTCAAACTGGCCTGTATCTTTCTGGAAATGCAATTACCAAAAAGAGATTCTTGCTGAAGCCTTACCACTTCTCTGCAAGTAAGAGCAAAAATTAACTCTGTGGGTTCTGAAGGCCTTAGTCCAGTCTGTAGTGCCTCTAGGGATGTTTTGGACTTTCCTTTGTGTTTGAAATCAGAGTAAGGGGTTTCTGTTTATAGAGTAAGAACTAACAAGGTCTTGGGATTACAGATAAAATAGTGGGGTTTTAAGCATTCCAGTTAGACTTTTCAAGCTTCTCACACCAAAATAATGGTGCAATAAGACTTGAACTCAATTAGATATCCTTAGAAGCAGAGACATGTAGTAATAAAATCAGACAGAATTATAGCTGCTGAGCAAAGAATGCAGAACCTTTGTGCAAGTGTGAATTAAACGTGACTTGAAACTGGCTTAACTTGTTGTACAAACTAAGTTGTTCATAAATATACTCAGAATATGGCTTTAAAGGGAGAATATCATATTTGGAATGTAAGTATTATGCCTATTTGGCCTGTGCTTTTTTTTAAGAAATGGAATATACTTTTTCATCTTGCAGTTCCCTAGAAAAGGTAAGTATTTGCAGAATATAGATCAGAGAATGTTGGGGGGGTTTTGCCTCAGGAAGCCTGTGTTTGGTATCTGTCCATTGGTGTGAAAGCAGCACCTCCAGTTTCCTTTATAACATAGCAAGATTTCTCTACGTTACTTATCCCCTCATTAGTCAGTCTGCAGATATTAAGAGAAAGGCTTCTTTTGATCTTTGGAAATAAAGACATCTCTTCTGGAAAAGCTTCCCAAACGTTAAAAGGAGCCAAAGAAATCATTTTTGCAAAGCAACGAAGAAACCGGCTGAGGGTGAGGAGATGGAGGCTTTATAATACAACCTGTGAGTTAACAAATTCAAGTTATTACAGATTAAAGGGAAGAGTGGGGTGCCCTGCCTGGTTAAATAGCTTCCTTCTTTGTAGCTAGGCATTCCAGCACAACTGGCCTCTTATGACTTCAGCTACAGCTATGGGGATTGTGAAGGCAAAAACTTACACAGGTGGGACTCAGCATTTAATCAAAATCAGCTTTAAACCATTAGTTGCTCAGAAGAAACCCAAGTCCAGGAACCTGCATTCAGGCTTAGCTTAGGGCTGGCAAGGACAGTAAATATGGTTGTTTATAGTATGTATGCACCATGGTAGCTATCACTGATATTTCACAGTCTATATAAAAGCATAATTTATATTATCTGTTTTCCACTTGTTATTTATATAAAGGTAGATCAATTTTGATTCCTTTTTGACCTGAGGTCATGAAGGTTAGAGTCCTTTGAGAAACATATGTGTTTTTACATGCTAGGAGGACCGTATAGTTTACATTCTTCATTAGTATGACTTCTAGAGAAAAAAGAGATGAATGCACAGCAAAAGCAAATAGGGATATGGTTTGATTGCAGGAAATTATGTGGAAATTGGCCAAATAAGCAAGCTCTTCCTCTAACTGTCCCTCCTGACCTATGAAATGGCCATCTCAGTAGTGGAAATGTACCAAATGAGCAAGTTGTTCCTCCTCTTCTCCCTTTTTGCCTGTGAAAAAGCTAGTGAGAAGGACCACTGCCTCATTCAAAAAAACATACTTAGAAGGCAAAATCTTCCTCCCCTTTTAGGTACTGCAGAACATATTGTAGTAAACTGTTCAGTCCTTCGCACACAGGAGATAGTTGTATTTGTTGAACCAGTACAGATGTGCAGTTCAGATCTGGCTGGCAGTGGAGTGTCATCTTGCCCATATTAACACATCATAATTTTTCCCTGCTCACCTTCCTTCCTTTCTTAAATACTTGTCAGTATGCAAAATCAGGTGTCTCTTCTGTTAAGAAGTGTGATTCATAAATACAGGCAAAACTGATGAATGACCAAGGAGACAATCAAAAAAAGGAAAAAGAAAAAAAGAGAGAGAACATCCTTTTCCATTTAATGGTTATGAATACTGCAAGGTTCCTGTGGTGGCTCTCTGACATACCAGCTCTCAGCTTGAAACCTGCTGAAGTTTTGCTCCTGCTTTAGTAACCTGCAGAGTTTTGCAAAGGACATACTATTTTAAAGTGTTTAAGGCATTATGTCAAACTTCTGCACAGTCTCTTCTAAAGCAGAGTTTCTATTAAAAGAGAAACACCCATCCAAATAAAGTTAATCCCACTTCCATCTTTCAAATAAGTAATTTAAAATCCTAGCATCTATCAGTAGGTTATATTGTTTGTTTTCCTAATATCCATCAGTAGTTTATATCGTTTAAGAAAAACAAATGCTGTCATTGTTTCTAGACAAAAGAATATGCCACTCATAGCAGATCAGCAGTAGATACTAAAGTTCTAGGGCTCTTGGGGCTTGATCTTCAAAAAAACCCTCCTTTCTGTTTTACTGAGTATTGAAATATAAGTTGTGTGTTTTAATAGTTCAGTGGAGACAGTCATATATTAATGAGACTGCTTCAGGGTGACATTGCTTGAAAGTGGTCGTGATACCTTTTATTATCCTTTTATTTTTTGCTTGATTTCTTCCTACACCTTCAATAGAATTTGTTAGAAATGTATTTAATTTATTTAGTTAAGAAAAATATATATATATCTGTAGTACATAAAGCATCAGGCAAGTGGTGATTGTAAGAAAATCTGCTGCATCATATCAAATATATTTTAATCAATGCAAATCATAAAGGGGATATGTATAATGAAGTTAAGTAAAAAAACTTATTAAGAAAGCAAATGCTATCAGTTAAAGAGTGTTGCAGTCAAGTTTCATGGTGAGATTAATGCATTTTCAACTTAGTAAAAAATGAAAGTTCAGTTATTAAATCTGTTTTCTTAAAAACAACTTTATAGAAAGGCTGAACTCACTTTTCTTTAGTTAATGTACCTTCCCGAATTACCAATTACAGACTTCTTAAGAACCACTCCCAATTTTATACACAGTGAAAAAGAATGATCTGTCTTTTTTGGCAGTAATGTAGTTGTCATCATCTTTTTTAAGCATGTTTGACATGTTCACAAGAGGGTACAGGTGACTGCAAATTTTGAAGCTCTTTTCAGATATCTTTTCACATCTTTTCAAGATAAAAGTGGGTTTTGTCCTCTCTTAGGTCTGTGATTAAAAAAAAAATTCCTGCTTTGTATAGATCTCTTCTTTGAAAATAAGTTTGATTCCCAGAGTATCTAGCGTTAACTTCTGAAAAAGCATCTATATGAAGAAATTTATTTTAAGAAAACAAAGAGAAAAGCAGTTGTAGAACCACTTCAGAGGACACACTGGATAAAAATGACTGGGAATAACTAAACTCTGCTAGAGGGAGCTCTGCAGCTACATATTTACTCAAAGAAGTGAACTTTACAATAATTTGCAATCTACCTACTGTTGTAGACAAAGTTAGTTGAAAGTTGGAGCTAGCAGCTTAAATATTAATAATAGCTAGAGCAGACAAAGCTAGCAGCTTAAACATTAATAGCTAGAGTAGACAAAGCCTATAGATCGTAGCATATGAACTGTAACAACCACATTACAACATGCCAAATAACTAACTACAGAATCAGCCAAAACCAACCTAAGAGGATGTGATACTGTGTAAGAAGATGACCACTTAGCAACTGCTTAGTAATGAAACAGCAAACAAATCAAACCAATAAAAAAGCAAGAAGACCCCAGACCTTAATATTACTATTGGTCCTAACTATCGCATGACGGGTGGGGAACTTAGATTGTAAGGGTATAATTGTCCAGGGATCTTTTTGTTCAGGGTCCCTCTTCAGAGGCACCTAGCTGGAGCTGTAGCGCTATTAAGAAAAAGGACTTTAATCTCTTTTCGGCTTATTGATTCAGGAGAAACGGGGAGTCAAGCCCTGTTATGGTGGCTGGCGTGCATAATTTCCATAACACTACACAGAATTATGATAAATTAACATGAACTTGAAATGGCCTACATATACTGTATGTCATCCAAAGCACAACATCTAGGTTACTGATGATCTGTAAAACATTAGTTTTTGATTTGAACGTTTTTTGTTGTTGTTGGTTTTTTAATCAAATTAGAGTCTGCTTTTAACAGCAGTATCTTTAAATGGTAGTTCTGTTATGGATGCAAGAGCATGAATAATGTTATATGATCAGCAATAAATTTTATTTCCTATTTTCAAACCTAAAAGTAGACAGAAAACATGCTTTTGTACAAGAAATGCAGTGAAAATCCTGATCCTGTGTTAGGCAAAACATCCACTGTTTTTAGGGTACAACCAGAAAAAACATAGGAGCTCTGAAAAAGTTACAATTTCAACTCATGTGGTTTAAGCTGATCAAGAATTCAACTCCTTGTCTCGATTAGGCCCATAAATTACAGTCACATTATCTTGGTTTACTTGATCTGCTTGTTCCTCAGTAGGTAAGTCTACCTTCTTACCCACTCTTTGCTACCTCCATACAACTGTGCTGCCACGACTTCTCAGCATCTGCTTTGCATTAGCATGTCATGGCATTGCTAGTAGTTAAGGCAGCATGAAATTCCCTTGTGTGGAACAGCCCCAGTGCAAAACCTGTGCAGAGCAAGAGGATATTCTGACATTTTACCTGTGCTAAATGTTTTAGCCACTGTAACTGTGTTGCTAGCAGAACTGAAATGTACGAGTTAAGGCCTGTTTCAGTGGACTGTACACTACACTGCAGCACTGTGCACAGAGATGGCCTCTAAATGAAGGAAAGTACAAAGTTAAGGAGCGTGTGGTGAGAGAAGAAACAAGAGTTTCTTTATTAGTGCTTTTGCTTTAATAAAAACATTTTATTTATTGATCATTGCAGAGACAGAGTTTACGTTATTACTGACTTCTGGCTTTATCTTCCTCCCATGTACATCTTACTGAGCAGAAGATAGAGCTCAGTGTTAAAAAAACAGGGAAGAAAAGCTGACTATTACAAGATAGTAGTGACATGCTTCAGCTTCTTATGCTATGCTTACAAGAAAGCTTTAGTGTAAAACTTCATTAAATACAAGTTAGCAAGTGGTTCCAAGAGGAGCTTGTTCCCATGAATAAGAGAGCATATAAACAGTTATAAAGTAAATAAAAATACAGTGTAATTGAATTTTTTCCCCCTTAAAATGGCAGAATACAGACATTCTAATTTAGAAATTATTTAAATAGTGTATTTTTGCAAAGAATTTGTTGTTAAAAATATCACAGAAAAAGATCAAAATAACCAGCTAAAACAATGGCCTCTTGAGTCCAAGCATCTTAACAGATGGTTTCTGTTAAACTTCTATTGCTTCTTCAAAAAGAATTGTTTTAATGTCTACTACAGTTTTTTTTATTATTATTATTATTATTATTTTGAGAACATACCTACAGTATTTTAGACGTATAATATAAGGGCAAAAGTATGCCAAAAATCTGACAGAAGCATTTCTAACAGGCTTAACTTCTCTTTTTTTCAGCTGCTGATTCAGGTCACGTTTTCATTTACTTTCTGCTACTGTTGGACTTAATGAACAATTCTGTTCAACAGGAGGCTCTTTTACCATGGTTTAGTTTTTTTCAGTGTTTCCTCATGCTTTTCTTCATCGACAGCACATCTGAAGAAAAAGTGCTTAATAATATTTTGTTTCCTTGGCTTTAAAGAAGCACAACTCTTTAGGACTTACAAGAAGGCATCCAGCAACCTGTATGGAAATTTGTGGACATAGAGTTTGGTCCTGATCCCAGACAAGAAAATTCTCATGACTTTAAATCTTTTGTAAGCATAAGAGCTAACTATGTAACATACTTATCTTGTGTTATTTCATAGGAAATGCATTCCAAAATGACTAGGTGATGTAAGTCAGTATCGGTACGTTGTATTCCAGGATGGTATACCGTTTCTTCTTCTAGAGTAAATGTCATGCAAAAGCAAAGACACAGAAATATGACAGAGTTTGCTATATTCAAAAGACTAGTGAAAACGTGGGGGGTGGGGTGGGGGCAGGGGGGTGTGCAAATTTAGCAGACGCAGCACTCTCTGATTTCAGCTGTTTTCCAGTTAGAGTGAAATTAAGAATGATAGTGAGAGATTCCTAGTATCTCTGAGTAGCGTACATTCCAGGTATTAGCTGGAATAAACTGTATATAAACTTCCTCAAGGTGTATGTGATAGGGTGCTTTCTGCCTCCCTATGATTTCTCATATCTTTCAGATTCAGCATTAGGAAACATTATGGTGATTTGTTATTCTCCTTAGCAGATTCTTTAGTCATAAGCCAAAGAGTTACGCTTATCCACATGGGCATTTTATTAACCTGTGACAGCTATAAGACCTGGTTCTTCCAAATGGCCTTAAATTTCAATTGTTTGTAGAATTGGTGGATACAATCTTTTTAGTAAACCTCTCTCTCAATTTAATAGCCAACAAACAAACAGAACTTCTAAAAATACAAGACTGTAGACTACAATTTTTAAATAAACAATCAGAGCATAGTAGTTCCACAGAGAGCACAAAATTTACTACCAAAAAAAATATTCACCTGTTTCTATAATGATCTCACCTAATCTAATCTAACTGAAAGCAAATATAATGATCTCACCAAATGTCTGCCTCGAAAAATACCGTAGTTACTACTAACATTACCTTTCTTGGAAATACTACGTGGTGCTCATGTGAAAGGAACCCAAACTGAACTTCACTGGCAACTATTTTTCTAGTTTTCCCAACTTCAGGGTTATGCAATCAAGAACAGGGAATAAATGTGCTAATACAGTGCACGCATATTTTCATAAGCCACCCTCTGGAGGGAAGTGAGGCGTTTGCTGGAGATGTCAGATTTTCAAGCTCTATAAGGGTGGTTACAAACCTTCTCCTCATCATCACGCTTTTGTTTTCTTAAGCATTTGTGTTTTCCTCTGTGTCCTTCTAACCTGCTGTCTCTGTTCCCCTCCCGCTACAAGAGGGGGCCTCAGCTATGGCTTAGTGAGGCTGCTGAGCAGTTTCATCATTTCTCCTTTGCACTCCCTAGAAACTAGTCAGAACAATCTTCCTGCTCTCCATTGCAGCATCCAGTACCAGAGTGATTAAAGTAAGCATTTAGTACAGAATCCGATAATGCTATCCTTTAACCTGTTTGGTAGCCTTTGTCATGGGTAGAGATACACTCTCTGCCTACAACACACATGGATATAATGTGGGCATGTATTCAGTAACAAATAAATTGTGTATGGTCTGTGTGAAAGTCTAGGAACAGACACGAGCTTACAACTGTATGTGAAATTAAAATGCGGGACCACATGGCAGTCAGAGTTTTTGTGGTAGAGATATGTCTGAATTAGTTGAATAGGATCATGGCGTTGAATGATAGCACAGTAAGATCACAATTACTCTCTCTTACTCTCCACAATACAGACAAGTACAACAGTCTGGAGGAAAGAAATAATACAAAACAAAACATAAAATCTTTGTGCTAAGGATAGGGTACTTAAAAGACAGAGCTGAAAGCCCCACAATATGACATTAAAAAATCAGTAATTAGAGTCACTCAGCTCAGCATGGGAGCTTCTTAAAATATCAGAGAAGGAATGCATAACCTTAAGCATAAAAACAAAATAGCCACAGGGTATCTTAAAAAACCATGGAAATTCAACCCTATCAAGAAAAAACAACAGAATATATGTTCTGTCAGGGACAATGCAAGACTGCATTTACAGAAGCTATCAAGACTAAAGGAACTTTAAAAGATTATTTAAAGAAAAAAAAAAACCTAATGTAAGAGTCAGGAAGCCAGAGAACTAAAATAGAAAATTAGATTGGTAGAAATAGCTAGAAATAAAATACCAGGTAGAATGAACACTTTGGAAAACTGTTGCTAACCTTCTAGCAGTAGAGATTGTTCTGCTTCTATATAGCCATGCAGATGGTAAAATTTTTCATAAGCTTCAAGAGATGCAGGACCTAGCACTATCCAAAAGCCTAGGCAATCCATGGAACAAAAATTAGGGAAGTAATACTGAAGGCAAGAAACAAAATTGTTTTACTAAACAAAATAATAAAAAAAAGTATGGCTGACATTGAGACTATGAGCAAGATTATTTTTATGCCCACATCACAGTTCCATACTTCTACATACTTGGACATCTAGTAAGACTACCAGGGTATCTGATGGCCTCTGAGCATTTGTTTGTTTGTCTGTTTGTTTGTTTGTTTACAGTGGGTCAACTACAGTCAAATAGACTATATTTTATCTCAGTGACCAATTAATTACATTTCTATTCTGGAAGACCTTTCTCTGTCCCTTCCCATGAGGGTATCATTCTTTTCACTCACTTTTACCACCTGGGAACTAATACTGCGTTATATTTCACCGGAGTTCTCTTAAATTAAAATCTTAGTTCTCAGTTTTACGGCAGCAAGTGACTAGAATGGGTTATAATATGCTTCTAGATCAGCCACCTTCACATGTCAATGTATATGTGAATTCTGGCACTTGCTGGTGTCTTTTCAAACAAATTTGTGTAGGAGAAACATGGGTTTGGGCTTTTGCCTTTTTTTTTTTTAACATATTATTTGTTTCAAATGAGTTCTTAAAGCAGAAATGACATTATTTTACCTTGGAGATTTATTATCTCAATTTCCCATACCAAAGTTATTTTGCTTTATGCAGTGGTTTTGCTTTTTGTTTGGTGACAATAACTGCTGACATTTTTCAACTTTAGGTGATGTGAACTGATTAGAAAGATTCAGTTTTCATGTAATCAACAACAAGATAGAATCAGCAGTGAACATGATGTGTTTGTTCACAGTCTGAGGAGAGGCATACCAAGAAGTTTGTGTTTTTCTGAGTAAGAACTGAGGATTCCAGCTGTGGGGTGCCAGGAACAATCTAGAGGTATGGCTTAATTGCACAGAAAGATATCTGTGTGAATTGCCATTTTTTCCCTTCAATCATAACAAGTTTTTGAATTTGTGCCATGAAAGTTAGAGTGAACTCAGTGTCCAGTTTTGTTCTGGACATATATTTGAAGCTTGCCTTAGATCATGTTCAACAAAAACAAGGATACCAGGAACAATTTAAAATCCACTGAGATCATGAATATTTTTCCCCCAGGCACACCCCCAAATACAATACTTTCAGTAGGTTTTAGTAAATGATTGTGAAAGGCATCTGGACCAGACAGATACACACACAGAGAGAGAAAGAAAAATAGCATCCTACTACTAGCATTCAGTTGAGAGGAAGAAATGGGATCTTCACCTTTGAGCATGTAGAGGAATTTGTAATATGTTGAGAGGATCCATGCATTAATGGACTGATAGACAGAGACACCAAAGACAACCTAGGTAATAGGTTTGAAATGCAGCTCCTGGGGGGTTACCAAGAGCAGAGAGTCCTGCTCTGTGTTCCTCTGGTCCACCCAGGAATTTGGGAATGCTGCCCAAGCCTATGGACAAACCCACAGGCCTGTCAGTAAAAGGAGTGTCCGTACTGCGTGTGGATACACCTGCACACAAACACAGTGTCTGGGTTCCCCTTCATCAACTGATTAATGTGTTGGATAATTAAAATTAATGAGGATGACTTGGGGTTCCCACGGAGGAAAAATCAGAGCAATATCAGGCAAGAAATTGTAACAGAAAGCTGTAAGGAGGAAGAGTCAGATGGAGATTTGTCTTCTCTGGCAAAGAGAAGAGGGCTCCCTGGACAGTATGAGGAGTGAGTAAGGGAACAGGAAGAAAAAGGAAGAAACAGTCATTACAGTAAAAAAGAGAAAAATTGTAATAATGACTGAGGCAAGCAGACCTAATACTAGAAGATGTCAAATAAATGAAAGTCAAGTAAAATGCACTGGAACAACTGGGTTTGCTCCAAGAGGAGATATGCACAGCAACAAAGACAGGCACTGGAAAGCATGCTTAGTGGCAAACCTGCTCATGCAACAGTAGGACTGCATGCAGGCTCCTCTGTAGAATCCCATACAGAAAGGATGAGAGGGTCCCTGAGCATTATACTTGAAAATTTATGTCAAAGGACTAGGGCCTTTAGTCTC
Source organism: Haliaeetus leucocephalus (assembly GCF_000737465.1). Lineage (NCBI taxonomy): Eukaryota > Metazoa > Chordata > Aves > Accipitriformes > Accipitridae > Haliaeetus > Haliaeetus leucocephalus. Next base: position 406,062 of record NW_010972669.1, read on the forward strand.
ACTATAGGCACAGCAAAGACAGGACATTGATCATTTGTAACCCAAACAAGAGGCACATCAGGGATCAGAAGGCACGAAATATATCAGTTTTCTTTGTCAGTTCTGCCAGGATTATCCTAGTAATGATTACAATTTAACATAGTCTAATTGGAGTTCCTTTTATGAAGAACAGAAATTTCTTAAGGATTTCACAGATACTGATCAGCATCTTCACAAAAGACTACAATCATCCCATAAAAATCTGGGATTTTTAACTATGAAAACCCCTTTTTTTAAAAAGACTTTGCTTCCAATTTCTCATGAATAAACAGTCAGTCTTAGCTTGACTACTGAAGACATGCTCATCTGCCATGGTAGCCCACTTCTGAGAGTAGCTGGTTTTGAGTCATATAGGAACCAATGAAATTAAGGAGATAGAAGTTTAAAAACAAAACCCAAATCAAACTTTGTTTAACATCTGGAAATGAAGTGAAAGCTGAACATTGCAGAAGTTTGTTTTCTGAGAAACACTTGCTAACAGTCCCTGTAATCCTCTCAGCTGAAAGCTCTGGGACAGAGTCCCCAGTTATAAAACCCCCTAACAGAAGGTAATACAACACCATTAGCTGTTCTGATCAGTTTTTACAAGGCTAATTCTGCTTATTTTCATTGCCCATGAACTTACCTGCAAACATGCCCTGAACAAAAGAGACAAGATGACCACTGGTGTTGTGCCTAGTAAGTTACAATGTAAAGCTGAGTAATACATACAAACACTAGTATTTTATCACCATCACAAATTGTCTTGAAAACAGTAGTAGAAGACACAGATGATTGTTCTTAGCCTATAAATAAATAAATAAATAAATTACTCTAAGTTGGATTTATCTCTGCCATGTTGGACTGTGGCTATAAAGCCTTTTGTTCAATTAGCATCAATGGCTAGAGTTTACACTCTTTACTCTCATTTATTGTAAGGTGGCAAACAAGCATTAAAGATCAGTGCAGTATTGTGCCACAAAACCTGAAACATGCAAGGATTTAGATTTTTTTGCGCTGACTACATGTGCTGTCGTAGAAGGAATATCTGATAGCAAGTTGGTAATTAGAGAATTTGTCAGTGCACAAAGAAATGAGAAGTAAAGCAAGTTTTCACCAGTTTTAACTGCAAATGAAGCGCTATTTTGCTTTCTCCCAGTAATTTCATTGATCAAAAGCAACTTGTGTGTTTGGCTTATTTATCAGTTTGAAACTCCCTCAGTGCTTCTAGAGTCTCACCAAGAGATACTGTTGACCAAAACTCAAGCCAAAAAAACATTTGTCCTTTCTGAAGCCAGCCTTTTTCTTTGCAAGCCAAAAGTCAAGTCTGAGTTTTAGTGAGTTTATCCAAGTATAACAAAAATTCCTCATCATGAAACACTCAACCAACCCCAAGAGTAGACAATTACTTGGAACTAGTCACTGACTGAGATGTTACAGATGTCATGGAAAAGAAGGCTCATATATTTTTTCTTGAACAGTTGTGACATAAAACACAGTCTTTACCAGCATCTTTGTCACTGACACTCTAGTTATCTCCTGTGATACTTTAGGACATTGATATGCTAAGTCTTGAAAAGGATTATTAGCATTGCACCTATAGCTGTGAGCACATTGGTTTAACAATGACTTAATAGGCAGCAAAACAGATCTTCTTCAGAGCTATTCATAGCCAGTCTGGATCAGAAAATGGTCCAGACTGTAACAAGGAAACCCTTAATCATTATGTATTAGGGTGATTTCTAATTGCAGTTTTCTATAGAATATGGACTCTGTATACTGCGCTGTTGCTATCTCCAGTCCTGTATCAAAAGCAAGATCCAGAGGAAGACACTCTAAATGCGCAAGGTCATAACGACCTTAATTATTACTTTCATTGCTTCTCACAGAAACTATGAAGTTTTGAAGTTGTTCTGAGGATTTGGTGTTCACATGGGTACTACAATTGCCCAAGACAGTAAATTTCTTCACACTTTATCAGCTCAAGTAGAAGTATTTTACTCAGCTAAATGAAATTATTTAAATATTTCATTTAAAATAAAATATTGCTATTTATTGAAATAAGAAATTGAAAAACTCTAAAATAAATACCTTCAGTAACCTACTGAATCAAGGAAAGTTCATCAGTCGTTTCATTTGTCCAGGATTTCACCCATGGTATGTGCCATGCAACCAGTGTTGTAAGTAGTTCTAAAAAAGGCACCATAAATTAACATCAAAATGCTATGAATATTTGATGGAAATTCAGAAAGGCTGGGTATATATCATGGTTAATAATGTAGGTTAAGTATGCAGTTGGGTTAGTGATGTTAGTGTACTTACAATGCACCACTGGTTAACAAGCAATATCTGTGTCTAACATTAAAGTGAATGTTAATGTTCAAAAACTGTACCTGAAACTATAATATTATATTAAACCACTGGACCACTACTTCCAACGAACCCAACACCACCCATTTTTGTAATGCAGCCTATGTTTGACAAATCTTGATGCAGTCAGCCTAATAAGCAGAGCAAGTGACCCAGCTGGACATTAATGTGTTCAGATTTTAATTTTGTTGTTGTAGGAGTCCAAGTGAGGTACATTACTTCTACCATGTGCAATAAAGATGTCACAGTGCAATAATCACAGAACCTACAGAATACTCACAGAATCTACAGCCTTCTGTTGGATCATGTTGTCAAGCTTACATAAACTCAGTGAAAATGCACATGACTCAAGAAATGAACTCTTCATTCCACAACGAAGGTGAGAATTTCTTACCATACTATAAAAGTTGATTAGGCTTATGTATAAGCAATTCACACATGGATTATACAAGTACTTCAGACTTCAACAGGAATTGCCCATGGGGTCTACCTGCAGGGTTGGAGCCTCAGAATGTGGCAGAGAAATGCTGAGGCATCTGCTGCATCCTTTTTTTTTTTTTTTTTTTTTCAGAAGCTGGAAGTCATCTCAAACTGGGTTTCCATCCCCAAAACAGCAGCACCCGTCTAAGTTTACACTTCGACATCTGTGTCTTAAAAGGAAAATATTTTTAATAAATACTGCAAGTGTGACAGAAATTATGGACAGACTGTGCTGGTTTTGGCTGGGATAGAGTTAATTTTCTTCATAGTAGCTGGTATGGCGCTATGTTTTGGATTTGTGCTGAAAACAGTGTTAACACACCAATGCTTTAGTTATTGCTGAACAGTGCTTATGCAGTGTCAGGGCCTTTACTGCTGCTCACACTGCCCTGCCAGCAAGTAGGCTGGGGGTGCACAAGAATCTGGGGGGGGACACAGCTGGGACAGCTGACCCCAACTGACCAAAGGGATGTCCCATACTGCCTACTGGGGTTAAACCATAGCACAGACCTGGGAAAGATGCCAGAACCTTAAGATAACCTTAAATACACGCTTTTTTAGGGTTATGCTAGTATAAGTTCCGTGATTGAGATTGCTATACCTCCAAAACTGGTACCTTTCACATTTTGTCCTTCAACGCACACTTTCAAAAAAACTCAGCCCATTACGGGTGTTGTCCTACATTCCTGGAAGTCTGCCTGTGGCTCTTCCTTCAGACACTAAGATATCATCGATTCAGCGAGATCCTGGTGAAAATTCCTCACTCAGCCTTACTGATTTTTCTCTTTTAGATTCTGTATTTTTACACAGAGTCTTTCAGACTAGAAATTATTTCTCATCTTTTTGAAGTATCTTGTACTATGAGGAAGAAACTTTGCAAGATTATTAGCAAGGAGGAAATACAAATTCACTGACTACACTGTTTATAACAGACAAGAACAGGTATCTACATCCTGAAAAGCACAGGAATAAGAGGGTCTTAATGTAGCACTCAATCCTGTCGTCTGCTCAGCATGCCAAGTAATCTCATCCACAAATGGATTAAGAATCACCACTCATTTCAGTAGTCTATTTTCACATCACTATTCCTGTTGGAAAGTTGTTCTATAGCACCACTGATTGTTAGAAATATTTAGCTTATAGATACTGATGATTTATATCTCTTTGCTCTTGTGTCATTGTCATTATTGGCCTTAATACCTGATGTATCTATAAGGCCTTCTTATTTGGAAGAATTCTGACAAAACAGTAAAGCCTATTTATTATTCTCTTGTGAAACACTTTCTATTCAGTTTGTCAAAAAATCCCTTCTCACCACCTGTTTCACTTTGCATCTATCTTCTGTACAGGTGGGATCTTGCTCTGCATAGTAGAAAAGCAACAGTATTTCTTGTCTCTGCTGGAAAAAACTTTACTTATCAAAGCTTGAGGTATCATCTGCTGCAATCACAACAGTATCCCATCACACTCCTATGTTTAATAATCCAATAAGCTTTACACTTTTTTTTTCTGCTTCCAAAAGGTTAGCCTCCAGTTTAGAAAGGAAAACTTGATTTATAATTCACAAACATGTAGCACATGAATCACATGCACAAAAATCAGGTTCGATTTTCACTCTATATTAAAGACTTTCCTCTGAGCCCTATTATATCATAGGGGAGCAGTTTGCAGGATTCAGGAGTGAAGATTATGAAGTTTCCCTGACTTTGGGGTGGTAAATTAGTGAAATTCTGTTTCCATCTTTAACATAATAATTTCTAATTCCATACTCTCATGCCATCTCGCCATCCTGCCTTGCCCCTTGAATTCAACTTTAGCATCATTCTGGAAAGGTAAAATACTGATTAAATTTTGGCTTATGCCTCTATTGTCCTCCCTTCCAATTCTGTCTTCACTGCATAGTGCCACCACCTTGATGCTCTTTTTGTTTACATGACTAAAGAAAGTTTATTCTTGGATTCAAATTTCTGTGCAAAATCTTCCGATTCTGTTTTTGACTCCATACAAAGATGTAAATTCTGGGACTATGATACACATGAAACCAGTGTATTTGTTCAGAAGCAAATAGCCTTGATAAGGGGTTGTGTGTGAATACTCATTTATGATTATGTTTCTTATATTTTATTAAGGTGTTTAAAATGTAGAGTTACTTTATTTACATAGACAGGCATGCTGCAAAATGCTGAATATTTTTCTGAAGAGTAAACACTTTCTTTAACATAGGTGCAAGTTGACAGATAAGGTTTCTTGGTCTACAGACAATATCCTTGACTATTACTATTCATTGTGCAGACACATAAAAGAGCCAAGGGTTCTGCTTCATGATGACCCAGAGTTGGCAGTGAGCTGGGTCACTAAATCTGAACATAATCCTGCCACTATCCTGCAATGGACAGGAAAAAATATAAGCACTACTGAAGAAAATGTGTTTCAAACATGGTAGGCAAATTCTCCCTCATGTTTTTTCACTACAGTTGATAAAAGTGATCTTGTTCCTTTAGTGCTTACTGCTGAGGTCCTCTTAATAACAGCTAATGGCATTACATTAAAAAAGAAACAGCTGCTGACATATTGCCAGCTACAGGTCATTTTCACAGTGAGGATGAGACTACATATGTAAAAACCAGCCAATGCTTGTGTTAGAAGGATGGCTGGGCATGAAATTGAGACAAACACATGAACAGTCATAGAAGTGAAAGAAAAACCCGCTTCATGATGTTCAGTAATATAAATTTTCATTTTAACAGTTATTTTTAAGCAGAGAGTCAAGTATGTGGGGGTGTAAGACAGATGACGTAGAGATGGTAGTGATGGAAATCTGAATCCTGAGTTACCATGGCTTTATTCCTGGAGCACTAATAGTTGTGCTACCTATGGCCCTTTCATATCTCAATAAAACCTGGACTTATATTCACTCACCAGTTCTACCGATACAGAAAAAAATATTCTTTAAGAGCTTACAGCTCATTAGGAATATTTTGGTACTCTTCCCTTAGATCGAATAACTCATTCATATATGTAATTGTGAACTAGTCAGGTATTGTAATTACTACTTAGCCTAGACTATGAAAGTTGAATTTAGATGCAAATACATTGTCAGTCACCCTTCATGGCTTTTAAAATCCTTTTGAAAATGTGATTTATTAGATTTAGCAGTACAATTAAATTTATTTATTAAATTTTACAATTTATTCACAGATTTGTATTTACAAGTTTGGAAATTTTAATTAATTTGCCAGCATTTCCAAGCTCACATGCACAACATTTTGGATGAAAATAATTCCACTGAAGTTTAACTACTTGATTCTTTCTACATAGTATTCTTCATCATAAAACCATTACTTTAACTGGTATGGAACCAGTAAAATTGATCCCCAATAAAAAATAATTTTCCCACCTTTTTCTGATATGTGCTATTTATCCACAGCCTCTTTTTCCAGTTTGGAAAATGATTTGTATTTTGAAGTAGATATGATGAAAATTGGTTCTTTAGAATTCCCTCTAGAGATTCAGTCTGGAGACAAGACCACCAGCAGGATGTGTCTGCCTTCTGGGAAAACAAAACCAGTAGACTTCTTGGTATTTTCTTGAACAATCCTCCTTTCAACATCGATAGCAGTTTAGATCAAGTAAGAATCACAATATTTGACCCAATATATCTTGCTAGTTTCCCTTTTTTTTTTTTAATGGAAACAGAGAGTGAGACAGGTAGCTGGGGATTTGCATCTCCTGCTTACACTGCACTTCTGTGTGGGGATAGGATTTTCGGGGAATATTGATAGGTGTCATACACTGTCCAAAAAAGATACTCCCTTGGCCAACCTTGAGGAAAAGGTAAGTATTCAAATAGTAGGGAAAAGCTAGCAATAGGGATGATCTAATAGAGGAGTTCATCATGGAAGCTCAGGCAGTTTTCTAAACCAACACCCTTTTTCAGTTTGGACACAAGTAGTAATGGATATCTTCTAAGTTAACTGTGAGCATCTAAAGCTGTGTGGGCTAAAGTACAGCTCACAAGGTTTGTTGAAGCCAAGGTCAGCAGACGCTCCCAAAAATACTAAATGAAATTTTGGGTTTGGGTCCCAATAGATTTACAAGGTTAGAAAGGTTTTTTTGTATTGCTTTTTTTTCTTAGAAGCTAATGAGCTCTTCAAAGACAAAAATCTGTTTATTCCCATTGGCAACTAATAACCCCAATGAAATAGATATGTGTTTTCCATTGGGGTTTATACCATTTGCTCTAGCATTTATATTACTGGCTTGTACAAAGGAAAGAAATAGTAGCTTGAGCTCATAATATGTTGGGCAAAATATCAAGAAGATTAGACCACATGGTAGAGCAAAGTCTGATGGAAAACATACATTTACTGCAGAGAAATAGTTATGCCAGAATCTAAGAAATTCTACTGCAAAACAGTGTCTGCCTTGTATCGTGGTCTCTTACTCCCTCTCCCTCTATAAGATTTTCTTAGCAGGAAACTGGGCCTTAGCAAAAAGGATCCGAATAGCAGATTACTTCAAAAAGGATTAAGAGAGTTAGTGTAGGAATAGAGAAGGGGAAAGATGGAAACAGAGAAAACCTAGACCAATTTTTATTAGCAAAAATATTTTTATCTTTTTCTGTTCCATAAAGTGATGGCTGCCACAAATACTAAGCAAACTACAGATGTTGAAGGAGACCATCAAATGTACTTTACAATGTTTATGATATTTATTATTATGACCTCATTTGAGATTGAGTGTAATAGTAATTATGGTCTGCAGCTGCTAGTCCACTGACAGCCTCCATCACTTCCATAGGGAATAAGGAAAATGCTCCCACTGCATCACGTCCATGAAAAACAAGCTACATGTTAGACAAATTGTTCCTTCACACATTGCAAGGCTGCTGACTTCCTCTACCCTTCTCAGCAAATAGTCATAACCCAAAACACAGCTGCTCTCTACAAGGCTGAGCAGCTCAACATCTGCCTCTTTCACCCTAGCCAGAACTGCATTGATGGCACCACTTTTTTCGCCTCAGGGAGCACACTGCAGGGGAGGCTGTGCTCATGGTGAGCATGGCTGTGGAGGACACAGCCCTACTTTCAACGTTTGCTATGCCGGCTTCAGCACCTGTGCACTGTAGAACTCACCCTCACAAGCACTGCTTCACCCCATGCACTGTCTCCCTCTTAAATACATATTGGTACACTGGGTCATACGCTGTTTCCTGCTGACAGAGAAACATGCTGGGAACAGTTAAGCCCATCCTAAAGCCTTAATGATTTGAATGTTTGCTTTGGATCTTATTTGTTCAAAGCTTGCAGCAATGATAGTAGCAGTTAGTTATGGTTCTTCCACTGACATGCCTTCTTCCATTTTTGTTGTACCAAGATATAGACAGAAGTGCATTTTTCTGCCCTGAAACTAAGAAAAGTCACTAGTCATTCTGCCTTTCAGACTGCACTGGGGTGTAACTCTAAAAGTAGGGCCACTTTCCTGTTGCAGACTTTACCTCCTGAATATATTCTCCAGTTGTAGCAAAGTCACACTTTGTAGGTGGGATCATCTGCCTCAGAGTTACTTTAGTGAAATATTTATTGATCTCTGAAGATGCTACCACAAGTACTGACCCTGTTGTTTAGGATCATAGAATCACCATAGAATGGTTTGGGTTGGAAGGGACCTTAAAGATCATCTAGTTCCAACCCGCCCTGCCATGTGCGGGGACACCTTCCACTAGACCAGGTTGCTCAAAGCCCCATCCAACCTGGCCTTGAACACTTCCAGGGATGGGGCATCTGCAGCCTCTCTGGGAAACCTGTTCCAGTGCCTCACCACCCTCATAGTGAAGAATGTCTTCCTGATATCTAATCTAAATCTACCCTCTTTCAGTTGAAAGCCATTACCCTTTGTCCTGTTACCATATGCCCTTGTAAAAAGTCCTTCTCTGGCTTTCTTGCAGGCCCCCTTTTAGGTACTGGAAGGCTGCTATAAGGTCTCCCTGGTGGCTTCTCTTTTCCAGGCTGAGCAACCCCAACTCCCTTAGCCTGTCTTCATAGGAGATGTGCTCCAGCCCTCTGATCATCTTTGTGGCCCTCCTCTGGACTTACTCCAACATGTCCGTGTCTTTCTTATGTTGGGGGCCCCAAGCTGGACACAGTACTCCAGGTGAGGTCTCAGAAGACCAGAGTAGAGGGGGAGAAACACCTCCCTTGACCTGCTAGCCACACTTCTTCTGATGCAGCACAGGATACAGTTGGCTTTCTGGGCTGCAAACACACATTGCTGGATCATGTTGAGCTTCTCATCAACCAACATCCCCAAGTCCCTCTCCTCAGGGCTGCTCCCAGTCCACTCATTGCCCAGCCTGTATTTCTACTTGGGGTTGCCCTGACCCATGTGCAGGACCTTGCACTTGGTCTTGTTGCACTTCTTGAAATTCTCATGGCTCACTTCTCAAGCCTGTCAAGGTCCCTCTGGATGGCATCCCTTCCCTCCAGCATGTTGACCACACCACATAGCTCAGTGTCCTCGGCAAACTTGCTGAGGGTGCACTCAATCCCACTGTTCTTGTTCCCAACAAAGATGTTAAACAGCGCCGGTCCCAATACTGACCCCTGAGGAATGCCACTCATCACTGCTCTCCATTCAGACATCCAGCTGTTGACTGCAACCCTTTGAGTGTGACCATCCAGCCAATTCCTTATCCACTGAGTGGTCCATCTGTCAAATCCATGTCTCTCCAATTTAGACACAAGAGCGTCATGTGGGGCAGTGACAAATGCTTTGTACAAGTCCAGGTAGATGACATCCGTTGCTCTTCCCTTATCCACCAATGCTGTAACTCCATCGTAGAAGGCCACCAGATTTGTCTGGCACAGTTTGCCCTTAGTGAAGTCATGTCAGCTGTCACCAATCACCTCCTTACTTTCCATGTGCCCTAGCATAATTTCCAGGAGGGTCTGCTCCCTGATCTTGCCAGGCACAGAGATGAGACTGACTGGCCTGTAGTTCCCCAGGTCTTGTTTTTCCCCCTCTTTAAAAATGGGGTTTATGTTTCCCTTTTTCCAGTCAGTGGGAACTTTCCTGGACTGGCACGACTTCTCAAATATGATGGATAGTGCTTAGCCACTTCATCTGCCAGCTCCCTCAGGACCCACAGATGCACTTCATCAGGTCCCATGGACCTGTGCACCTTCAGGTTCCTTGGATGGTCTTGAATCTGACCTTCACCTATGGTGGGTGGTTCTTCATTCTCCGAGTCCCTGCCTTTGCCTTCTGTGACTTGGGTGGTGTGGCTGGAGCACTTGCCTGTGAAGATTGAGGCAAAAAAAGTCATTGAGTACCTCAGCCCTCTCCATGTCCCGGGTAACCAGGTCTCCTGTTTCCTTCTAGAGAGGGCTTTTATTTTCCCGAGTCTTCCCTTTATCACTGATGTACCTATAGAAGCTTTTCTTGTTGCCCCTGACGTCCCTGGCCAGACTTAATTCTATCAGAGCTTGACCTTTCCTAACCTGATCCCTGGCTGCTCAGACAATTTCTCTGTTTATTTTTCCCAGGCTACCTGTCCTTGTTTCCTCCCTCTGTGGGCTTGCTTTTTGTGTTTGAGTTGTCCAGGAGCTCCTAGTTCGTCCATGCATGCCTCCTGGCATTTTTGCCTGACTCTCTTTGCTGGGATGCATCGCTCCTGAGCTTGGAGGAGGTGATCCCTGAATATTAACCATCTTTCTTGGGCCCCTCTTCCCTCCAGGGCTTTATCCCATGGTACTCTACCAAGCAGATCCCTGAAGAGGCCAAAGCCTGCTCTCCTGAAGTCCAGGGTGGTGAGCCTGCTGTGTGCCCTCCTCCCTGCCCTAAGGATCTTGAGCTTCACCATTTTGTGGTCACTGCAGCCAAGGCTGCCTTTGAGCTTCACATTCCCCACCAGCCCCTCCTTGTTGGTGAGCACAGGGTCCAGCACAGCACCTCTCCTTGTTGGCTTCTCCATTACTTGGAGAAGGAAGTTGTCATCAATGCATTCCAGGAACCTCCTGGATTGCTTATGCCCTGCCATGTTGTCCCTCCAACAGTTATCGGGGTGGTTGAAGTCCCTCATGAGGACCAGGGCTTGTGAACATGAGGCTGCTCCTGTCTGTCTACAGAGGGCCTCATCTGCTTGGTCTTCCTGGTCGGGTGGCCTGTAGCAGACCCCCAGTATAAGTAATGTCACCTGTCCCTGCCCTTCCTTTGATCCTGACCCATAAGCTCTCGGTCAGCTCCTCATCTATCCCCAGACAGAGCTCCATACACTCCAGCTGGTCACTGACATAGAGGGTGACACCTCATCCTCCTCTCCCCTGCCTGTCCTTCCTAAAGAGCCTGTAGCCTTCCATTCCACACTCCAGTCGTAGGACCAATCCCATCATGTCTCCATGATGCCAATAAAATTATAGCCCTTCAGGCATGTGCATGTCTCTAAGTCCTCTTGTTTATTCCCTGCACTATGTGCATTTGTGTAGAGGCATTTAAGTTGGGCCCCTGATGAAGCTGACTTGTAGCATCTTCATCTTTTTCTTCATCTTTGGGTTCTTCTGAGCACAGTGTCAGCAAAACACAAGCATCTCCTAGAATGGTTAAGATGCAGACAGCTACTGAAATTTTAACCTTTTAAGTGCTGACTAAACAGATGTCAATACTCTCCTGTCAGCTCCTGAGTTCTTCCAACTTCCTTCTGGCTCTCACCATCACGGCAGCTTTCCCTTCCTGCCCTACAGGACTGGTCTATCTCCCACAGCTTTTTTTAACCAAGAGGTCATTCCCTTGCAGCCATTTTCCCCACCTAGTTCAAGCCCTGTCTCCAGTTCTGTCCTCACCCCTATGTCTTCCTCAGCTCCCATGTCCTTATTATTCATATTCAGCTGTAAGGGTGTTGGAATAGGAAGGAAAACTCATGTATGGCACTGGAAAAGTGAGGCTGTGGTGAAAAAATATGTATATTGAAAAGTTCCTTGTATGTACAGACATTTGTATGAAGTTCTTCAACAGCGTTATGCTCTTTCATACTTGCCAAAAACCAGGGGGGGTTCATTCTTAGCAGCCAAGCAGACCATAAGAGTATGAAGAGATTTTAAAATTAAAAAAAAAAAAAAAAGAAAGAAAGAAAAACCCTGCTGCAAAACAACTTCTTGGTTTTTTTTTTTCCATTTGGAAATGAAAAAAAACATGTAAAACATGCTGCTATGAAACCAAAACAATACATGCAAGGTTAATTTCAAGCATATATAAACTTTTTACAAGATGTGTGTATAACATGGAAATGATTAATGACAGTCATTGTGTAGCTTTATTGTTAAGTAAGAGTTACCAGACAAGCTAATCTAATTTTTCTGACATGAACAAAATAAACACCAGCATAGCATAATATGTCCATTTGAGCATTTACTACATGCTAAACATTTTATTTCTGCTTTACTCGAAATAGAATTACCACTTACAATGCTAGATGCCATGCTAAACCACAAACAACTTCCCTTTTTAAATCTTCACTGTTTTCTTATGCTTCTTTAGAAAATTCATAGGATAAATCCTGGTGTATCTGCTGATTTCATTGTGCTGAATCACACCATGTCATAAGAATTGGATTTGGCATATGCTTGAGGTAAAGAAACTCTAAACTCTTTAATTGTTTAGAGCTGCAACACAGCACAGAGCATGATGGGGAAATGTAAAGGGTACGCTGCTCTGTAGTAAGTCTCAAGACTTTCAAGCACATGTAAGCAAGTAGGCATCTGTCAGCCTAAAATTTCAAAAGTGCTAGCTTGCAACAACAGCAAATGGGTTTATCTATGGGACTAGTCCCAGGTCCAGTGAAGGTAACAGGAATCTTTTAGTTTACTTGTGCTCTGTCTTCATGATAATTTTATTGCTTTGTACATTTTCAGTTGTTCAAATATTGACTGATTAAGCTTCACCTTATCTGCAGGAGGTGCATTCCTCCACGGACATCTCTCTTTCAGAATCATGAGACTGAAGCTGTTTACACTTATGTTGTGTTTGGATCTTCAGGTCCCAGAGTGCCCCTAAAGGTCCCAAAGATCCCAAAGCTCCCAGCCCAGCCACCTTGCAGTCCCATTTCCCTTGCCAGCAGGATGAACCCAAGCCAAGTTCAAGCTACTAAAAATCCTTGTGCAAGGTGACTTCAGGGACCTTCCCAGAAGAATGGCAAGCCTTACTTATCTGCCAGCTATCTGTTGTAGAGTGCCACTACAAGAAGGAAATGGAGGATGCTGAGCCCCATCCCTGTGCTGGGGTAGGTGAGAAACCTGGCACATGGTCCGTCACATGCCCTCTTCCATCTTCGTGCCTCTCTCATCATCTTCTCTTGTTATTCCGTGCATCAGCCTGCTTCATAATGCTATATCATGCTCCAGTTATCTGCTCCTTTGTCAGCTTTTTGGAGATATCTAGAAATCCTGGCCCATATTATACCTAATCTCATCTGTGAACAACTCCTACCATCTTCATGATTTAGGTACAAAACCAGATCTGGGAGCTTCTGTGAGATGTATAGATCTAAAAACAAATTAGCGCTAACCACCCTCATGGTTCTTTACTTCAGCTTGATGTGAGGAGTAGCCTGGTGTCTAGCAGCACGAACATGCATGAGGAGGCTATTACAAACAGCCCTCAGCAGATGCTCCCAGAACACAAACATTAAACAGACTGCAGCTCGAGCCTGCCACGGAGGAGACAGCACATGTTACTCTTTAGTGTCAATACCTGTGGGTTGGAAAAGACATTTATGGATCAGTAAATTCAAAACGTTTGGTGTATTTTAAATGGCATGGGACACTCATTCAGGAAAGAGAGAGAGAAATTAAATAGCAATTAAATAAGCGAGACAAAGAGGTGGCCGTATTGTTTTTGAGCTGGACGATATCTACATGTGTTTCCCTTTTGTGCAAGTCTGGCTGGAGAAATTATCTTCAAATTCAATTAAATGTGACAGTAGCTATATTTTATTTTTAGATATGATGCTTTAGGTAAAGCCTGCATAATCCTAAACAAAAAACAATCTAATCATGATTGTCTGTTCCCTCTTTTTAAAATCCCTGAATTTTATTTTCCTAAGAAATTCAATCCCCTTCATAGGTCTTCAAATTTTTTTTCCCAAATTGCAGAATTTACATTCACCCAGCTGCAGAACAGCACCAAGGTCCAGTGACATATAAAAAGCAAGAACACTCAGAAGTTAAAGCTCATGTTCTCAACTATTCAGTTACTCCTGAGGAAATGGAGTAAACCTGTTTCACAAACTTAAACATAATCTGAAAAAGTGACAGTGTGGTCAGTATATTCTAAAAATGATTGTGTTTATAGATACAATAAACACTTTATATAAAAATACATTCATTTGCTGTGTTATGCCTGAAAAAGTTCACTTCGTCTTTAATAGCGATCTGTTTGTGCCCAAAGGATTTTTTGAAGGGTTTTTTGTTTTTCAGTAAAAGTTTCCACAGTATTGTCAAGGGTGACATACAGCATAGATGCTTATCATGAATGCAACAAGTAAAATGTCATTACTGCAGTATTTATAAGCTGGTTGCATTTCATAAAAGAGCCACACAGAGTGGAAACAACTGGGAAGACAACTGGTAACTGGGAAGCAAGACAAGATTCCTTAATAAAGAAGCTCTCATTCTGGGAATAGCCACATCTCACGAAGTTGTGAGTACATATTGTTGTTCCCCTGCTGTCAGGGGAGATAAGCACAGAAGCAGAACAAACCAATTCAGTCCAGACAGTCCAAGACAGAGCAATACCAAAACCCAGTAGTAGCACAACTGAATTTTTTAAGTCAGATTTTTATAGGGCACAACATTGCTGATAGTTGCAGGAAGGCTACTCTGAGGAGCAGCATTTACCAACAGTTTATGAGGATTATTATGGACACAGCTCTGTTGGTGATATTGTGCTAATGTAGTAGACTTTTAGACTCTGCTAAACACAAATAATATGGCATATTATGTGTAGTTAAGGCAGGGTGTTTGAATGCAGAGCACTGCATAAAGCATATCAGATACTTTTGACATATCTGTGATGTGTCTCAGTGGCTTGGATCTGTGGATTCCCCCTCAGGCACAGACACTACTTTTGCTACAGATCTTTAAGGGATCTCTTTACTTTGATAGAGACATTTGTACTAACATGCTATCACTGTTATTTAAGATGTTATTGTGCAAATTGGCAGGTTCCTGTTGCCCCTTCTCTTCAATTTTGCAGGATGCTGGGATGATAAGACCTATCTCTCCTCAGTTTCTGTCTGCCAAATTTTGGGGACCCCACTACAAGCTATTACTGTTGTTTTCCCCTGTAAGATATGTAGTAGATTTTTCTGTATGGGAAAGACCTTCAGATACTGTACTATATCGATTATTCTGTTTGGCCTTTTTTGTTTCTTTGTGCCTCTGCAATTCCTCATTTCCTCTGGCATCAGTTTTAAATATTACAGGCTCACTGCATCCAGTTTTCTATTAAATATGACAGCCATACTTGGTTGATGCCAAAATATAGTTTGATAGTGCAAAGTATGAATGACTCCACATGACTTTTCTAAAGCTACTTTGCTTCTCTGAGATAGTTTTCTTGTTGGACTGGGATGAGTGAAGTACCTGAAGTCACTTTCATTGGTCTGTGCATTATACATTGCTGCTATGTTAGATATACCACATCTTGAAAAAGAGAGTGCAAAATCATCTCTGTTTTCTAGCAAACTTACCTTTGGAAAATTAGATTTATGGGCTTTTGGGGAAGCTCTAGGGACTGTAGGTTTACTGTGTGTGTAGACCGTAGAGTTGCTTTGGGTATGGCTCCCACCTACCCCCAGTCAATGTACCAGTTTTTGTCTGCTTAGATTTGGGGCTTGTCAGTTTTTCCTCAGACTGCAAAACCAGATTATTTTGTTTGATTTTTCCCTTCATTTACGGCATATACAGGAAACTATGACAGTTTCTTCTAAATATTTTGCCAAATATTATTTATGGATGTTCTAGAATTTTCTCCTTCTTCCTGTTTTTGGCCAGTCTCTCTCGGCCTTATAAAGGTCCAGGCCAGCCCAAAGCTACAATCTGTAACTGAATTGCAGGTGAAGAATCAGATTCTTCCATAATTTTACTTGTCTTTTGTATTTTTACACACTGTGTCTTCCTTTTCTATAGAAGGCAGTGTTAGCAGATAATGCAAATACCTACCTACATCTTCCTGTTGCACCAGACAACTACTGAACACAATAAATCTTTTAGTACAAGACAGTTCAAAAAATAAAGCCACCGTCTGAAAATCTGGGTTTCTACTGGTACCCATTTATTTGTACAGAATGAGGTATTCCTCAGCAATCTGATTTACAGGATCTGCATCCTCCAGTATCTCAGTTCCACTGGCATTGCATCTACATATGAGAAGCATCCACAGCAAGTAATATTATCCTCTGAAATAAAAAGTTTCTAAAAAATCATTGCAACGTCTCTGAGTATACAGTATATTTTCTAAGAATCTATACCCATTATTTGCAAATCAATCTTAATTTAAAACATGTCATTTTAGTAAAGCAGTGTTTAAGGTCATTTGGGAGGGATCTAGATTATTTCAAAAGAGAGAGAAATGTCAGATAAACTTTTTTGTGATCTCACTTCCCCCAAATTTCCAACATCATGTCTAACAAGAGTTAAAAAGCAATGGAATTTTGTAGCCTACCATGAAAAAAAATTAAGTTTAATTAGGTTAATTCTATATCACTTAGGTAGCAGATATCATGACTTCTGTATGGAAACAAGGCAGTTATTCATCTTGTTCATAGATGAGTCTCTGGCTATAGTTGTAGAAAATACTCATTTTAGGGATACACAACTAAGCTGCTTGAGCAACCTAAATTCTTCGCTGTAATTGTGACTGTGTTACATGGGTTTTAGCTAGCAAATAATCTTGTTCTTTTGCACTCTCAACCAATACAAGCCATGCCACGTTAGCATGGCATCATTCCTAAAATAATATACACTGCTTCACAGCAGGGCTTACTAACTTGGGCTCTGTGATGTTCTAATGGCAGTTAAATGGCTCTTGTTGGCTCAGGCTCTGGGAAGAGCTTGCTCGTGGCTGTTGTAGCATACCATTTAGTAATACCTCATGTAGTAAACTTATTAATTAATGTAACTAACTGCATGGGTGGTCTTTTTTAAATTTTATTTTTGAGATAAGAAATAGAGTGGAGCGACAGGTAGCAGAGTATTTTGCCTGTTCTTTAGCCTGAATTCTGAGTAACCTGGACTTTAATATTTTTTTAAGATAATTGCAGATCCTGACTTTTGTTCATGTTTAAACTAATACGTATGTCTTCTGTTGGTGTCCGCACAATAATTCTTTTCTGTTTCAAAATCTTTATTCTAACTGCTGTGTGTATCTTTGCAATTGCAGTTGATGTCCCTGGGGTTCCTCAATGTTGCTGCCTCTCAGATTGGCTTCCTTGGGGGTCCAAGCTGAAATAGTCCAAGGAAACCAATCTGTTTAACTCTGCACTGAAGGAGGACTCATAAAATTGATTATTTCATGGTAGGTGGAAAGCCTATAGACAATAACTGCTTAAGCAATAGTCAATAAACTTCATTAAGCTAATGGCTCATTAGTCTTCCCCTGAGATGTCCTGTCGTCATATTCACAAGTCTGTTTTAAGGTGTTTTTTAGGTATATCAGAAAATCTTATCCTTTTTGTTCATTAATTTTTCAATTTATCTTTTTTCTCTGTCTTCATTATTAAAAAATTCTGTTTGTTTCCATGTCTGGGTATGTTTCTTCTCATCACATGGCTTTATCTAGAAGCGGTAGTTTTACACCGAAAGAAAGGGAAAAAATAATAAGTTTCTAAGTCAGGTTGTTTTATGGAAAATATTGGCATGTTTCCATGTTGGTAGTTCTAAAATTATGAAGTGGTAATTACAGAATAAATTCACCCGCATTCACAGACCCTTACTTAAATCCTTTCTAAATCTGACAGAAGATGTGCTTAAATGGTACAAAATGTGATCACCCAAGCCTCTGCACTGGCATTTAATTTAAATGTGTACAGTGCAACCTCCAGAGAAATTACACAATTCTCATTTCTAATATTTTTTCTGTTGTTGAGATACTTTGTGCCCAATTTTCTGTCTTCTAGTCAGGAGAGTTTGAATTACAAAAGAAATGGTGAACAGCCAACTACTCTCAGTGTGCCATATTGTGATTTGAACATGAGACGATGTGATGACCTTGCCGTTATATGAAAATAATACACAAAGTTATTTAAGCTGTCAACCTAGCTGTGGTTGAACAGTATCTACCACATACTCAGACTCATATTCTAATTATAAAATAAGTTTCCAGGAGTCTATTCCTTCACGCCTCTATCACACTCATCTGTCATTTGCTAAGTCTCTGAAACATTCCAGACTTGACGTTGTCCCGTTTTCTGTTTCTGTTTCTCTCTATTACTTTTCTACTGGCAGCTTTCATATGCCACATGATGTTTTGTACCTCATTGAAAAGTCGGGGTGTTTCATAAGTACAGTTTCCTGGATTGTAGCATCCTTATTACTTTAAATTAGACCTTACAGAGCAGCTCTTCAAGTTAAATCATACAGTAATTCATAACCCAAGATTAAAAAAAAAAATCCCTTCAATTAGCTGGTAAAAGGAAGGATTCTCCTATAAAACTATGTATAACCAGGGCAGTAAAACTGTGGAAAGTGCCTGCAGTAGCGCAGTTACTTTCTGCTTCAGTTTGCAAGTCAACATTTTACAAAATGAAAGAAAACAGAGCTCACACATTATAAATTAGCCTCATTATGACACAGATGAGAATTCATTAAAAAAAAATCTATACTTGAATTTTTGTATTTCTTTATATAGTAGTCAAAATGTCACCAGTAGAAAGAATGAAATAAAATCCTTCTAAGGATGATTCAGAGCAGGGATATCCTTTCCATTTATTAGAAAGGGAGCTTCCCAGTGTAAGTTTGCCTAAAAGTGTGTGCTGGGATAAATTTAAGGCTTGCCATCAGTATGAGGTGGTTTTGACAGTTGTAAGTGTGTTCTTTTAGACTGTACTAAAATGTCACATTCTCATAGCCCTACAAAGTTTTGTTGCTTTTATGAACAGAGAAGTGGTCATTTACTTTGCTTGGAGGGAAATTAGCCACAAACCCCTCTGTATTAGAAGAAGCTAATGAAGATTTTAGCATTGGGATTAAGAATTATTATTTAATTTCTTTCTTTGAATTTGTTTCTCCTTCTATAAAGCATTTCTCAAAACTTATATCATGCTTCATACCAGAGAATTTTCATCAAATTAGTTTCATATCTTGAGCTAAAAGTTTTTAAATATTCTTCTAAAAATTAAAAAAAAAAGATTGCTTACTCAAATCTTCTTTTATTTTTGTGCCTAAGGCTCAGAAAATAAATGCAGTAAATGCATTTAAAATGCATCGGTTTATAAAATTGAAAACCTTCAAATTCATCATGCAGCTATAGATTTTATATTTTTATATATGCATTTTTAATACACACTCCCTTTTCAATTTGGGGGATTAAAAAGAACAAATATTTTACACCATTTTGGGGAGACTCATGTAAACGAAAGCTATACTGAAATCGCATTTGTCAGCTTAAATAATTGAGTATGAAATGAAAGAAACTACTGAATTACACAGGATTATCTTGGTTTATTCTGCTGTCTCATATCAGCAAATCTGAAATACAATTCTGTAAAAAGCAATATCATACAAGGATTTGCACAGAATCAAGCAGCCTATGCTAGAAAAAGTAATGTGAGATTTAAAATTACTTGGTCACAGAGACACTGCAAAGATGGGGAATCTCATTTGGCTCAAATGAGACCTTAGTACTCAGTTCAAATTGTGGAGCAGAGACAGAGAAGATACCAAGATGGAAGAGCAAAGTTAGCTGTAGTTGGACAACAAGTTAATATAATGAATTAGAATAATTTATGAAACAGTTTGAAAAACACCATTTTGAGGTTGATTAGAAGGTCAGTTTAAGTATAAAGCTAGGGAATGATCTGAAAGATGAAGCTGATACAGTGGTATTTACTGGACAGACAGAACTGTCTGGCTGTGATACTTCAGTACCCCTGAAGTTGAGATAACAAGGATTTATAAAGACTATAAAGAGGGAATAGCAACAGTCCAGATAAGAAGTGATTAATGCGTGACTGAGGATTTCAGCAAATGAAAGGTCATTATAAGACCAAATGCAGGCAATGTTCCATAGGTGGAAAAGTTACAAAAAAAAAAAAAAAAAAGTTTCTTGAAAGACCAAGATTATTCATAGGGCTTTCTTTTATCTAAATATGAAAATTGAGAAGAATGAAGACAGTTATGTATTTTAGGACTATGTTGTTTAAGCAGGACAGCTTGAAAGAAAATCATTATGGAATACTCAATTTCTTGTA
Organism: Haliaeetus leucocephalus; assembly: GCF_000737465.1. NCBI lineage: Eukaryota > Metazoa > Chordata > Aves > Accipitriformes > Accipitridae > Haliaeetus > Haliaeetus leucocephalus. The sequence goes on from NW_010972669.1 coordinate 426,391, forward strand.
TGACAGAGCTACTTTTCTCTTTTTACACTCCTACCTCATATGAAATGCTTATTAAGTTTTCCTTAAAGAACACCACTGTGTCTGATTGTCCATGAACAAAAACTACAAAGTGAGAAAATAATTGCTTCTATACAGCTACTGTTCTCTTAATGAGTTTTTGTTTAAAGGACAGAATATGCAGCATTCACTCTCAAATTGTGATAGGCAAGTCATTATGGTTTGCAGAAACTCTGAACCTTCAACCTCAAAACCCTTACTCAGAAATGTAAGACTTGACTGCTCTACCCACTAAATAGCATTTAGTTTTATATTTTCTTTACAAAATGCAATAGTATATTCTACCAGCCTCATACATACCTAACAGAGTACTGAAGAAGAAATGACATTATTTAGGCCAAATCCACTTACAGAACTACACTGGACTTCTCTGAAATTGTACAAAAATGACGGGAATTATTTAAAAATGCTGAAATGCTGCACTTTTTTAGTTCTGATTAACAAATATATTTTATGCAGGCCCAGTTATCCCATACAGCAATAACAAAAAAACCCAAACAAGTAATGTTATCAAAATTGTGTAATCTTCACAGTTTGGAAAAGCAAAGTAAAGATGAATAGCCAACAACTGACTGGCTATAAGGTTAATCCCTTTTTTTGATAAAACGATAGGACTCTAGAGGGAAAAGTATCCAGTGGCAGGGAGTTAACATTAGAAAAATGTAGAAATCATATAATGATATCTAAATTCAGGGAGTTAGCAAACCAGCAAAACCAAGCGATTCAGAAAAGAAAAACCACATTATCTAAATAATTGAAATTAGTCATAGGACTACTTGTAAATCCTTGTTTTATTAGACAGACATATAAACCTACCATCTGATGTACATTAATATACTTGCCAGTCAGTTTATATGGATTTTTAAGATAGATATTAGTACTAGCTGGTACTCAAAAATGCATACCTCAATTAATCTATCACAATTACTTTTGATATAGGTGGGAGCTTTTCTTGAATAAACTGCAATTTTAAGCATCTTCATCAACAGGCAAACGGGAAATGAATGCTAGCACATATATGCTTGTGTACAGTCATATACAACAGTATGCAGGATCAGGTCCTTGGACTGTAAGTCCTTTGGGGCAGGGAACTTCTTTCCGTTTGCATGTTGGCAGCATCTAACCAATAATGCCATTAATAATAAAAGAAATGGAGAGGGTAGATTACAGCTTCCCCATGCAATTTTCAATATTTTGCTCTTTAATCTACCATATGACGTTTTGTTATCATTATCATGATCATTGTCAGAAAGTAATGAGGTTTCTGGACTAGTGCACCTTCCTAAAAATGAAGATGCAGATTCACCAGTTCAGCTGGTGGGAGCCCATGCAAGACACACTGCCTTGGCTCTGGGTGAGCTGCCATGGTGGGGAAGCTGGCCAGAGTTTCTTGAATGTGACCCTTAAGAGAAGACCCTTGAGCGCTCAGTGTTGTGTGTAGCAGTGTATTAAACCCTAAGTCTTCCATTTTATTTTCAGCTTGCTATTTCTTTTCTTTTTATTTAATGAAATAATCATATGAAAAAAGAAACAAAATCTATCTTGCTGGTAACTTGTAACTACTGCTATTATAATTCCATCCAGCCATTTTTGGCATCACCTTTGAAACAGTAATATTAACCCAGCATACCACTTCTTGTATAAACCACCATGTAGACTCTGACAATATGTGGTTTATTTTAACTTGGTTATTTTGACTGGCAGTGTTATTCAACCATTGTGTTCAATGAGATAAAATTTGCCTTTGACAATAAACCCGAATCACACACAGTACTATATCTTTCATATTGCAAAACAAGAGGAAAAATCCTAAAGGTATCATATTAACATGAAACCCTTTGCTGTCACATTATCATCTTGCCCTTCTGTCAGCTGAATTGACTGACACTGTTCAGAGAGGGTTATGTCCCAGAAACCTCAGTTCAAGGCATGATATCCTACCACACTGGAGTGAAAGACAGTGACTGCAGTGTCTAGTAGCTTTTATGTAATAATTATGCCAGTGGTAGGAACAAATCAGATGCAAACATCCCTATCATCGTACATAAGCCAGACAGACCTCATAACAAATGTTTCCTTGCCCTCTGCTTCAGCATTCAGCTCCAGAATAACTCTCACTAGGCTGTGAGTAAAGGCTACAGCAGGATGTGTTTCAGCATCCTCCGCGGTCCCTAGCCAATTACGGAGCCAGTGCCTCTGACTTTGGGTACACACTGAAGAAGGTACTGCACGCTCCCTGACCGATACCAGTATGACTTTACCTCTTAGAAAATTCAGTGAAGCTATTAAGCACTCAGCTCCTTGCAGAATATGGTCCTGCATCTGTTTAAAACAAGATGGTTTCAATCAAAACACTTGATGACAACTGTCCAAAGAATTTTTTCTTCAACAGGCTGACTGACTACCTGAAGTGGAAGTTGCCAGTACAAAATGTACTACATTTTAGTTCATGAATAAACATTAAGGGGAACTGCCAATTAAAAAAAAAAAAATTATAGTGAAGCTCCTCTCCCCTTTCCTCTCCTTCCTGCCATCCTCTCAGTGTCATTGTCATCAGTTTACTGTTTGTCCCGCTGTTTTATATACCATGTGATAACCATGACAAGAAGTTCAAGCTCTACCCAGTCCTTCTTGGCTCATGATCATAGAAAACCTCCATGAAGGAGGGAAAAAATGACTTCCAAAGATTAGCATTACCACTTTACAGACACTCTGAGCAAAACCACGAGCCAGGACCCACAGGCCACTGAAAGGTGTTGCAAAGTGAAAATTTGGATGATTGTCTTTTGCATGATTTTAAGTAAAACATTCATTTCCTCTGACATGGTTGCCGAACTGCAGCTTTGTTTACACAGGATTCTTTGAAGCACTCACTGCTACTCTCTATTTTTTTAATCTTTGTTCAGTTTCAGCTTTGTTCATTAAAAAACCATCAATGAACTATTGTGTTTGAATTCTGACTTAAACAGGCCACTTGGGGGTACTGTGCTGTAAAGCCAACAGAGCAAGCAACATAAAAAAGGCAGACATAATCTCATTCACAGCCCAAATTTGCAGAAGGACACCTGGAATATAAATGTGTCTGGATAGGACTGGGATTTTTGTGATTAATTGCCAGCTGTTGTCCGTAGGAGATAGAACTATGCCGAGAAACCAGGAGAAAGTGTTCCTTGGGGCCTCTGCTGCTCGCCTTCAAATGAACTGGGGCGGGAAGGAGCACAGTGAAACTCACAAGCAGAAATAGATCTTTTCACAGGAAAAAAGAGCCCAATATTGATACACTATTTATTTGCTCCCTTATCGTGGCTATTCTCAACTAAGGGTTTATGCAAGATCGAAGCCTGGCTTAATTACCCATGTTTTTCCACAGCTTCCTTTTAGAAAGCATACCTTGCCTAACCATAAATTCAACTAAGAATCATAAGCTGTGCTATTTAAACATATAAATGTGGTAAATGTCTGCTGAGCTGCAACTTATGGAGTATTGTCAGCAAAAACAATAATTTGCTTAAACTGTCAATTCAAAATAGCCTAAAAAGTAACAGATAGTAACTGGCAACATTAAAGCAGTAACAAACTTTGATATGTTGTTTTGATGAATTTAATAAACATAGAAATAGTAAAATTGCTTAATATTTTACAGATCTATAGTGCTTCTCATTCAAAGGTACCAACTTTATACTGTGGCAAGATAGATAACTGTGAGATTTCAGAATTATCCAATTTCTTAGATGTATAAAAAGAAGTTGATACATTACATCAAGTCATATGCTGAATCATAAAACCCAGAAAGTAAATCCTACAAATACTTCAAGAACAGATCTATCATTTTCTGTTGAGCTTTTCATAAAATAATTTTTTAAAAAAGAATGTTTCTCTGATTGTGCATTTACAGGAACTAATGAGTACAGATTTCAAAAGCAACCAGATGTTTTAAGAAAATAAATCCTATATCTAGTAGTGACTTACTTACCTAAGAGAATGGGATATAAGTTCCTAAGTAGTAGTTTCTTGAAAATGGGCATTTCATTTTGATGCTTTTCAATATTTTAGGCAATAGTTTCAACTGTGTAATGTGCTGAGTACCATCCCTTTTGAAAACAAACTCAGACTCTCTTGGGTTAAATACTTAACACTTTTTCATGTGTGGAGCTTCAGCAACTGCATAATAAAAATCATGCACCCTATTAACTTGCAGTTTTCTCTAACGTGATGTAAGAATGTAAAACTGGAAAGGTCCTCTTGGAATATTAAGTCTAGCCCCTTTTTACTGCAAATAATCTTGTTATGTCCTCTCTTCCATAAACATGTAAACTTCCACGTAAAATTAACTTGTTTCTTTTTATCTGTCTAGGAAGGTTCTTCCAAAATCTTATTCCTTGAATTCTTAGAAATCTAATTTCCAGTCTGTGTTTACTCATAACAAGTTCACACTCATTTTGTTTTCCTGCATGTATCCTTTCCCCTCATCAGTCTTCCTGTTGTATTGATAGAGGTCAACAGCTGGTTTTTTTTAAGTCACATTGGATGTATAAAAGATGTTTTAGAAACATCCTTAGAATGATGTTAAACTTCAGAAAGATGTTTAAAGGCCAGCTATTGCAGATACTGAAGCTCTGAAAACTACTTTAGTTTCAGATTTATGGACCTTACCTAATTAGAATCAACATCAGTTTACAAGTGCAGGGAAAAAAAAGAGATTTCTTTGCTGAATCACTGAGTAGATCATTCTGATTAATCTTTTTAATCTAAAAAATTCAAAAGGGCAAGTTTTTCAATGATTTTTCAATGAGTTGTCATTTCTGTTTATTTTATCAGTTATTGCTAGATTCTGTGATTTAGAGGAAATTTGTCTTCACTGAGTTACTTATTTCTTAACCTGTTGTTTACAAATATGTGTGTTTTCTGGTTTTTGTTCTTTTTTCTGTACACACATCCATAATTCCTCCCACAGGATTTTTCATTTAATTATGAAATTAATTTGTACTCTGAGACTATGAATACATTAGAATCTTACTTTTCCTTTCTTGAAAGACCAGAGTTTTATCCTATACCAGCTTAAAAATATAAAGTTTTTTTGTTTCAGTCAGTGGTTGGCTAAATGAATGGCTTCCAACAAGCCTCTAGTGTAAAATCTCAGGTCTACAGAAAATCTTAGAATGGATTGTCCTTCCTATTTTCTAAATCATGGGAGCACACAGCAGGATAAAATTTGCTTCATTTTTTTGTATTTCCCTTTTTCATATGAAAGCCTTTTTTTTCTTTTTTCTTTTTTTTTTCCAAAAAATGTACCCATCCATTCTGTCAGTAATATATGATATGGCCATGCCATGTCAATTCTATAACCCTCTCTATCTGAACTAAAAGTGCTTCAAGAATCATCACAATGACTTGTGCATCTCACAGTCTCACACAGACTGGGGAAAACGTAACAGATAAAGCTGTTTAGAGCAAATTTATCTTGTCATCACAGAACTTTTAATAACTATTTGCAGAAGAAGTTGTATCACTTAATTATTTCATTGATTGTCATTAATATTGTCAGACAGTAGATGTTAAAAAAAATCTTACAACAATACTGCTTGTTCAGGTCATGAATTTGAACAAAAACATGATTCTGTGTCCTGGTTCCATGGAAATTAATTAAGGCACTGTTAAAGGAAATAAAAGCAATCAACCATTCCCTTTTCCGTCTGTAAAAGTTTAAAATTGGTACAGCTTTTTCTAATATTTGTTTCACTGAAATACTTTGTACAAAGACAACTAACAATTAAGAGACATGTGGAAAATCAGACAACCTATACTGAAATGATTTTCTAAGCACTTTACAGTGACAGCTGAAAAAGAGGGAGATTTCAGCATAAAGTGGATAATCTGACTGAAGGTATGCAAAGTTGGCGAGCCAGATAACTGGGCAGGCTCGACATATTGGCAGTTTTGCAAAAAATTGTACTGAGCAGTTTATGTTTATGATAATGCAGAAATATTTTAGAGTTTTTTTCAAGCAGAATAAGCCTGGGACTTATGCTCGAAGTCTCTCTTATTTTGAAGTTATAGGTAGTAGTGTGGCCTCGTGTTGGACATGCGTAGTAGCCATAAAAGTGTTAGACATAAGTACAATGCTTTAGGGGAAGATTGTTCATGGCTTGGCTTGTCCCTACAGTCAACAAAACTGTCTTTAACAGGAAAGCGGAAATGGATTTTGAAAGCAGACTGAGGTTTGCTGTTTAGCAATAGTGTCCCATTAAAAGAGGGTGACGTAGAAAGGCAAGAAAGTCTGAGAACTCACATTGCCTTGGAATAGGGGGGAGTAGAAGGAGGACTTAAAAGTAGGGAAAGACTGAATTGTGTGAGACTTGTAGGGCATTTTTAGTAGGGAAAACTGAGATTTTAAAGAGATTAAAGGTTAGAGATGCGTAAAATATATGCCAGAAACAGACAAAGAGCACATACTTTAAAAACTATTTTTAAAAACTACCATCATTTTACTGATATTTTATACAAATAATTTATTCATAAGTTTTCAGAAAACCAAATCATTGTATCCATACACTACATGCATATGGTCTGAACAAATGAAAGGAAAATACTTGTGATGGTTTGACATACGCTTTCTAAATAAGTAAACCTAACATGCAGGGCCAGAGCTCTGCAATAAGGTCTCCATTTCTAGCTACACGTACTTGCTTGCTCTTACATTATACCTAACACTGCCCACTACTGAACAAAGCAGAATGCTTGCAGTGTTGTGCTTAACTGGTATTACAGATGGCAAATTCCTTTTGCGGTTCAAAACATTCCTTTTACAACCAAAATGCCATCTTTCCCGAGGGCTGGAAGGGTTATGAGGAGCATAAGTCTGCTGCCGTCTCCTGGCAGGCTGGGCCACAGCAGACCATGATGAAACAAGTTGCCTCCAGCAAGACAACAGGAATTAATGGAAAGCCCCACAGGGGAGTCCTAATACGTACCCACATGCTGTAAACCAAAGGTATTTCATTACTCCATTTATTGAGCTGATGGGAAGAAGGCAACCAGACATGCAGTCAAGGAGGGTGGCTGAATACCCATAGTAACAGAGCAGGGCTTGGATTAACTCAAGAGTGAGCGAATCTGATGAAATCACATGTCCCCACCAGGTTGAGGAGAGCTGGTTGGTCCCTTTTTGCTTGGTTTGGTTTGGACTCGTGCTAACTGTAATGGTAAACTGCTGCCCTGCTCTACTGAAGTGGTCAGCATCCCTTCAGAGATGGCAGTTTGTCATCTGTTTAAGATAAAGGCTGCATAAAGCATTGCTTGGGTTTGATTACTCTGCATTTGATATAGGGTGGGTATAGCTTTCATCAAAAAATTCCCAACTCTGGGAAATTTTAGGCAGATTTCCTAGTTCTGTGATGGTGTGGTAGCCACATATGAGTCACTAGGAGATTACTGTAGTTTTACCCCAACACAGACCAGGATGCGAAGACTTTCAGGTCTCACTGGTAGGTTGCATTTCCCAGTGGAAGGTT
>NW_010972669.1:434300-434591 GCF_000737465.1 Haliaeetus leucocephalus
GCGTGATAGCCTCACTTGAGAAGGGCAGAGATATGATAATTGTATTCTGAGAAGGGTGGAGACTCCTGAGGCAGAGGTGGAGCAAGGTGTGTTACTAAGCATAAAAGATGACTTCTGAACAACAGAAATTGGAACCTTCCCCACCAAGGACCACGACAATCGACGACACAGCATCAGCTGGACCCGGGACCGTTAGGACGTCTTGAGATCAGCGGTGGTAGCTATAACCTCTCTTTCTCCTCTCTATAAACTTAACTTTACTTTTCTCCTTTCTTTCACCCATCTCTAACT
>NW_010972669.1:434732-527449 GCF_000737465.1 Haliaeetus leucocephalus
GGACTGCAGTTCCCAGGACGTGCCCTGCCTCTGCTGTGCATCTGGACAGAGCTGACAGCATGGGGCACACAGAGAACACGTCTGCCTCAGGCTGCCTTGCCATACAGCTTGTACCACCACAGCTGCAATCATATAGTGGTCTCAGGTTGGAATTTCATTTCTTTCAGAAGGGAAATTCAGCAGGGAGTTTTTCTTTCTTTCTTTCTTTCTTTCTTTTTTTTTTAAACTCAACTTTACAATGCACTTCCCTTTTCTGAGACAAACACAATGTAATGTAAAGTCTCTCGAACTTGTCTTTCAAGACAGAGGCAGTGAAAGCAATTGAGTAGATTGTGCTGCATGCCTTTATTATTTTACAAGTTATGTTCTGCAGTTGTCTATATAGGAAACAATGTATTTGCATACAGTTTCTAGCATTCTATATAGAATATAATGTTAATTTGATTGCACTGGGTATGCGTTTCTCAGAATTAACATGGGTAATTACTCTTTCAATATCTTTGCAGTAATAAATGCATGTGCTTGTACAATCAGTTGTGTCACCTTGCCCAAAGGCAGTTCCCTAGGAACAACTTCGCTAAATTTTTTGTGGTACTGTTGCGTAGTGACCAGGAATACAAATCACACTTTGAAAAGGCTGAGCAGCAGCAGCTACATTTGCTTCTTTGCTACATACTATAGATGCTTCTCTGTAACTAACACCACATGTCCTGGATTGAACCCCAATACAATTGCAGTCTTCTTAGCTCTAATGGAGAGAATGTGTTAATTCATCTTTTGTTTCTCAGTCAATAATGCTCATTTCTCCTTTAGCTTTTTGATCAGTTCTCAGGCACTTTGAAGATTTCTGTTTCTATTCTTTTACTGCTCTTAAGCTCCATATATAGTGTTTAATTCAAAGCAAAGAAACATGTCCAGCTTCCATACCACAGAGCTACCAAAAATAGATTCTCCACAGTATTTGCAGTCATACCCAGACTTCTACAATGCTGAAGCCAGCCACAGTTTAGCTGGCCATTTAAGGTAATTTTCTTCATCTATATTCATAAATTTTCAAAAGTTCGCTGAAAATTGATTTAAACATTGAGGCTAAGATATGGAAAATGCATTACTTAAGCACAATTCATCCCCCCTGTGCAAACAAAGTTGGTCCTTATAGCCTCCTCCCTCCCACCCCTGACAAGATCTGATGATCTCTGATACCAGATACTTGCACTGTTCAATCACTGGGTAGTATAAACTGGATCTGGAATAGGTGTATCTTGAATTAATTAGCTGGAGCATATAACTAGGTGTTTGTGTAGTATTTCCCACAAAATTGTCACCTGTGGTCCTGGGTGCTTGTGTTTGTTCTCTTCTTGCATGGTGGTGGTGGGGTCTTACCCCATACATGTCTGTGATGCTGAGTTTATCACCGTCAGTATTGTTACCCTCATGACTTGATGATTGGGCTTAGTTCCTGGTGGCTATCCTTTGCTTTTAAGGTCAGACACTGCTGTCAATAAAAGCTTAAATAAAATTATGAATCTCTATACCAGGATGGGTGGCAGAGGACTGTGCCACAAATCTCAGAGTCTGGGGAAAATGTAAGGTTGGGGAAACTTGTTTCCATGGACATCAGTGTTTACACTCTACCTTGGTAAGGAAGCTAGCCAACAGAAGATTTCTGCTACGGAAAGAAATGCCAGGGTTATTTGAAAGCAGCCAGCCACAGACCTGTATTGTGCTGTTTCTAGCTATTTTGGTGTAAGTCAGCATCTCGCTATGATTCAGGGGGCAACGTGTGCCATGTGAGAAGGCATTTTGTCATACTAATTGCAGATGGTGCACCCAGAGAAGGTCACAACAAGCTTTCTTAACATGAGTTTCCTTATCCATGTCAGAACAGTCAATTGGATGTATATGTAGTATACTTTTGTTCTCCTGTTTGGCCACTCTTGTTTCTGTAAACACAGGTACTTCTCCATTGCATTTTAGACTGAGTCACTGTATGACAGTGAATGCTTTAGCACCATCTGCATACGTTGCTTTGTCACTGGATACAACACTTAGGTAGAGAGCTTTTTGTAGTCAAAACAACACCAAGAAACCAAAATGTCCCTGATGCCGAGTCCCTCACCACCACTATAGTTATACTTGCTAATGGGTGAGTCTTTCCATTTTATCTGTTATACTTTAAACACAAATAATTTAATTTACTTTATTTTCAACGCTATCCTACAAAGAATTGCAGAAGAACAACCAAGGACTTGGTATGCTGGGGCACAGAAACAGAAGCACAATTTGGAGATTAGGGGAGGGGAAGCGTACATCTTCATTCAGCTTTGCTCCCTGAAGAAAGTAGTCATGGATTTGTGTGCCAAATGCTTCTGAAAAATTGTGAAAAAATAAATTCTGACAAAAAAAGTTGACTGTCCATCTAAATAGTGAAGTTGTGCCTAAGAAATATAATGATCTAGATTGCAGAGTAAAACAGCATGTAATTTAAATGACTAATCTCAAAGATAGAAGTTTAGTCTGAGTATCAGATTAATGCAACTACTCTACAATCAAGTCTGCAGTGTAGTAGGAAATATTCCCTTAATTCATATTGATAATGAAATATTAGGGAAAAGTATTTTTACTAAAGAATGTACATATTAAGAAAAAAACCTGCATCAATTCTTCATTGGAAGTAATCTGCCCAGCTCTTTTTCAAATTCCATTTTAAAAAAAGGATAACTGGGGGAAGTGATCTTGAAGTGGATTGTAGTAATAGTAACAGGAACAACTAGTTTCTCCCTTTTTAAAATCTTTTCTGTTTATGATTAAGGTAGTTTAAGTTTAGTGTATAGTGTCTGTTTTCTTTACAGTTGAAATTACATAACTGAGTCTCCATGGACCTAATGTTTATATAGCCTTTTACAATTTAAAAATCTATGTAACATACATGTTATTTGGTTTTAGGCTTAGTATTTTAGCAAAGATTATACAAATTCTATGCTGAATGGGGATGAAGATCCTAGGAAAGTGGTAAAGCTATTAGAGATAATTCTAAATGTCAAACAGTAGGATTTAACTAGGTGACAAATAAGACATTAAACAGGCCACAGTCTTTGCAGAGATCTTAAAATTACTTTGTAATGGAAGGAGGATTGCAGACATGAATCGAGTTCAAAGGCTTCTAATGGAAGCAGGGTGGGGGAGAGTCCTTAGTCAAAAAAAGTCTGTGTGGTATCTGATTTAACCCTTGAAAGGCAAAAGATCTGCACAAACTAAATAAAATAAAATAATTTTTTTAAAAACCCACCAAAACAACAACTAAAACCTAAAAAACCCCCCAGATACACATTTGAAACTGGCCATTTGGCTCCTTTTTTAGGATCGCTTATCCAGCCCCATTGCCTACAATATTTATATCAGTATCTTTCCACAATGCAATGCTCTTTATAAGATAAGCACAAACACGCAAACGCCCAAACCCACAACCTGAAACAATAATCTTTAAAAGAGGAGCTTGCATGCCATTTGGATCAGAACAGACAAGAAAAAAAAAACTCTAGAACAACAATATACCAATATACCTACTGCAATAGTGTGAAGTTCGATTTAATTTAGTGTACAGTTTCTGTTTTGAATTTGTAACCCCCAGTACTTTAATTACTATGAAACTAGCTCCACTGGGCTCAAAATTAGATAGCTATTAAAAAGTCAGAATTACTTCCAATATGGTTTTTTTATCCAGAAAAAACACAACTATAAAATCTTATGTCTCAGGAACTTTTAGTGTTGGGCTTTTAGTAATGACACTTCAAGGATGAAAAAGAGTTATCATTTTTCATCCCCTATTTCTAGATTGACAAGGATATAAGTATAGCTCCCAGTGGCTCAAGGGCAAATATTGCTTACTATGAACCACAAATCAGCTAATTATGTTACTCAATTCTGTGTGTGAAGGCATGGCATACAGAGGAGATACTCAAATTACAACTAATACAGTTATCATTTTATTGAAAGGAACAGAATGAAAATTATGTAAAAAGGTAAAAAAAAAAACAAACAGAAAGCATTTTAACTTCTTTGGGAGAACAACAATTTCCAAGTTGTTTTCATCTAGAGTTAGAACTTTAAAAAATGGAAATAAGTTAAAACTAAGCATAGTTGATTTGTTTTCTTTTGCAAGCATCTCAAATGAGATTAATTAGCAGCTGGAATATGGGTGAGGAAGGAAAGGCATCCAAGTAAACTGGTCTTTGCAGATTATCACATAGATGTTATTACATAGAACCATGGAGTGACTGAGACTGGAAGGGACCTGTGGAGATCAACTAGTCCAACCCCCCTGCTCAAAGTAGGGGCAGCTGGAGCAGGTTGCTCAGGGCTGTGTCCAGTCAGGCTTTGCATATCTCCAAGGGTGGAGATATTACTAAATACTTCCACAGCTGCACATTTATATACAGACCTCCCCTTGAGGCATACCAGCAGCAGGTACGTACTCTTTCATTTATCATCTCAACTGATTCAAGAGCCTGCTAGGCTGACATTATACTTTTTCACCTACACCATTTTACGCACAGCAAGCCACATCACAGGAACTCCTGTTACTGAATACCTGGTTTCCACCTGAGCAGACAGCTCCACTGTACTCTTTGGCATCCATAATAGCTCTGTTAATCTTCACTTAAGAAAACTCAGGTCTTTATGAATATAGTATAAAATGCTTCTAATTTTGACTAAGGAGTCACTTGCAAACTCCAGAGTTCGGAATGCAGCACCTAGGGATGGCAAGAATCATGCATACCTTTGAGGGTAGGAAAGTGTTTCCTATTAATGGCAACAAGCTTCCAAAATAAACAGTTATTCCAAAGAAATCCTACTTCATTACAAGCATACTGAGAGCTTATGCAGACTTGCCTTGCTGTGGAGTTCATTGGGCAAAGTATTATAGCTAAATTATCTGTAGACTTTAGGTAAAGTTCCACTTGTCAGCTTCAAGGACGAAATAATCAAATGAGAGAGTAAAGTGTTGGAGGGGACTCGCAGTGTCTTTTGTGAGACCTTTGCTAAAAGGTTACAGAGCAACCTCCTCCTGCAGATGCACTCAGATAATCTGTGCCAGAGATAACGTATCCATGGGACACTGACTAATACTTCAGAGAAAATTTTCTCCTTTTGAAAAAGTAAAGACTATAGCAGGTGTGAAATATTTTTTCATAGTATCCACAGTGAATATACTACAGGAAACGCAAGAAAAGCTTTAACTGTTTCCCTTCATCCTGATCACCTCCTCCTTGCTTGGAGTCAGAAGATTTGTGACATATGTACATCTCTTGTTTCCTGGGCTGCAAGGGTAAAATGGAAGTGTCACATCCTTTCGAATGAAGTACATGTCACCCACGCAAGGAATTGCTCTTCTGACTCATATGGAGAAGAAAACAAGATGATGATCTTTACACCCATCTGTTTCTCCTGCATGTTTTATGTAGGCTGGTGCACTGTTGTCAGAAATCTTCCACTCCAAGAAGTGGAAGGATGATGATTTCTCCCATTTTCTCCCCTGAGTACTTTCAGGTTAAAACCTGAACTCATACTACTACATTTAGTCCAGAATAGGAAAAGAAAAACAAAAATCCAGAAAGACAAGATTTCTCCCGCAAAAATAAGAAATCGCAGTATTTCAACATGTAAACTTTTTGCAGAAAAAGGCAATTTTAGAAAAACCTCTTCATCTTATTTCTTAATTTTAGACCTGAATACCTTGTAGTAGTAAAAATAATATTTTTCTTGAAACTTTAAAAACAATTATTCAGTGGTCATTAGTTGGTATTTTGTTTTCTTTCTATATTTTTCTTTTTTTTTTTTTGTTACTGAAGCTTGTTTATTTAGTAATTACTTTTGGAAAAGTATGGGGGAAAAAAGGAAAGTTTGGAAAAAACACAACTTCAAATTAATCAAGTATGGTAAACTATAGGTAAACTATCCTACTATCATATATATTGGTCCAGAGGCAATGGAATTCTGTTTTAAGGATCAGAACTGTTTTTTTAAAAAGTACATTCAATTTTGTGTGAAAAAATAACTGGGCATATATTTGCACCACAAACTGTTTGCACCTCAACTGGTAACCGCACCCAACTGTAGCTGGATGCATAAAAGTTTTCATAATTGTCTGCCAATTTGTGGGGGATGCAGGTGATTCTGAATATCTGAATTGAAGTCCTTTGCAATTCTTTATCTTAATTATCTTGATGATCAAAATTGCACCAACAATTTCCAGAAGAAACTTTTATTAGTAATTGTTCTGAATTGAGGGCCATCGAACTGCCCTGCACATACCTGTAAGTTACATGCATACTATAAAATGGTCAAAGTAAACTGCGGTTAGTAATCTTTCCCATCCCTTACTCAGAGAGCCACTGAGTAATGTATCCATTTAGCAAATAGGTCATCAGATTGATTTTAAGTATTAAGTACAGTAAATACATAATTCTTAATTTGCCATTATGGAATTCTCATACTATTCTTTACACAAGTATAGATGTACAAGGGAAATACCTGGTCATCCATATTGGATCTGATTCTTAGCTGAAAGAAGCTGTACCTGTCATCATTTCTCAGTCTGCACTGAAGATTACAAACCAGGAACAGCGTCTTTGCACCCTACCTAAAAAAGCTGTATCACAGATCTTTAAACCTCATTATTTTTCATGGGATTTTGCTCATCTGTTTGCAAAAGAATCAACTATCATGAAACAAGTGATAGAAGATGACTGCATGGGTAACAGGTGAAGACAAAGGTGAAGTCACTACAGTTATGTAGTCATTCTGAGTTGGCTTAACTTACCAAAACTTAAAATGTTCTTTTCAAAAACTCTTAATACTGAAGACAGTGAGTGTTTTAGTATTGACCTCAGTGGAAGAAATTTATAAGACTTCTTGAAAGAAGGGATAAGAAGAGATTGAAAAGAAAGTCAAGGTATGCCAGATGGCACAAAGCAGAGGACCTACGCAGACCTCAAATATAAATGTCCTTGTTGAAAAGAAAAAAAATGTTGCATCATTTCATGCTGAGAAATCAGATAATAATAAGAAAAGAATAATTGTCCCCATTCTTAGAGGTCCAAGATGACATTAGAGTCAGAGCAAAAATGTCAGAATACAGATCATACTTCTTGGATTCTTTTCAGTCTTATTTTATTTACTTGGAACCACTGAAACATCTAGTCCCAAGCAAGTTAATTTTCTTTTTTCTGTGTGGATTTTATTGGAGGACTGCAAAATTAAGCCCTGCTAACTGTTCTTAGATTTCTATACTTGCATTCTAACTCTGGAGCTTTCTCATACTGTACAGGAAGTGGTAGAATACAAGTTCTTCTATTATTACTATTATTACTATCACAATCATTATTGTTGTTGTTATTGTTATTATCAATGTTGTTATTAATATTATTATTAAAATTTTTCATTAGTATTTATTAAGCAGCCTTATGTTTCTTATTTGATGCTTTATTCAATATTTATTAACGTTTAGATTTACTGTCCCAGACACATTTTAATGATAATTTGAGTGATGTTATTAATTTCAATAGTTATTGTCATAATTGTGATGTAGTAACTTTATTTACCTTAGCAATAGATATAGTCAAGGATGAAAAGTTAATTCTTCGTTTTGGCAAAACAATACTGCTTCTAAAGTTTTGGGAAAGGTGAAGGCTACAACAAGCAGACTGCGTAAGTCTGCGTAAGGTGAAAATAAAACAACATATCTGAGAAAGCAAAAAGTTTCTAAATCCCATAACATCTTCAGAGGTAAAAGTTCATCTTTGCAAAAATTTGTGTAAGGTAGATTTTTTTTTTGCATAAACTTGACCTAGTTGTTTTGCATCCTGCCAATAAGAAAAAGAATCAAAATAGAACCCCAGAGACAAAACCCCATTCAATTAGACCAGAACATTTCAAATACTCACAGGATAGACTGTACTATAATAAAGAAGTTTCGCAGGACTCAGAATGCATAATGATGCCCTACTACTATTAATCTTTTTTGACATTTATTAAATTCCCCCCACCTTCACCAAACTGTGTCAGACAGCCCCTACTTATTTCATGGTAGGTGCCTGGTAGTGAAATGCATGGATACAAGAGCCCAAAGCACTGAAATCTGGAGAAAAGGAGTTAAGAAAAAAAAAAAAATTTCATGGTAGAAAATCTTCAAATTATACAGATATATTGCTGTTGTTTAATACATGGGTAAGTAGCTTACATAGAAATGTCCAGTTTATCCTGAAACTGGACAGAAAAATCTCCTCCACCTCCATCTCTCTAATTTTGCTAAGGAGTAGCAGTTTGTCAAACCTGAATTTCTAGTTATCCCAGTTATATGCCAGCCTGAAAACAATGAAACCTAGGTTCAAACTGTCTGGCAAATCTAGAGCTATTCCTGTACAGTCATTACTGAGAAAGATTTTGCTCTGATCGTGAAGGTTTGCTCAAAACCTGTGGACTAAGAACATTTATATTTGTAGCCCAGATTTTCATTATATCTGTTATGAAACGTTTGGGAAATCAACCATAAGTATAAATCCAATTAAAGAAACACACAGGGAACTCAAAGTCTGCTGGTTTTGACCAAAGAATCAGGCCCTCAGAAGTCCACTGGGTTTACACCTGTAGCTAAACAAATCATGAAGCAAACAAGTCGGTGGTGCAAAGTAGAAAGGATTGGGAGAAAACATAGTGGAAAGAATGAACAAAAATATAAAAGCTAAATAATGAGATACTTTTGAATACACAGATTTTTTTCTTCTCAAGTTCAAAAAATCTAAATATGGTTCAGATTTTCACTTGAAAATCAAATTTGTCTTGAACATCTATAAAAGAGACCTAAATTGCTTTTGCATAGGAAAACACCTATTACTTACAGTAATTAATATTTGTGCTGTTGGCCTGGTGTTTTGTGTATCAGTTTTAATAAAAAATCCATTTTCCATGGATAGAAGCCCTGAAAACAATGACTTACCATGGAAATATTGACACAATGCAAAACACAATAGCACCAGTTCTGCTTTTAGACATAAATGATTCATACTGCAATGAGTCACTGTTCTACATAGGGGACTTGATTTCCTGGCTCCATCACTGCTCAGTTTATATCCTAAAACGTTATACTTGAATGTTTGCCGTAATATTAACCTGCATAACTACATTTATTAATAAAGACTACCAGATTATATACAGAGCTACATAATTTTTTCTCCTGAGTCACAGATGTGGATAGCAATGCCATGCTTCATGAAAAGCCTCTCATTCTTGTACTTTTGAAGATTAGGTCAGTATGCCATATGGTTAACCTCAGGTTCCCTCAAGGAAAACACTCCTTTATGGTCAATATATCTAAAAAGCTGTAATTACTTGGCCTTAATTCTTTGGGATTATTTCAGTTGTACTCTCCTGTGCTTATTTGTTATTTCTTATGGTTTATTGAGAGCTGGTTGTTTGCCTGATGCTGTGCAGACATAAAGAAAGAGATTGAATAATGCATTTCTTTATTTCTAATGTTCCTTTTTTGTGCAATAGAGTATTCTAATTTTGAGGTTTCACATAGACACTTGTAACTCAAACTGAACTGGGAATTTATATACAGTTTTCCAGGGTGGCTGCATGCAGGCAGATATACAAAAGATGTTTATTTCAAGTAGACAAATAGCTTGTACTTTCATGAGCTGAAAAACGTATAACCAAAATATAAAGCATTTAAATTCCATAATCCCATGTTGTCCTGCTGTTACAAAGAAAGACAGCTTGTAACAAAACTCCACTTCTAAGTTAGAGGCATTTGACAATTTAGATTCACATGTTGAAGCTACAGCCCGTTTCTAGCCAGTTATCCAAATCCTTCCTGATTTTAAGCCAAAAGTCAACAGAATTAAATGAAGGAGGGATCTGGCCAAATAATTTGTGATGTAAAGTGATTTCTAGTATCTTATAAAAATGTTTTGGACCAACATGATGCTAACCAGCTAGTGCTTTATATGGTCAGAACTAACACCTATTAGCTTGCTGATGTACTACTATCTTTGCTTCAGGGCTTTCTAGGTGCAGCAGCCAGAAATTAGCATTTCTTTAAGCTAATAACTGGGCATCTTGCTGGATAAGGAAAACCACAGTGCAAACACATGATGGAAATTCAGCCATGCCTCTCTCAATAATATGAAGCATGGCAGT
The DNA here is from genome assembly GCF_000737465.1 of Haliaeetus leucocephalus. Classification (NCBI taxonomy): domain Eukaryota; kingdom Metazoa; phylum Chordata; class Aves; order Accipitriformes; family Accipitridae; genus Haliaeetus; species Haliaeetus leucocephalus. The sequence continues at coordinate 444,936 of NW_010972669.1, forward strand.
CATAGCTGTTCAGTTGTTCCTGCTCAGCATTACAACAGTAGGAAAAAGCTGATGAGGAGAAATGTTGCCACGTGGTGGATTATCTGTTCCTTGAAATCCTGAAATAAATGAATTATACTTTTCTCAGCATTTAGACCTTTCCTTAAGGAAAAAAAAAAAAAGCATCAGACACAGCCAAATGCGTCAGGCAGATGTGGCTGGAGAACCTACCTGAGGTGCCAGCTGGATTTGTACTAGCATTCTTGGAGAGACTGAAGACACGAATGACTGCTTTGAATTTAATATATGTTATTTCCTGCCTGCTGGCGTTACTTACGGGACATTTGCTGTCCACTCTGCTGTGCCCTCCGAATGCTTTTTTTTTCCCTTCCCTTCATTTTTTTTCTTCATTTTTAATATGGACTTTTCATGAAATGAAACAAAAATATTAAATTGTTGCCTTAAACATTTGGCTCCAATCACTTAGTTCTTAACCAAAGACAGACAGCGGTTCACGGTAAAGAGTAAAGGCAAATGGTTAACACATTTTAAGATAGATTTTTGGCAATGAAAGAAATTTGTGAAATAGTTTCTGACTTCTTTTCTGAAACAGAGCTGCTTACTAGAACTATTAGAATGTTTCTGTGACACCATTGCTCTTGCGAAGCTTACTTGCAGCTCACTTTGTAATTATGTAATATGCGTCCTGCTGGTGACAAATAACATAGTTTATCCAAAAATCTTATTTATACAAACCAAATCAGTAAGCTTTACAGTAAAATTGGTGGGCTTGACCCTAATCTCAGTGGTCAAATACTCTGCTCCACCATCTACGAGTGAATTAACAAATGAGTGTTCTGTTGCCAAACTGCACTGGAAATAATGAGAACACAGAATTTGAGGTTCTTTATATGGACTATGTACATCAGATTATGAAGGTTACAGGATTAGTGCATTCATATGCAAGTATGCATATATAGAGAGAGATGCACATGCATGTGTGTTTTGGATGTGCGTGTCTGTTCCTGTAGCTTTTAGATAATTTTTGCTTCCTAACAGATATATTGTGCAGATAGTTTTGAGAACTATGGAAGCTAGCAAGTGAATATTGAACCCTGTGTTTTGTTTCATCATTGACAAAGGACAAATAATGCTATAGAGGCTTTGTTCTTGATTTTTTTTTTAATATTTATTTTATAAAATGGTTGAAACCCAGTGTTCTGTAGTCCTACACAGCCATATCTTTACTCCTGCATGTGCCTGCCCAGAACCCATCACGTTCCTATCTATCTTTTCTTGGCCTGACAGCCCAGCAAGAAACAGCATGCACTGTGGCTTGGTGAAAATCGCAGCTCTCCGTGAGCTGACTGCCCGGCTGGTTGCTGTTTCTTGGCTGTTGGGTGAGCCTAAACAGAACAACTCAACTCTGATGGATCAAACAAACAGCTCTGGAGCCTGAATGAGGCCCCTGGGCAATATTTTGTGCAGGCCAGTTGAAAGAGCTTAATATCTTTGAAAACTCAATGTCTTTGTCAAGTTTTGTTGAAACTGTCCAAGGGACTCCAGGGTACTAGTGAGAGAGACACAGACACACAGACAGCATGACTGCCTAAGCCTTGTTTCCTCAGGAAACCAGGCTAAAAATGTGCCTAGAGATATTTTTAATGTCCCAAACTGTTAAGCAGTCCTCAAGATGAAGAAAAAAAATACCTACATATTGTTTGGAGGAAGATTTCAGTGCATAAAATGCGAAGACAAGTAAAAATCCATTCAGTGCTATCTAAACCAATGATTTTGGATTGAAAAGGAGTGCCAGTGCTTTCCACAACTTGAATGAAATCAGCACCAGTAACTACAACAATTATAAATGGCTATTAATTATAAATGCTTATAAACCAATTCACAGCAATAGCATGTCTCTTGTTGAAGAGAGGTTATTCTTACTAGACCTGCTCAGAATGTCATCCTGTATAAATTCTGTCACATGTTGTGTTTTTGTTCTCTTCCAGAAATATTTACAGATGCCTTCCATTTCTACAAAAGTATCTGTACAGCACTCACTCTATAGTTTGTCTGATATTTTGTGCTTTTTGCTCATGACTTCTAGATCACATGCTATGTTTTCAATTGAAGAGAAGGCTAATGTATCTTAAATATGAGATGCAAATTAGGAGGCATGGAGGAAACAATATTCTTTTTCATGTAAGAGTGACTATCTCAAGAAGTGTTAATGCAAATATGCACCTCTTATCAAAGTACGACTGAAAACTGTCAAAAGATGGGGAGGGGTAGAGTTTAAGCATATTCTGAAGATACTACCTTATATCTTTGTAACTTTAAAAATGTGAAGAGTCCCATTGACATTAATGAAATCATCTACAAATTTAAAGCTACAGACCCGCTAAAGGAATAGAATTGAGGCCTATCTGATCAGCTCTACCTGGGAAACCATTCCTACCATGAACTAGTAACTAGATCAGTCCTTCTGGAATTGAAGTATAAGCTGTAGAAATAAGCCAGTCTGCTTTACCACCGGAAAAGAATTTATTCTCTTCCATTATATGTTTGCATTTCAGTAGGCACAAATGACTTTTCTTTCCCACAAGATGATCATTGAGAATAAGGTCGACACAGCACTACAACAACTCATTGCCAGAAAGGAGTAAATTAGCAGGCAAATTACCTTTTCCACACGGTCTCGATTTCAGTAGGGGCCAGCCTTGAGTGAGTCCTGTACCAGGATCTTGCAAGCTTGTAAAGAGGCCAAAGGCGAAAAGATCGGTTTGTGTGCTAATATAGAGATAGTGTGAATTCTATCCTGTGCCTGCCTGCTCTGGTCTGCAAGGCCAGCTTGTGCTTTCTCATGCATAATTTGGGGGATAGAAAACTCCAGGAACTATTCCGACTTTGAAGACTCCAGTGTGACTGTCCTGGTTTAGGAGATTTAGCTGCAGACACGAAAAGGAAAGTTTATATGTGTGGATTCAACCCAGGCTTTGCTACTTGGCTTGGGAGCCAGAATATAGGCCCTAGTTTATTTTATTTAGCAATACAGACAAAGCCTCAGTGTCCACACCTGGGCACTTAATAGTGCCTGATAGTACTCAAGCCTGCTGTGGACAAGCTGGCATAGCAAAAATCAGTTTTTCTTCAGAGAGATAATTTCAAATGTAAAGGCAATACGGACATGTAGAAATATAATCACATAGTTCAGAAAAATTTGCAGGAGCAGGTAAGGGCTTGCAGAACAACCCAGCAATTCCCCTGGCCCCTGTAAATGTCCTGCCCTGGTCTGCAGGCTGCATGGATAGACTGCAACAGCAAATGTGCTGCAGGCACTGAGCCTGTAGATTCAGCCTGCACGGTGAAAACCGGCCACCTTATTTTGGAGCTAGTAGCTGTGCCTTTGGCTATTTCACAGCTCTGCTTGAGCAAAGCAGACAGAAGTTCACTCAAATTTGCAGTGAAAACTGTATTACGTAGTATTACAGGGAAAGGTCATAGAACTCTTTAGAAATTGTGTCCCATCCCAAGCAGCCTGTAAAGAAATTTTTCTTTCCTTTATTATGTTTCAGTATTTGCATTTGATGAGAAGATTCACTTTCATGAGTCATTTCATTTTACTTTGAAATGAGTTTACCTTGGTATACATTCTTTGATAAGAATTCTCATGCATATGTAGGGGAATGCATAAGCAAAAAGGTGAAAATACCTTAAATTATTTAGTTAGCTGGTCTGTTAGGATATAGAATCACATATTTATCTGAGACTCCACTGTGCCTTATGTGGGTACAAATGAGGTACATTTAAGCTCTCTCCTGTGTATTTTTTATCTGTTACTATATATTAGATCTCCCCACTCCAATTCCTATGTGATTTTAACATACACATTTCCTGTATTTTACTGGGAGACTAGATTCATAATGCACCATTTCAGCAGTTCTTTTACATTCATTCTATATGCCAAAACAAAACACTTTGAATTTTTTTTCTTTTTTTCCACAAGTGTGCCGATTTTCACACAGCTGAAATCCCAATCATTTGAAAATACATATGTGCAGAAATATGCTATTAAAAGGAATTCAGAAAACGTTGGCAAGCAACACTTTCCTACCGTGAGCAACTGATTTATATTTGTAACTGCAGATTTTGAAAACCAGGAGTAAAAATGAAGACTAAGAAATAATTAATAATTTTCAGACATAAGTATCTAGCAACTTCCTACTGTGATTTTTGTCTTGTATAAAGCACTGCTGAAAGTTTTTATTGCATTTGGCAGCATAAATAGACCACAATCAATGTTTAATTTCATAACTTCTAAATATGTTTAAAGTAGATGCTAATATTCAATGTCCAAGGTCCATTTAGCCTGTTTGTTTGGTTTTTACACTTTGAATAACTGAAATTAAAAAGAAATATGCGAATTTCTTAATGTACTCAGTAATTACACCTTCAGAGAATATGCTTATGATTACCTGTCCTTTGAAATAGCATCATATCAAATAGTTTGCACAGTCAGTACTTCCCAGGTGATAGTATTCAGACCTCCCTTACATGCAAAACAAAGATAAATGCAAGTAGCCTTACAGCACTGTTTTCCAGCCATTTTTGTAACCTGAGAAAATAAGCAATGTTCAATAGCTGCTCATGGGCTTCTGCCATTTCTTGTTTGTTTTCTTCCTTTCTTCTTGCTGTGGCCATCATCTCTTTCTCATCCTCATCAATTTTCCCAGCAATACACTGCAGCTGGTGCAGAGAATGCACTAATAAACTGAACTGGGCCTATGAGCCTCTGGCCCAAGCACCTGGGGTTGTTTCCATACTGAGCTCCTGCTGTAGGGGATGTACAACAGGGACACTGGAGCTGGTTGAATGCAGGGCACATTTGCTTGAGTTCCCCAACCTGTGCTAGTATTTCCAGGGTCAGCTGCTGCCTTACCTATCTGGAAAGGTGCATGATGTTTTGTATTCCTATACTTTTAACGTGGCTTTGGATCTTCAGGCAGAAGATACTATTAAATTTAATTTTAAGATAAACTAGAATATTTTTGTTCTAAAATGCATAAGTTATTAGAAGCACTAATAAATGCTTTTAAAATACATTTTAAAACCAAGCTGTTTAAAATTATTTTTTTCATCATTTAAATACCAAAATCTGGAGTAACAAAGGCTGTTTGTTGTTCTCCGTTTTGTTGTTTGTTGTTTTTTTTTTTCTTTCCAGTTGTAGTTGATGACATCTCTAATATGCAAAGCAAATATGAGGAGCAAATTTGTGTTGCTGCTTTGCATGTTTTTGGGGTCATCTGTTATAAAAGAAAAGCATCACTCCAAATTCATGCTTTGGCAGATAAAAATGTTGTTTACAATGTTTTGTGTCTTGCTGTAATCGCACTGTGAAGACATGGTTATTAGAAACATATTTTTATTTCCATCTGTTTGTTATGACTACCAGTACAGGGCTTACCTAGTTATTTACAAAGTCATTTTTCCTTGTTAAAGAAATACTTCTGAAGACAGTGAATTTCACATAGTTTGTATATGTATTAATGATACCACAAGTTACATTTTTTTCACAACAAAAGGGGAATTTTTCTAACATAAGTTACAAGATACTAGCAGTAGGAGCCAGGTAACAAGCAAGCGCATTTACATTTAAAACTTCTAATTCATAGGAATTTGAGACCACATACTAATAGTCAGAGCTGTAACATCAAAAATATTATTAATAGCCACTTCCTGAGGACATTTTCCAAGATTGGTACTGAGTACTTACTGAATACTCTCTGCTGTACTTCAGTGATACTGGAAATTACTCAAGTTGCAGTGAACCTAGTTAAAAGGTCTAAGAACTGTTAGGTATAACTCTGCAATACCGTATAATGTACTCTTCTGAATCAGAGATCGACGTAGCAGTGTTCCTTTGAAATTCCCTGTTATTATAGTTACAGTGTCTTTGATAGCCACATCATTTTTTTCAGCATGAACCTATTAAATTCAAGGAAGGCTGTATACATCTGACGAAGTTTTTTGCAGATCTGTTAAAAGACTGATTTAAAAATTACTGTTTACATTGATGAATAGTTTGAGATCGATTAGATGCATCATGAAAGAAGTGGTGAAAATAGCTTGTTGGCTTTTTCATCTGTCCATTTTATGTGAGACTATCAACAAGCGAGTAGCATAATAAAGTAGGATCATTTTTTCAGCATTACATTTCAGTATTCAAAAATCTTTAAATGTGCACATACACCATTAAGTGACTAAGAACATAATTATGGATGCAAAGTCAAGCATGTACAGGACTTGGACTTTCCAGAGCACACAGACATCTGACAATACATTGGGAGACTTCTTGGATGTAAAGCCAAAATATAATATATAAACACATATGTAATGTGAGATACTTCATTTCAGAATATAGTGGTGTTTCATAAACAGTAGGATAAAATGTTAAGTACCTTCCCTTTCAAAAAGAAACTAGAAAAATAATCTCAAAGCTTTTGCAGTTCATTGGAGTCTCAAGAAGAACTAAAACTGAAGGGCAATTAAAAAAAAAAAATCAGCATAAGGGGGACAGAACTTGAGTGTATTTATTCTGGTTCATTGCTAATATTTCACTCACGAGTACAAAGCAGCATGAGCGAGAAGTTTGCAAGAATAAAGACTTCAAGGCAGGGACATAAAAGAACTGGAATACTAAGGAATGCTATTAGCATGAGATTTACAAACATGACTGATATTCTATAGTTACACTAAAACTCTTACATAAACTTGATTAATTGTGGTCATGAATGTTAGTACGTATGTATTTTTAAAATAGTAAATTATTTTGCTTTGCCCATCAAAATATAGTATTTGTGTATTCTTTGAAGAACAGTTTTACTCTAAGTATGTTCTTCAAGTATTTCTAGAGCCATCTGTTACAACACATTCTAACACAGTGTTAAAGAATAGTATTCTAGGAATTCCAGATGAAATGGTGTTCAACAAAGAAACTGATTGTTCCCTCCATTGCCTTATTGAAGGAATACTGAATAATGCATGTAAAAGTCTGAAAAATGTAGAGTATGGAAGTATAAGATATATGTATGTTAAAAAAAAATCTGTAAATGTTAATCAAAGTTGTATATTCCTATGTGCTTTACATCACTGTAGTCACATACTTGGAATAAAACTCGATCTGGAACAAAAGTTATGCTTGTCCTCGTACAAACTTTGTATCTCAAGTAGAGCAGTAGATCATTTCTTAAAAAAGAAGAATAACAATCAGAGAAAAATATAAGCTAGTTTTCTCACCCTGTTATAGCTGGAAGAAAATTAATGTTGAACTGTTTAATGATGTATTTAAAAAAAACTGAATTAAATCTAACAAATCAAGCTTTTGCTCTGTACTCTTGAAAGTTGAAGGACATTAATATTTTAGGTCTATTTTCATTCTGCTATATAAAATAGCATATCTATTATTTTATTCCCTATATTTCCAGTAACAGTCATAATTAGAAAGAGGTACATCGTGGAAAACTAACTGCTGTTGATATTATAATTTTTGTTTCAGGAAACTTTTTTATTGGCTTTAAGACAGTCTTGCTGTTGTATGTGATAGTATCCAAATGTTTATTACAAAATTAGGTCATTACCATGTTAATTCACTCACTAGTAGTCAAACAAATGAGCCAAGTCACTTCAAGAGTTAAAACAGTGGCACAGGTAGAAATCATAGAAGTTTATGAAGACTATCTCAGACAACAGCATTTGACTGAAATGTATGTGTGTAATTCCTTGGGGAGGTATTCCTTGTAGTAGTTTAAATGTAAAGCTCATCTTTAACACTCTCTGCAGGACTTACGACTGAACTTGACAAAATGAAACAACAGCTCAGAAGAGATGGAAAATGCTGCAAATCATTATAATATGGAAAAGTCTGGGCCCTGATAGGCTAAATGAACAAAGGTCAAGAAGACAGAGAACACGATCTAGGATTACACAGGAGAAAAGCTTCCTTCTTCCCCTGGGTTGCTTTAGTTCTGTGAAAATGCTAACCAGTTTATACCAGAATTCTTCTCAAAACAATTCATATAGACTTACACATACTCAGTGTGAGGTTGTCAAAGAAGTGTAACCTTTATTTCCATGTAAACAACTGACCCCACCAGTTTCCAAGTCCCTCTGAAAAAAACAATGCTTACTTAATATCTAAATTGGAAATTCACTTTTTTATCTGCTGAAATTAGAGGTCACAGTCAAGTGAGCACCTTCAAATTACATGTTTTCTTCTTTCTGGAAAAAAAACCCAAACAACTGTGAAATGTCTCACTCTAGTTCTTCCTGCCCTCAAGGCAAAATAAGAAAGAAAAAGTTAATATAACCTGATATTCCTAAATATGAGGAGAAAAAAAAAAAAAAAAAAAAGTTCTGTCTGCTTCCTAAACAAAACCCCAGAGTCTCTCTCATTTGCAAGTAACCTCTAAAAATAATAGTGTTTATTTTGCATATACACACAAGCACATTCACAGACTCTTGTCAAAGAAATCTGGAAAATAAAATCAGTTGTTTCATTGTTGTTTCCTATTATAGCTAGATAAATCCTTCACCACATTATTATTTCTCCAGTTTTGAAAGAAACTGAGATCACACATAGTCATTCCACTGTACTAGATCTTTTCCAAAAGAAAAGAAGTATGAAATACAAATGAAGTTGTTTAACCATATAATCAACTGATCCTACTGCTTTACTATACCATTCTAATAAATCGTTAAAATAAAGCCCAAACTCTGAAATGGTGTTTGATATGGGAGACAGATTTTTAAGAGTCCACAAGAAAGTCGGAACCAAAAATGGATAAGAATCTCCATCTTTAGCATTATATATAAACATTCATATATATATAATACCTCATCTGAAAACACATCTGAAGTATGTATTTGTACAGAATAGTTTGGTATTAGCAAATTGGACTCTGTCCTGAAAGATGTCAAGCTCTTTTTATGGACAGGAATAGAGCCTTTGAAATCATAAGAAAGACTTTTGTTGACCTCTGCAAAGCCCATGGAGAGCAAATCTCTGGCTGCCACGTAATGAACAAAACACAATTATAAACGGACATTAACAGCTGCATAGTGTTTGCAAATGTTATTTGTTCTTTTAAGCCAAATTTTTGTGATTTTTATATAAAATTGTAATGTGTGTGAATAAACAACTCTTTAATAATAAACCCCTTTATTGTTATAAATGACAGAACACATATTTCATGCTGATATGACCTGGTGAAAAAAGAGTTTTATCACCATTTGTTTCAGCTGCATGTTCTCATTCACAATATTGCTTACAGAACTAGAAAATATTTATCTTATGGATTAGAATGCTGGTTTATAGCAGATTCCACAGCATTATATGATGCTAATGGGGTGAACTCATAACACAAAATATCATATCCTCTTTACTAAATCTTCACTCAACCCTAGAACTAAAATCTTTTTGAAGTACTATTTACTTAAGGTTTCCGATCACATTACTACATTTCTCTACTTTAGAAAAACGGACAGAGAGAGAGAAAGGAAGACATGCAAAGTAAGAAAGGAAGAAAAAGAAAGGGAATCAGGTGTATTCCTTCTGTGTTACATGGCTTTTTACTGTTTTAATCTTCTCCAGCCCCACACTTAACAAGTGTTTTGGGGGATGGCAGAACCCTTTATTTTGGCATTTCCCAGATGTTCTGGAGCCTACAGGGTCATTTAAGAAGTGGTAGCCAAGCTCTAGCCTTTTCTAGGTACTGACCTCTCATTTCACTGGGATTTTTAGGTTATTACTGGATGACAGACTTGCCAGACACCAGCTGAAGAACTGGAAGGAAATAGTGGACTTCTTTGTTAGCTCCTTTGCAAGACTTTGGCTAGGCAAAGGAGTTCAGTGTTCACTTCTAAAATATTTTTGTTCTTAGCTGTAAGGAGGGAAGAGAATTTATCAAGGTGAACTCTGCCAAAAAGAAAAGAAAAAAAGAAGAGGAAAAAAAAAATCAATGAAAAAACCTTCAACTAACAAACCATAAGACTAAAAATCTTTATTCCACTGTGTACTCAAGAGTTATTCCAGGATGTGGCAATTAAGTCAAGTCCTACAGTAATTTAGCATTCAACAATCAAATTCAACCAATTGTTCTGAACTTGGCAAAAGACCTTCATTCCTTCCCCCTTCACCCCTCCCCCCTCCTCCCCTCCTGCCTGGGCCTTCCCTGCCCTGCCTCCCTGCCCCCCCCTCCCCCCAAGAAAGGATAGAGCAGCAAAACCAAGCCTTATGTTTTGCAGTTTTTTACCACTTTCAAGACTTGCTCTGCAAAGACCAGGTGCGCAGTCTGCAATCTAGAGTTTAAAGAGCTTCTCTGATCTTATAGAGAACCACAAAGGAACTATGCACAAATTAAAAGACAGATTGAATAGACAGTAAACAAAGAGAAGTCATGCCTAATAGAAATATGTTCCTTTGAAATTTGCACATTCTAAAACCAAACTTACGTCAATGTATTTCTAAACTATCAAAGTTTGACTTGGTGCTCTAAGTTGTACTGAAGACTCTATACTTTTTGCAAATTCACTGTTAATATACCCGTTGGAGTTCCGAAGTTCTGTGTCTGCAGCTTCAATAGTGAAGAAATTAAGAGATTTATAGGAAAAAATTCCTCTAAAGCCTGTGATTTTAGTGAAGCTACCTATGGAGGGAAACTCTGTATGGAGTACAACAATTATGCAAACTCTGAGGCTGGAGGAACTCCAATTGTTTTCCCAATCTGTATCAAATAAATGCTTATGACATTTTTTTAGGAATTTATTAAACTTAATAAATTAAATTGAGTAAATTTGCACTTGTTAAAATTTTCAGCTCTCTCAGTTAATGATAGAAAGTGTCATTATGATGGATTGTTGTTCACAAACTCTTCTACCAGTTTTAAAAAGCTGAATTAACAGTACTGACATACACAATATCATTTACACCCTTCACTGATTCGTGTCCTTCATTCTTTCATGGTCTAACCATCAACTACATTAACCACACATGTGCAATACAAACATAAGTTTTCAGTGGTATAATATATTTAAAATCTAAGACCACTATGACAGAAAACATTCGTGAGGAGGGTCTAAAGATACGACCTTTAAGATAGTTAATATTTTCCTATCAGCTAATACATAGATTTGAAAAATTGCTTTTAAATGATTTTTTTTTTTTTTTTTTTTACACCCTAGAGGGTGTGAATTTTAGGAGATTGGGAGAAGATATGGAGGGGTGGTGGTAAAATGAGGGTTAGAAATTTATATTCTGAGTTAAAATTTTCATTCAATCACAAGATTCAGTAGTTAGGATTTTAGGAAAAACATAGAAACAAATGTTGCAACATTAACAATAAGAATCACACAAACTGGTAGCACTGCTATGTGTTCAAGATTTTTCTTTTAATCTGTTACAGATACAGAGCTTTCACTGCATCTCTTTGAATCCTCCATTGTAGGCTGTGACCACCATATGAAGTGGCAGGAGCAACTATCAGCTCTGGCTGCTGTCACTGCGTCAAGGTCTCTCCTTAGAGCCCTGCTCAGCCATAAGCCAGCTGAGAAAGTGCTCGCCGGTACTGAAGACAGAAGGAACTAAAAATAAAAATAAAATTTTTAAAAAAGAAACAGACCAATGCAAAAATCAATAAAAATCATTAATAAATTCAACACCTACAAACTCAACTGTGAGACTAGCCCTGTCTTACATTAGATTAAATTGCATTCCTTTTTAACAGCGATTTTTGCAGTGAATTTTGAAAGTCATCATGTACTCCTGCAGAGAAATACATACTACACCAGTATAGTGATTTAATACTTATGAGTACTTGCACATTTGCAGTGCCAGTAAATAGAAGAATGGATAGGATGAAGAGTATCTTTGTTTATTTCTTAAAGTATCAGTTACCAGCTATATAATCTGAGTGTCAATAAGCCCTCAGCGTGGTAGTGCATATGCACCACATGTGGCCACCCGTTACACAGGAAATATCAACATCATGCAAAAGTTATAATATATATGCAACATATTAAAAATTATATCAATATATACATTACACATACTTTCTTGCAGTGACTGTACTAAACCTTAAAAGAAAGGAATTTTTCAGCAATTATTTTGTAGTTTTTTTCAGATATATCTATTATAAAGTTCAAGACAGACAAGGGAGGAGGGAAAGGAGAGAGGAAGACAGAAAAGAATTTTGTCTAAATTCCCTAACTGCAAAGTATCACCCATTAGGAGGCTGTGACATGCTAAGAGCTTTATCCCACAAAACAGGAATAACTCTACATAAATAAAACTGTCTGCATGAATTCTCACAGCTGGGTGATAAAAAGGGAAGGAGGAGAGGAGCTGGAGAGCAGTTCAGCCTTTCTTCAGTTTTTTTATGCATCTAATGCAACAACGGGGGGAACTGATCTGGTATATACTATATGTCAGACTGCTCTCCATGCAAAGCGGGCTGCACCCTGAACAGCTGGTTTTACTCTCCTGTTCATGTGCTTCATTGACACCATTTCAGTGTCTCTCTCCCTCCAGCTGAGCTGGATTTCAGGGACAGAAGATATGACCACAGCACTCTTGTGAGCTAATTAATAAATGAATGTCTGTTTGTTAAAGTACAGATGGTCTAACTGGTTCTAAAGTTTATAGTGAAAGAAGAGTGGAGAGAAAAAAGCATTGCCTCATTATTTATGTATTTTGGTATATATAATTTCATATTATTGTTGGAGGTTGATAACATCACTGCTATCTATCCCCCCCCTCCTCACAGCCTTGTAAGTCAGGGACACTACAGAAGTAGGCAATATCTGAATTGCTTGTTCTTCCAACATGCATGTAAATTTGAAAAGGTAATGGAACAGATATTAGGGATGTGTAGCTAATTTCCTTTTTATTTCACATGTGATGTTCCGATAGTTTTTCAAGATATGACAGGCATCAAGACTTCACTGTATGTCTCCAGATTTTTCCAGAAAATCAAAACAGGAAGAATGTGGATCAACTAGTTTTTGGAGGATCTTAGCAAGGACAGTACTAAACAGAATGAAACTAAAAGCTTCACCTAAGAAAAATCCTTGCAAGTAATAAGTAGGTTTAAACAATATGAATTGCAGATATTTTTTCTTTACTAAATAGGAAACATCACCAATTCACTTAGTACCAGAGAACTTTCTTATAGCCTTTCACGTCTGCTGATTTGTCCTCTGCCAGGAGGTACAGACAACCCCCATGTGAAAACACTCAGTATGTCTCTTCACTCAGTACACCAACATCTGTACACATTTGCAGATGTATACGTGTACCCTGTCTAACAGGGAGACAGAAAACTGGCTGCACTAAAGCAGCCACAAGATAATAGCTTTGCCTTTTGGGGGCAGGCATGATGAATACTGCAAAAGGAATCAAAGAACAGTAACACAGCCTCCTCTGATATGGAAGAGAGAAAATAGTGCACCACTTACGGCAGCAGAGAAATACCATCGGTTTGAAAGACTGTGCATGTATGTACAAATATGCATGTAGGATGCAGGAAGGTCAAATCTAGATACAGCAAGTCAAGAACAAAAATTTGTGAAGACTTTCACCTGTGAAAAGAATCTGAGGATTCCAGGACTTCTAGTTGTATCTGTACTGGCCTAGGAGCCCACTTTCAGGCATTGGGCATCCTTTTTGAAATCTAGCTATGTTAATGCAGGAAATTATAGTCCCCCAAAGAAGGCTCCCTCAGGAGGCGCATCCCTTTGGATCTGGTGGTGGAGATACTCATCTGGTACGCCTTATCCTTTTTTTTTAGTTAAAATAAGTGGATTCAACGCATATCCAGTACTTGGTCAGTTTACAGCAGCACAGCAGATTTCAACTGAAGCAGGTTAAGTAGCTGTTGTATGAGCAACTTAGATGGCAGCTTTAAACAAATGGTACCCTCTGGTATCAATGCAGTGATGAACATACCTTCCCTTTTCACAATAAGAGAACAAGAGAAGGTAGATGTGAACATATGGCTTTGTTATTCCTTCAGGAATAACAGTGGTGTAAAACTCTTTACAGTAAAAACTCTTTCGATAACAGAAGGACTAAAAGCAAATAAATAAATAAAATCAAGAAACCACCCTCTCCCTGAGATGTCTCCAGAATTTAAGTGGGCATAAGTTGCAAAACTAGGCTCTGTGATTCTACAGTGACATAAGAAGTAAAAGCTGGAAAGAGAAAAGTCTTAGTCTAATCATAAGCAGCTACAGAAACTATGTGTCCCAGCTGTGATCTCAGGAGAGCCATATTAACATAGGGGTGTTGCTAAATGTATGTGTCCCAAATAGTTGAGACCCATGGAGACCAGCTTTAGATAATGAGCAAAAGAAGGTTAGCAATTGCTGAATACAAGCAGAAGTAGCACAGCCCTTCATGTATCTATCCCCATACCACCTATAAAACTTGAAGTGCATTGAACATAACATTTAACTTTGGCTGAACTTGATAAACAACTTGAACAGGGTAAGAAATGCTTAAGTAGCCTCTCCTGCTTTCTGTGCTAACCCACTAATAATTCAAACATATTTAGGCAGCTTCAACTGCAAGACATACCCAATATGTCCTTAACCATTCCAGTGCTAAGTACTATGGCTCAGTTCTGCAACAGTCTTTATGCATGGAAGTCCCACTGGAGTCAGTGCTGTACATCTCTGGGTGTTTAGCTGCCTAGATATTTGTGTTGATTTTTGGACTTAAATTGCTTTTAGAACAGACTTTTGCACAAAAGGGAAACTATGTATAATACAGTAGTAAAATCACACAAAAAAAAATCAATATAGTTTTGCTTTTGGCTAATGCCACATGAATCTTTATATGTATATTGTTTAAAATATTAAAAGGCTGTTTCACCTTGGTTTTCAGCTCCTCACTCATCCACATACCATTTTGCCTGGTCCTCCACATTTGCATATCCTACCATGGGAAGTTCGTTATCTTCTTCTTGAAGAGGAAAGAGAGGAAGGCAATAACTGGGAGCTTTCTGTTGAGTCAGTAGAGCATGGAAGGCAGCAAAGCCCTGTGCAGAACCATCTCTGAGAACTAAGGGGATCCATGCACTGCTGAAGTGCTTTCTCGGAAGATATCACAACAGAGGTGTGCCTGTGAATTTGAAGTCCAGATTTGTTCATAAATTGCCCCTTCATCCATTTTTGACTTGCTAACATGTACCTAAACCCATTCACAGTTTCTGGGCTGAAATAAAAGACAGTAAATGATAAGCATGAGATGGTTACTTCTAAAAGGGTTTTTCAAATCTTTCTAACCTTTAATACTTCTGTTTCTTTCCAGTCAAGCAGAGTTAAGTAGTTTTAAGATGCTTTGTTTGGCTTTGTACTAGAAAGAAGTGGAAGAGGAGGTAAGTGCAGGCAGAAACTCATTTCTCCTGGGTGCCAGGTGACCCCTGCACTAGCTGCAAGCAGGCAACCTGCAGCTGAAATCAATGTCCAAACTCTATTTGCTACAGCTGATTAAAGTGAGTGACCTTGATTTTTCCCCCAAAGTACCCAAATGAGGACTGCTAACTGTCATCTGTCTTCACACTCAGCAAAGTGAGTGGTAATTTTTTCCTCTTAGAGCTGAGAGCTTTCAGTGGGGATGTGATAAATGACCATCACTTGTAGACACTTCAAAAGCAAAACCTAACAGATCCTGTCTTGGTCAGGAGCTCGAGGTGCGTTTTAGTGAACTAAAAATTATTTTTATTACAAGTTACCTTAGTTGCATCATTCCTTAAAAATTTGATGAAGTTTGGCCTCACAAAGTAAGAGTGGCTTCTTTCTTAGTTGCGGCAGTTCCTGGAATACAGGTCTACATACATTTACTGAAGCAGTGGCTTAATGTTTTATGTTACTAGTAGCTTTTGTTTTATGGTATCACTGAGAAGAGGGGAAAACAGTTTAGAAGAAAAATAAGGAACCCATTTTACCCCCATGACCTGAACTTCCATCCTTTTCTCTCATGCCAGACCAAACTCTCTTGCAGCCTTGGAAATGTTTGTTTAAGTGTTTTCCTGCCATTATTTTTCATTGTTGCATACTTCTGCACTTGTGTAAGGAGAACTTAGTGACAAATAAAGCAGAAACAACTGTGAAACTACAATAAATAAATTGTATGTCAAAGTTTCCAGGGAGAAGAGAAGTGCCAACAAGCGAGGTAAGCTTTAGTGATGAGCAAAAAAATCAATTAAAATACAGTGACTTTAAGGCATATAAAATATTTTTTAAAGAAAATTATTCTTTTAAGACAACAATGTTAAATAGCTTTGAAATATATGACAAACATCCTTCTGTTCACAGGAGAAGCTCTTAACTCAGGAAGATCAGGAGAGATTTCTTCAGCATAAGCTAAATTTAATGGTTTAATTTGTATTGATCTAGCTAAAAAGGCAGGAAGTCAGTTAATTCCTTGAGAGGGGCAAATCAGTCTTTATGTAATTATTTATTAAACATTGTTATTTTGTCTTTTTCTCAGAACTCCTTACAGAAAACACAATATTTTTATATTTATATATCTAAAACTGTTTATCCATTTTTACCCATGAAAAATGGGTGAAATGGTCTGCTCGGAGTTAAAAATTTGAAAGTAAAATCATACCCTTCCTAATATCAGTGATGTTTTTTGCCACTGATTCCATTTTATCCTAGATGTGGAATTTTTCTGTTTTTCTGAGCCCAGTTCTCTGTAGCTGAGCATACATTGCAGGATGTTGTATGTTACAGAAAAGTTACGTATGTACCACTTACCTTTCTTTCTCAGAAGAAATTTGTTACAAGGAGGTTCAGTTGCATAATTAGGAATGCACAATGAATACAAATGGTGTTCGTGGTTGACAAAAGCCCCCCTTTTTTGCAAGTTTGTTTGAATACTTCAAGTTTCTCTTCTTTTACAAATTACCCAGCTCTGATCACTGAAGCTTTCAAGCCTGACCGCAGATTGGACAATTTATGAGTCACAGTGTTGACATTAACAGTGAAACAGAAACATGTACCACTGATTCGAGGACTGGGAAACGTTGTGGGAAATGCAAATTCCATTCTTTCTTCCTCTGTGGTCCTTGACAAGTCATTTTAGCATTTTGTACAAGTGTGCCCAGTTCTGAAATATAATTTATTATGCCTTTGGAGCCCCAACATGTGCTATGGTAGTGATGCGACTAACGCAGGTAACCAAAATAAAAAAAGGAGCACCTGGCCAAAGAGAAGTTATTTACAGATGATCTGTAAGGACATGCAAAAGTTACATAATTTTTGGACCCCGATCCCATAAATAGACCCATGTGAACAAACCTGTGAGCTTTTATGGAGTTTTACCATCTTCTTTTTTTGTTATTTGTCTTTAAAGCAGCTACCTAGAAGCTTGGGGCTCCACTCATGCTGTTCCAGACTTAGAATCAGAACCATCAGTGCACTTTTTTTTCTGCCAATAGCAATGCAAATAAACAGCCAAATCATGGACTAAATTGAATGAACTGAGAAAATAACTTTTGATAGTGTAACAGTGAAGACTAATGCAGAAGGCCAGCCAAGAACACTATTAAGAGCAAGACAGGACAAAAAAATGATACTAGTGATGAAAAGAAGATAGTAGTGGTGAACAGCTTCGCCTCAGATAGGAGGATGGGGTCAAGTGTGGTGCTATAACATGAATGCAGAAATACCAGGGAGTTGGATGGAATAACACAAAGAAAGGAAAACAGTTATTGTCTATGCTCTCTTTCACTGGGTAAACCCAAATTCCACAGTGGCCATTCTCCCAACAGGAACGTTTTCCTGAAATGACAGTATGAGAGCTAAATCCTGTCATTTTTCCTCTAAGTGAAATCTGGATGGAAAGATAGAAAAAATAATGGCTTAACAAGAAGTTCACTTTACTGTACAATAAGGCATATATATACAAACATGCATACAGCCCTGCATTACATACAGGCATAATTACTGTGTTTGTATCTTGTTCCAACATACAGGCCATTTGCTGAAATGAAACACCTAGGAGAAAGACTGTAATTCATTTCGTTGCTTAACTTTTGCTATGTTTTGGTGGGTTGGCAGCCACCTTCGTATCTCAGGCCGGAGCCTACAGAGCAGACTGAAGAGATGCTTAACCTCTTAAATCATGTCTCTTATTTTCTGTTATCTTACAGTTCTAAAATTTCTTGGCAAAAGTATCAGGAGGTTAACAAGAGAAGTTCTTGTTTGTAAATTGTACTTGTGTTTATGTCCAAAATAACAGCCTTTAAATGCAGGTTCACAAATAGGATTGCCATCTGCCTAGGCATATCAGGTCTCATTCAGACAATTCCAAGCTTTTTCAACACTTTGAAGAATTTGTAGATTTCATATTTAAATCCCAGTGTTGTTCATTAAATGCTGGGTCTTAAGGAATTACCAAATTCAGAAGGTCCTTATGTTTCATTTAAAAATCAACTTCCTAGCTCCTCATTAAAAAGAGTATTGTAGCCAGTGGGACGTGGTGAAACCAGAACAAGGTCTTCAACCCAAGCTTTAGAAGTCAAATGTTATGTTGCATTTGCCCCCATTTTCAGTTTCTGTTCTTTTTCTGGACATGTACACTTCCTAGGTGTAAATATGGATTCAGGTTATATTGTCAAGAGTTTACACACATGTGCAAGAGATAGCCCAAGAAGCAGAACTACTTTCTTATCGAAAATGTGATCCCTCAAAAGTATTGTAAAAATTATAAAGCTGCCTTAAAGAACTTCCCTCAAATGCAGTTTGGAGAATATCTGACATAAAGAAGGAAAAAAATCAGAAGGGCAGAAATTGGAAAAATACAGCCACTTTTTAGTACACACTGACCTGAAGCAATTCTTCCAAATATTTATTTCCCATAAAAGCTAAATTAGCCACAATTTTCACTTATGCTTGCCTGGATTTAAATCAGTATCAGAACAGAAGACTGAAATAATATTAACTGTACTACTGACTTGAAATTGTATTTCCTTCTGGAAAACTAACAATTTTAAGACAGAGAATATGTTTATATCTAGGAAAAGGTAATGAATTTTCTTGAACTAACTTTTAAGTTCACTCTCAAAATTCACCGGTCATTCTAATTGTTTAGGATCTACCCAGCAGAGGTTATTATGTACCTCAGAATTAATTGTGAAAGGAAACTTTCCTTACATCTTCAGAAAGAGTAACTGATGGACTCCAAAATGTTTTGCTGCATAATTGAAAGATTCATTTATTCTTTCGCAGTGCACATAATAACTGTGAAGCCAAACGGCTGGAAGCCATGTCCTGTGTATATTTTACACTCCATACGTTATTACTACCATCTTTGTTAACAAAGTACATTCTTCAACTAAATCCTTCTTCTCGAAGTGATATTTCTTTAAATCTTTGACACAATGTGATCAATGTTCTGCCACCAAAGTTTATAAATTAAAAACAAATGCTGATGGTTTGGGGGATGGTGGCTGGAAAGTTTTTTTTTTTTTTAATGTTTATCCAAGTTATCAACTTTTTATTTGGTATTGTCTATTGTTTAGTTGGTATTATCTACATACTCAAAAAGCCTCACAGTAATTTGTCACTAATAATACAGTAACACACTATATATCTAAAACTGCCCTGCAGTGTACCCCAGGAAATAAATCGTATACAATGCTTCCCTTTAATTTTCTAATTACATCATTGTAGAAAGGACAAGTATATGCATTTTTTCAACTATTTGTGTAGTGAGCAACTACTACTACTTTTAGGTGGAGGAAATAGTACTAAATTCCAATAAGAAGACTTACAGCGTTTGCATTGCATTTGGATGCCTACCTAGATATCAACAACTTGTCTAGAAAGCCAGCAGAAATAGTGTACCTCTAGAGACTTTAAGGACTTCCTGCTTCTGGCTGGGACACAAGCTCCTGGTCTGTTTTGCTGGGAACTGTAGATGGGTCAAGTGTGCAGGGCAATGAAAAGAGATGTCCAAGATTACCCCCCCCGCCCCGCTTCTAATTTTGAATGCCTTGAAAACTTACTGTCAACATTAAGATAAAAAATTTTTAAGGACAGAGATTCTTTTTACTGAGTTACATCTTTTGTGTGGCTTTTTTTGCTATTTTCAATTTAATCATAGAATGATAGAATTGTAGAACAGCTTAGGTTGGAAGGCACCTCAAAATACCATCTGGTCCAACATTTCATGGGAAAAGGAACCTAGATGAGATTACCTAGCATCCTGTCCAATCATGTCTTGAAAATCTCCAGTGATGGGGATTCCACCACATCCCTGGAGTGGCTGTTCCACTGATTGATTGTTCTCACTGTAAAATGATTCTTTCTTCTGTCAAGTTTAGATAACAGTTTACTGTTTCTAATTTATTCTGTGAGGTCCCTTCTGCCTAAAATCAAAATAAGTACAATTCAAACTATTGCTTACATAGCTAAAACATAACCATTAATATGGCTACCAGCCAGGAGGCATCGCCTATGTCCTGATAAACAAACTCTTACCTGTATTAGCAATCAGCTCCTGTGTCAGCAATCCAAAACAGAGGAGACAGAACTTTTTAGCAACTTCCGAGAATAAAGAAGTGGGGGATCGCTGAGTTGTTTGCTTACATTGATCAAATAATTTCTTTAAAATCAAAAGGGGAAGCAGCATTCCTCATCAATGACACATAAACAGTTTAGGATTAGGTGAGTAATACTTCAGTGGTCATATCATTCAGCTGGAAAGCTCCATCAGGATTTCAGAGGAATGGTGAGAGATGGGACATGCTCTGAGATAATAACCACCTATTCCTTCCTTCTGCATAACCTGTTTTCCATTAATTCTCTCATTTCTCTCCACCAGCTTCAAAACAGAGTGCTCCAGCGTGCCCCATGCAGACAATACTGCAGAGAATGACTACATGGAGAGGAGACACCAGGCTCCACTCAAAGAATGAGGAGAGAAGAGAGAGAAACTGCTTCAAACAGTGGAGAGGGTCAAAGGCCTGGAGGTGTACAATGGAGGAAGCTCTAACTTTACTTTGCAGGGCAAGAGATATATGAACTACTGGGGAAAATATTTGCATTGTAGACAATGGGAAAATTACTTTTTGCTTGTATGAAATGATGACTGCCTATTAATTTCTTTCTACTGCCTCGTCTTCCTTCCTCAAGAGTTGACAATGTCCTCAGGAAAGCCCTTAGAAATGTAGTCATCTACAGGAAGAGGCCTGGAGATATTACCAGTGCCTTGATCCGTTTATTTCATTTCAGCTTCCATTATTTGCTGGTTTTACGTATGTCTGTTTCAACATGTGCTGCTAAATTTTACAGCCTTGTTCATCAGTGTCAACCTTTTTTTCTAAATGAGTAATTCCTGACCTACTGACCTAAATCTCCAGCCACAGCAAGTCTGCTTGAAAACTGCTAGTCTGGTATGACCACAGCTCATTAAAAGACTACCATATTCATGTTTTCTTCCTCACTTCATCAGTAAGAGAATAACACAGCACAGTTAATTAAATAAATATGAAGAAAAAGATCAACTCCTTATATCATGATCTAAGTCTTACACTATTTTACATGGTTCACATCCAGGTAAATTATAACCTAAATTTTGAATACAGTAAATACAAAAATAGCAGCTGTTTTCATGTTGTCTGCCTACAGCTATCTGGCAGAGGAACCCAAATAATGGACATGGGGGGAAACCTGAGTTAGAGAATACAAATAATTGCAAATCCCAGATCCTGAGCTCAAAGCAGATGTCCACTTTGGACAGCTGTCCTTACAGGACTGATATGATATTTTGGTATGATCTTTAGAAGAAAAAAAAAGGTTAATTCTTTTCGGTGCCTAAGAATGCTGCTAATATTATTTACAGACTCAGTGGCAAAGCGTTTTATTTCTATTTTCTTTTTTAGTCTTGTTCTCCTTGCAATCCCGTATCCTAGGGCAGGGGATTGTGGCTGCACTTAAGGATTTCTGCATAAAACTAAGAGTTGAACACTATTCATACATTGAGTTAATCATTATGTAATAAGTTCTTACTCTTTTGCTAGCTTCCACATTCTCACTTTAGTTCAGGTACAGCATTACCCTATGCATTTTCACCTCAGCATACAATCAAAGACATTGCATGGAAGATCTGTGCATGGGATTGGTATGTTTATATTAAAAAAATACTTAATTCAACATTGACAACTTCACCACATGAGGTCAAGAAGTGCTGACATAATATCACCACAGGGCTTTCGGAAATAAAAAAGGCGAAGACAAGAGAATGGAAACAGTATGTAAGACAGATAGACTGAACAAAAAGAACAAGAGACTGTTTTGTAGAAGTGATTTCCAGGGTTCAAACAATTACTGCACATCTAACTAAAATCCAATTGTTCTCATCCGTGATCTTTAAAGCATTTCTGCTTCTCACAAAAAGTTACACAGAATATTTTTGTTTTCTGTTTCATAATCCATTAAATCAAAAACACATGAATGAGGTTTATGCAATGACGTATGGAAGTCATTAATGCTGCTTTAGTTCTCAACTAAGTACCCAATCCTGTACTCCTTAAGTAAGAAAAACTCTTACTGAAGTCACTGTGAGTTTTTCTTGCATAAAAGGAAAAAAAATTGAGTACTAAATGTAATGATCTGTAGGCTACTAAAATTGCCCAGTGACCCCTATGTCAGTCCCTTTTAATAATAGACACTCTTTTTTGCAGGGTATAAATTCTCACTATACAGTGAGTGATTGTTTTCTGTTCAACCGGGGACCAATTTGGCTTCCACAAAGTCAGATGCAAAATTCTCACTGGCCCCTATAGGAAGCAGGATTAAGACTTTTACATAGTTCTTTATAAGAAATCTTCTGTCTCAACAGGCTGTCACTTTCTCAGCTAGCTGTAGATATGAGTGGGCTGCTGTATCAGTGTCAGCCACACATTTCTTGACAAAGAGAGTGCAGAAAACTTACCTGAGCATTACAAGGTGAAAATTGCAAAAATCAGACACGCTCAAACCCCTATATATTGTCTACAGAAAGGCCACTATTAGCCTTTTAAGGAGATGAGCAAACAAAACATCAACAGATACTCTTTGTTTTTTTTCAATAAACAAATGCTTCAAAGTACTATTCATCTTGATCTTAATTCAAGCTCATGGAAATCAAAGACAAAATAAACCTCTCTCAGCAGTAAATGGGAGTGGATTCAGAAATATTTTTCCCTTTGTGAAATAAAACACAGAGATAAGAAGTTTCATTATCATTTCCAAGTAAAGATAGAAATGTCATTATGTGAAGTCTCGCACCAAGTTCTGCTCACATTCCCTGTTATTCTGACTTTTAATATTTGCATATTATTCTCCCATAAATAGGTCACCTTGGTATTTCTCCAAGCCATAAGATCTTTGACACTGGAATATAAAGATGGAAATTGAAAACTGGAAATAATTTTCAGTAAAAAGGATTAAAGAGAAATATGAGATATCCTGACCTTCAGGTATTCCCTGCTTAGCTGAACAACTGCATCTATGTATTTGTGATATAACACTGCATATTTTTGAAAATATATGTGCAAAAGACAGATTTTTATAGACTTACATGGTCTCTATAGTCCATTAGTGTATTTAAACATGTTTATTTTAAAAGATAAAATCTGTTCTTAGAAACTGGAAAGGAGAATTTAGATAACGCTCTGTTGCACTACGATGATTACATGTTACAGTATTTTTCTTGGAACAGACTGATGATTCAAACCGCTGTGCATTCATTATCAGCTTTCTAGTAGTTAAGCAATTCATTGCAAGATTTGAAAGAAAGCAAGAGAGAGAAAAGAAATAGAGGCGTAAAAATGAAGGGGGGGAGAGGAGAGGAGAGGAGAGGAGAGGAGAGAAGAGGCACAACAAATTGCCATCTATGTATCTTTTATGATGTGTAACACGAATGCAGTCAGGTAACATACTGCATATCACTCCTACTGTAAGTGTGGCCAAAAGCAAGCTAATAAAAAAAGTCAGATTTCTATAGAATTTAATACACAATCTGGCTGGCAGTAAAAGAAAACAGTTGAGGTTGGAGGGAAGCTATTATCCTAAGTGGGATGTAAAGAATCATCACCAAGGTTGAAATAAACTCACTTGTTTCAACTTAATGGAAGGCGATTTGTAGGTTACTTCATAATATACTGATTAGATTCTTAGGAAATTCAATGCTGAAAGTCAGAACTTCATGGAGAAGTAGATTTTCTGTATTCACTAGTACAGCAGTACACCACAAATTACACCAATTCCAATGTGCATTTCCTCTGAAATTTTATTTTACTATATTCCTTATAGTTGTTTGTCCTGCAAATCATTCAATACAGTGTTCTTCTCTCATTTGTCCTTTTTTGCAAGAATCAGATTCTGTTTAGGCAATACTTTATAGGGTTCTGAGAACCTGAAGGAACCAGAACTCCTTCTGATGTGCCATAAGTGGCTTGTCTTCTCTTCTTTGCCCCCCCTCAAATATCTCTCAACTCTGAAAAGGCAAGTCTATCAGGCAGGAATCCTCAGAAATTCCTGTGTTTAGCCTCACTGAAGGCAATACTTGACAGCGATATTTCTAGCTCAGGTTGTCTGGTCTAATCTCCAAGGTCAAAGAGGAGTTATTGCTTACAGAAGATTTTTCCTCATACTGAGTTCAATAGTTCTAGTTTAGAATATTCTGATAGTAAGGCAGGGAAAAAAGAAATTAGTTTTTTCCAGATCAAACAATGCTTAACAGTAAGGACCTTTCATAGAAGAAAAATAGTCTGGTTTATGATATTAACCTCCAAATATGTGTGAAAGCCACATATGAGCCATGAAGTGAATGATTAATCAAATGAAATTCTTTATATTTTTCTGAGCAGGAAAGGAAGAAGAAAGCCAATTTTGATTTTGTTTTCACTTTTACCTTCATCCAGCTTTAACCAGCTAAGCTACATAATAACACACATTTCAAAATTACAGTGCCAATTAGTATTACAAAAAATATTTCTGGTCTCTTTGACAAAGCCACTAAGTCCTTTACTATTCTAGAGTCAGATTTTAACATAATTCTACGCTGTTGTGATTACATATTTACTTAGATGTGGACTACACAGAAATCACTGGATGGGAAAAGGCCAACTCAAACAATTTTCCAGCAACCTTTCCAAGTTAAATCAAAGGAAGTGTTCAGGCGACAAAGAGCTCTTTACTTTAGCAACCAATGCTTAACTACCTTGGGG
Source organism: Haliaeetus leucocephalus (assembly GCF_000737465.1). Lineage (NCBI taxonomy): Eukaryota > Metazoa > Chordata > Aves > Accipitriformes > Accipitridae > Haliaeetus > Haliaeetus leucocephalus. The sequence goes on from NW_010972669.1 coordinate 470,195, forward strand.
ACTACTGACTAAGATTCCTGTTTCCTGGTAGGTTTTTTGTAGCTTTTGGATAGATGTTTCGGAAAGGTCAGGAGGATGGTCATTGATTTGCATATGACTTTTTCAGAGATGTGGGCATGAAATATCTGTGACTGCTGTCCTCTTTTCACTGTAATGAAAACAAACATTTTTTTTTCCAAGAATACAACTAATGATCAAATTAGTTATAAATTAACTTATTCTTAATGCTCTGTCAGTGACATCTAAGAGATAGCATCTTATCTGCAACTAGAAGTCATAGAAAACAAAACACATTTCTGACACTGACATTGCGAAAGTCATAGAGCTAATGTTTCCTCTATTTTAATTATACTAGGTGGTGAGAAACAAGAGAGGATATCCTGTCCCTGTGGACAGAATGGCAAAACCTCAACTGATTGCAGTGGTGCCAGAATTTTACCCAAGAAGTTCAACTGGAGTGACGAGGATTGCTGGATGTGTAGACTCTTTGTAACATTTCGTAAGAAAATGCTATTGGACAAAGTTTACTTTCACTTTACTTAAGGTTTGCTAGTACATTGGAACCATAACCTATGTTGAATGTGAATATAAGGTATAAAAAAGTATTATTTCCATGCAGTTATTTTGTTTACCTCATGCATTTAAAACCACTTCATGAAAAGTGGGCAAGTATAAACACAGAAAGAGGAGGTCTGGAGATCTCAGAGTGGATGTCTTGTTGTAGCTTAGGAAAAGAAGTAGACTGACTGATTAAACTAGCGTGAGGTTTGTCACACTGTAAGTTCCCTTGTACCTCTAAAACTGCTGCAGATGGACCTTTCACTTTGTGAAAATAAAATTAGGCCCCATGATTTTTACCCAGATGTAGCTGGAGAATCCCTATCTGATGCACCTGGAAGTCAAAACACCTCAGTGGGAGCTAGCCCACTGTAAGTCTCTAGTTATCTTTATATTTATATACCTATATATGTATAAAAATATATGTGTGTTTATGTGTATATACACATACACATCTATATATGTACATGTGTGTGTGCATGCTCCCTGAAGCCCTAAGAAATTAAATTGCTCTTTTCAATAATTTGGCTTCTTCTCTTGCATTTCCAGGACAAAGCCTTCAAGAACATAACTTTGTTGTGCTCGTTTACAGACTTGAGTTCTGAGTTTGGGTTTTCTGCTGCCCATATAAGTAAAGGATTAAAACAACTTAGTACCCAGAAAGTGAATAAAGATCATTGTATCCCATGGATCGTCTCTCTTTATATTCAGTCTTTCCTCAGATTTCTTTTTCCTAAAAAAAAAAAAAAAAAAAAAAAAAGGCAATGTCACAGTCACAGTGAATACTTTGTGACAGTAGCTTTTACTAGAAACATGGGAAGCATCCTATTTTTCACAATTAAAACAGAGTTTTTAATGAGTTTTATTAGACTAAAAATTTCACCAGATGAAGGCAGATAGCATGTCTTATGTGCTAGCAAAGACACAGGGTGAATATTCTAAGGTGCAATCAGAGACAGTCATTATATTTTATATGACACATTCTGTAGAATTACCATGGACAAATGTCATAGGAATAGACATACATATACAGAACTATAAAGTATTTGTCATGCCTATTGGAATGCATGACACACCCACGAAAGGATGGATTCACCCATAAACAAATGTTTCCAGTTCTCTTAAATTTAGCCGAGTGCCATGTGTCCAGCTCAACTCGTGGTGTGTCATTGTTGTAGCTTATCCCAAGAAAAATCAGTTCCTGCCTACTCTCAGAATCACACAAAAACTATTTAGGGACTGCAAAAAGAAAGGCTCTGGCTGATAGTTGTATGCGATACACAGAAGTCAAGAACTGACAGAAAATTTTAAAGACTTTCAGTAAATGCAAAAATATGCTTAAACCCATTCTTTAGCATCCTGGGCGTAAGCATCTGTGCTGTAGCAATGAATCTACATAGATTATGGCAGGGAGTTTATGAGACGTATGTTTTAAATTGCTTTCAATACTTCTTGAAAATTACTAGAATTATTCTGTATGAATTATATCTAATGTAATGGAGATGTTGGATGTGTTAAAATTAGTGTTTTAGGGACAGCAGTTTCTGAACACATTCTGTCAACGAACCTAATCCACACTCAAGAGTTTCTACTGCTTGTCAAAAGAAATGGCATCAAATGTAACATCACTATCCAGCAACAGATAGCTTAATATGAAGATTTATTTAAAAATTAAAATGTAAGTGATCAACATTTTCCACCTAATCAGTTTTATTTGAAAAGATATATTTTTAGGCTTAAAAATTCTTCTTTGTCAATGGAACTGACATAAAACATTACGTCTATCAGAATTGTTTTGTTTGTTGAAATTAATCAGTTCAATATTTTCTTAGCAGCCCCCTGCCCCATAAGACATGTAATTCAAGGTACCATTCTTTTTTCTGAGCCCAGATTCATTGAAGATTTCCTCTCCTGCAATGCACTGCATCCTTCCCTCCTACCAAGCCTTACTATGGGTCTCATCTAGGAGGTATCATCTGCCAGGTACCTGCAGAATCAAGAAACATTCCTCCACTTAATCTCTATAAAGGAGGAAAGGCAGTTCAGGAAGCCAGACAAAAACAATTGAAGATGTTACACATTTTTATTTAAATAGGAAGACCATCAGAAAATGTATAATCCTTTAATGAACTGAAAGCTTCTGACACTTTTTCTGGGATTAGTATTCTGAAAGTTCGATTTTTCAACTTTGCTCAGAATGAGAACAAAACTATGGTACTTCAGAAGTTCCAGGTGAAACAAAAAATTCAAGTTTTATGCCAGTTCTAGGTTTGGACCAGTAAGAATATGCATTTTACCAAGTTGTGCATATTAAGAGTGTTCAGTAAAAAATATTCTTTAAGCTTAAAGAAACCCACTTCTTTGTATTATGTATAATATTTAAAGAGTTAAAGGTAAACTTTTGTCAACTGCCTCCATTAAACTTTTAAGTCCAGAAAGGCAAATATCTCAGACCAATTATGAACTTAACTTCCACTCCCCTCAGCCCTGTCACATGAACCTGGTTTTAATTTGGAGGGGTTTTTTCTTTCTCATAAGAGTATTCATTCACAGTTTAGTCCCCTACTGAGTGATCCCATTAGAGATAATCCCATTTATTGAATCTTCTTTCTGAACAACAATTTTATCCACTGCCCTCTCTGCAATAGTCCTGCAAGTCTTGCCCTGCCTGGCAGGGGTTGAAGCATAGGTCAGAGCTTTCCAGGTGTGCTACTGCTGGAAATCTCCCCTAAGGAAACAGTGGGATTTGCTGTACTTTCCTCCAGCTATTGAGGGAGCCTGTCAGTAGGCAATAACAATTTTCCTGTGCATAGAAGAAAAGAGTATTCTACTTTCATAGTCTCGGTTACTTTTGCCTTTATTTTGGCACTGTTGGGAGAAACAATGAAAACCTGAAGCATTTTAAATGAGCCTGATAATTGAAAAGTACAGGGATCAATACTGCACTTTCAAATTAGGGGAAAAGATCACCTGCTCTGAAGGTCATTCCCTGTTAAAGGCTCAAATCCGCTTAAATCTATGGTTGTGCTTTCAGTAGTCTAAGGATATATCCCAACATCAATAAAATACTGGCAAAAGAAACCATTCACATTCCTATAAATTATTCTTTAAAATCCAACACGCTTGCACTGTAGCAAACTGAACTTCTGAAATAATTGATGTCTGCTGCCAAATGCAGCCGGATGCCTCTCCTCCATGTAACAGGAAGTTTGTGCTCCTGATGATGGGAGCCCTTAGTGGGGAATTACGGTACCCCGGTCTGCTCGGTCTCTCCTCCTCTGTGAGTTATGATCTATGAGCTGTGAAACTCATAGTTTTGTCATTCATTGTGTTTCCCCCAAAGCTGTTAAAAATTAATGAACCATTCAACAAAATCCACATGTTCACCATCTAAGACTCTGATCCTTGCAAATAAATCTATGCGGAGCTGTTTGGCTTTATGCCTGCCTGAGCCCTGATGGTATCAGTGGGATCCTGCACAGGTCCAACAGAGCAAATTCAGGTACAGGACTGAGCCTCCTGCAGCCTCTCTCTAACATAAGTCTTTATGTGATACCATGAGTGGTTCACATGCTCAGAAAGCTGTCTGGCAGGTGTAACTCTTGGGTCAAATCCTTTTTTTTTTGCCTTATACTTACCTTCCTTAGGCTGAAAAACATATTTAGAAAATACTTTGATTATTTTCCAAAATAAAGGTTTTCATGCAATATTGTAGTTTGGTTTGATGTGTTTAGGGCACAAAGCAATCAATGAAGATAGTTCTCACTTTATAGTCAAGAAACCTTCACTCTAGAAGCCTAGAAAACTATCTTGTGTCTTAATTCTTTTATCATACCTACAGAAAAAGAATAAAAAATCAAATGCACAAAATAAAATGGAAGTACTACACAGTCAGAGACATTATGGTTTCAGAGGTATCACTATCCATTTATCTAAATTCTCCTATATTTAATATGCAGTTACCTGGCTATCTATTGTCAAGACGTTGCAAGACTCAGTTTCAGTGTACAACATTCAGATATTCTGACAGGAGGTGGGAACATCACAGAGACTAGATACCAATGAAGAATACAGGGCAATAATATTTCTTATGTGTATCCAACAGATTGGTGAAGTGAGCTTTCACATCTGTCAAACCAATTCAATAAAGCATTTAAAATACCAAATTCCTTTAGTCTCATAATTCAATGTACCAGGCCAAAGTGCTTTCAGCAAAAGTGAGGAAGGAAGCAAGAGGGATTTAACAGGTATTGCATAATGAGTAAAGGGTAAAGTTGACCCAAGATATGCAGGAATAATCCCCTTGAAATCATTGAAGTTTGTCCCTTTTGCACTGAGATTTAATTTAATCCCAGGTGCGTAACTACTTTGACACTATAACAAGCAAGCATTATTGTGGTCGGCCTGAAATGACACTACAGCTAGAATGATTTTTGCTTTGGTATAGGATGTCATTATTAGAACAGAATAGCTCTTACATATCCATATTTCATTACAGCAAAACAAATTAAAGAATTAATTTATAATTAAATAACAAGTTAAATATTGTGTTGTTATATTTATCAATAAAATATATTTAGCTGTCACATGGAAGTAATCAGTGCAGAGGAAATCAAACTTTTTTGACCTTTTATTTAACAAAATAAATAATTTGTTAATACAAAAAAATACATTACAATATTTTCACCTTTCAAATACCAGTAATTAATTACTGTAAAGCAAATTTATTTGTCCTGCATTTCAGTTAATGTTCTGAGCTAATTACATGGTAATTATTCTGTTACTAACAGCTCCATCTTTTAAGTCTCTGCTGAAATTTGCAGGTAAGGAAGAAAAAGAATCCTGCTGCTTAGTTTGGAGGCTAAATCTTTGCTAAACACACCATGTCATTTCATAGAACACAGAACTCCTTATGACAGCTTTAGTGTTATGCTTACTATCTCTTATAAAGAAAATATTAAAAATTATTTCTTTGGATCATTTCTTCCCATTTTCCTAACATTTATTTAGCTTTCCCTACATAAACAACTTCAACTCCTACCAGCTCCAAAAACTGTGATAGCATCTCCTGTATAGGCCAAATTTGAAGTCTTAAAATTAATCACGTAAGAAGTTGATCATTCCTTGTAAACTAATTGCGTTTTGCCAAGATTTCCTGGTGGGACCTCTCAGATTAATCATCTACTTCTGTTTTCCAGTTCTGCCAGCCCTTCTTCCTGGCTGCAAGTGAAATTCATGATGAAAAACAAAAATGAAAATAATTCAGAATGTTAGTTTCTGGTTTTCATCAACATGTCAAATTTGACCAGCTGTGCTTTCCACATGCCTCTGAGGAGAAGACACAGAGCCACAGGAACATCTGAGGTGTTGATCTTATCTGATAAGAAGGCAGCTGAAGGATGCTGGGACTGTCCAGAGAGATTGAGATTAGAAGTTCATCATCTCTGTGGTAAGATGCAGACCTCATTTCTACTCTGGGTCAGGTAAAATAAAGCAAATTACTGCTTGTACAAATTGTGTTACCTTTTACTAGAATGCTGGCCCAGCCTCATAGCTCAAATTTAAGCCTTGCAGCTTTGCAACACTTGTAATCAAATGGGCCTGTTACTTCAATGCAGTGATCACTCTGATAAGTCTTAAAAATCATGTTGCAAATTTCTTTCCCTCATTTAAATTGCTATATTTCAGGAAAATGATCTCTTCAGGCAGTGCAGAGCTGTGTGGCCTCCAGGGCTACAGTGGAGACTAAATGTTTTTACCTCAGCACTTTAAAGACTGATAGCGCTCATTTCTGTTTAACATAATTCAAAGACAAGGGCTGTTAACCTTATCACCTTTGAAAAAAATTATTTCTGCAAGCACGTAAAGGAACTTTATTAGGGCAATAATTCTCAGAGTTCAAGCAAATTGGACTATATTTATCTATAAATAGATATTAAAAAATTGGACATTGACCTTATGTCCATCTTATCCGCTATGAACTTACTTATTGATACTATTTCCATTTTATTTAATATGCTTTTTTCTTAATATTTACACCCTCATGTCTTTAATACAAGCTGACTAGAATGTGTCCTTCTGTAACGCTATATGTAAGACCTAATATCATAGAAAAAGCAAGATATTGTGCTATGTTCCTATATTGCAAAGCATATAAGCAAAGGAGCAGCACTCACCTGACACTTCCTGACAGAACTGATACTTAATGCTAAGTGTTTCTTAATTTTTACAACTGACATGATTTTGAACTCCTATAAATGGAAGGCAAATATCAGCAAGTCCAGAACTAGTGAAAGGAGCACAGAGGGGTACACAACACTCTAAATAATATGCATCTTTGGCAGGTAATGTACTTTAAAAGGCAACTTTACTCCTTAATCTTGGATCTACATATGGAATTCCCACTGACACCAATAAAATTTGCAAGCTGAACACAAATGGAAGAAGCCATCAAGACTGTCTACTCAAAGTAAAGTAATAAATTATTTTTTTTATTATTGTGCCAGATCTAAGAAAATGGAAGAATACAATATTATTAATACAGGACAGGTGGATCCAATACAGTTATATTCAAATTTGCATCTGAACTTTCTCATATCTAGAAAGAGCTTATGTTACTTACAATACCACTTATTCAAAGATATCAAGTGGTTTTACAAATACCAGTATTATAACCTGAAAAGTAGTTAAAGATGTGGAATGCATTTGGAAAAATGAGAAAATTATTTACATGGAATAATACAACAAATCATTGAAAGAGCCAGGGATAGAAATTAACAATCCTGATTGTTAATTCTGTACTCTACCAAGTTAATGCAGCTTTCCAATGGAAAAAAAGTCAATTACTATTTATAACAAGTCCAATAGTTCAGCTTTTATACTGAAATAAATCAATTTACAGAAGTAACTAAACATCTTCAGGTTAATAACTGTAATAGTCTAGTTTGTAGTTTATATACAGGAAGTGAAGAGCTAATGGGTCATTTTCCAAACTAGAAAAGCAAATGGCATTAGTATTTTTGAAATCTATCCAAGCTCCAAGTGTTTATATAGTAGTTGGTAAACTGTAACAGCTGGCCTACTGCTGAACGGAACAGGATACCTGGTCTAGACATTTAGACATAGATGACAGAATCCTAAATTATGCACTGCTAATGTGTATGTTGCATATTTCATACACTTAAACTGCCTAAGTAGAATTCAGTGAGCAAAAATGCTAGGACAATTCATACCTTTTTTTCAAAGAAATCTGTTTTCATAGCACTCTTGGTTCTAAAAATTACTTTTTATAATGTTATGCTTAAAGGAGTAAGCCTTAAATGCCACACCACAAAACTTCAGAGGGCAAGTTATTTTTATTTTACACTAGTATCTTGTGACCTAAGTTAAGTGCTTCCCCCTCACGGCACAAAACACCTGATATTCAGGTGAAGATCTTCACCAGGGTCAGGGATCTCTAGGCACAAATCTGTGCTCTCCAGCAGAGACAGAGAGGGGAAAGAGCAGCTTGAGATGCCTTTCCTCCCAGGCAACTTCACTCATGGGCTATAGGGTATTACGACACACTTTCTGTTAGTTTGATGATACTGAATATTTTGTCAGATGTTTAATATAAATAATAGCTGAGTAAAGAGTTCAGAATGCAGGTTGTTTAGGGAATTCGTTCATGATGGGATATCTAAAATTGATCTAATGAACATTGAAATGGACAGAAAACAGCCTATTTCAAAACATCCTATAGCCTGATGATCAGAACACTTTTCCTGAGGATATACGATAAGGCCTATTTTCTACATAAAAGAGAAGGAAAGATATGAATGTTTCCCTCTGTGCACTCAGTCAACCATTAGGTAAAACAGTGGAGATGTTGGCAGCAGCAGTGGCACCAATTTGGGGATTCTAGATCTGGTCCCAACATGTTTTCTTCCAGCTAGAATTACGTACTGAATTTAACTCAGCTTTTCACATCTATCAAATTCCAACTGCAAACTAAACCAGGAAAAAAAAAAAAAAAACTGAGAAGGAGAACAGGTAGAGGTGATATCTCTTACAGTCATCCTTTGCCAGGTGAAGAGTAGATCATTCTCATTCAATTTATTATTACTAAGTAAATATTTCCTACAACAGGCTCAATAATTGCAAAGGCGAAGGTAAACGTCAAGGATCTGAAGTAGGTCAATAAAAGTTTTGCAGCTGAGCATAACTACATGATCTTTCCGGGGTAAGAAGCAATCAATGCATTGCCTTCCCAATAGTTATTTTTTACTACTTTATGCTACAGTAACAGCCACTACAGAGCACTGTTAGTCCATTTCTGTGCAACCAGGTTAGTCTACAGTCACCTTCAAGGTAATTCGACTTTAGTCCCTCTGATTTCAAGTTGAAAAGATCAGGAACATTCACCTGTTTAGTGGCAATGACAGATAAGAACTGGAAGAAAGCAAGAGTGATGGTCATCTGTAAAAGAACAGGAATAGGGGAAGGACCGCTAGAATAGGTTGCCCAGGGAGGTTGTGGAGTCTCCCTCCTTAGAGATATTAAAAAACTGTCTGGGCGCAGTCCTCAGCAACTGGCTGTAGGTGGCCAGGCTGGAGCAGGGGATTTGGACCAGATGACCACCAGCAGTGCCTTCCAACATCAACTATTCTGTTGTTCTGTGAGGTATGTACACATCCCTGAGTTTAACATCCATGGGGCCAAGGGGAAAGGGTAAGTAAACAAATGAATGTCAGTTCTTTGAATAAAACAAGATGAGAACAAGCCAAACTGCAAACACCATCAAAAATCAAATCATGTCAAAACAATCTCTTTTCTTCATCTAACAGGTTAATATCCTCCGGAGCTAAGGAAAGCACTAATCAGCTGTATTGGGTTTGTCTAGAAAAGCTTTAGGCAATGTTGCACATGACATTATATGCAATACAGAAGCATGAGCCAGAGGAAAACAGTACAGGGTAGTGCCAAAGTGCCAGTAGTGACTCCTAGTATACTATCAACGTAGCTGTCTTGAGCACAGTTTCACATGTGGTTCCCCCCCCGCCCCCAACCCCCTGCCCCAGTTTTTTCCCTCCTAATTTGAATAATGGCTGAATAATGTTTATTGGATTTACACCAAAATGGAAGAAGCAGTAAGCACACTAGAGGACAACATCTGAAAACAAACTTACAAATTTGGATTCATGGTCTGAAAGGTCCTACTTGGTTATATGAGTCTATCACCCTTAGAACTCATAACTTATAGCTAGAGCAGTTTCATATGTGTTCAGATACAGATATGTTTATATTAATTTGTACATATTTGTCTGTATATATACCTATATACAGATAGCCATATGTATATATATATGCATATATGGTTGTATGAGTAAATAAATATTTATATGTATATGTGTGTGTGTATCTATGTACATACACTTATATAGCAGCTGAAACAGGTGATGGATTTGAAAACAGAGATGTCATGGACAATGTTCCCCAGAGAGGAAAAGGAATTATTCAATGCCATGTGATCTTCTAAACAGGAGTTGAATCAACACTTTAGGAAGTTTTGGTCAACTCTGCAAGGTTCCTTAATTGAGTTACTAGCAATGTCTCATTGAAAGGGGAAAGGTTATGATAGATTTAGTAGGCATTTGACCATTCTGCTGAACAGATCATTACTATCAAGTAAGATTAAGAGTGGTTTCCTGTCCTAGTCCTACTTGAAGCTTAAGCACACTGGGGAAAATATCCAAGATTATATGCTGCAGGAATTGATTTACTGTTGGAAACAAAAATACACTGGAAACAGTAATGTAGAACAAACCTGATTCCCCCCCCGCCAAAAGAAAAGAATAGAAGAAAGTGCTTGTGAACATGTGTGCATCATTTTCCTAGCTATAAGCTAGCTAAATAGAAAACATTTATAAAATAATATATTTAATAGTTTACCAGCTACATGTCTTGGTATTGATATTTCCAAATACTTTTTCTTAATTTTCATTCTAAACACAAATCCCAGCCCAGTTATCCTCCCAGGCCATCCTCTTGAAACGAGGTGTGCAGACATTCCCTAGAATTAAGCTCTGTCAGAAAAAAACCCAGTACCAAACCCAAAACAAAACCCGAGCATTAAACCAAAATATTACTAAACCAAAATATAGTCTGTGTTCCTCACTTCTTGTTTCTAGTTTGAAGAACTTTTTTTATCATTGTTATCCATTGCTTTGTAATCATCAGTTTAATTCTTCTTTAGAGACAAAGATGTGTGCATTTTCGAAGGGCAACAATAAGCTGCAGCAGCCATGTGCAACCACACGGCAAGCTTGCTAGCTGATTACAGCTGATTAGCTCTTCATGTTACAGTCACTATAAGTAATCTAACCAAGAAACTGGAGAGGTTATCCAGAATGGCACAGTTAAATTATTGAATAAAGTTTTGCCAATTTACACATTTAAATGATATTTAGATGGTGACACTACCAAAGGGAAGTGAAGTAACTGGTCATGATAGCACAGAGCTTGAGGGACAGTGTGGGTGGTTACTGGAGAGGAGATTGATCCTTGTCCAGACTTCTCAGTTTATACTCTGAAAAATAAACAAACAACTTGTGAGATTAATTTTAAATGTGTTTCAAGTGCTTCAGTTTACCTCAGTAGTTTCTAGTGCCCTAAATTATGAAATATATGAAATAATTTTTCATGGCTGATTCATCTACGAGTCAGTCTTATAAAAGCACAGACCGCCTGCACCACCTGCAGCATCTGATAAGCTTCCTTAGCCTGCTTGTGAACATGACATCCCTTCCTTAAACAAGTACAGGTGCTACATCACAGAAAAAAGGCACTTGATTATTTGCAGCCTGTTTTTTAGGACTATGCTAATAATCAGTGTCTAGTGAGAAAGCAGGTCAGTTGGACAAATGCTGCAATTTCTTCATGTTACTGCATGTCCTTGGATTCCTTTCCCATGACACGTTATCTTCCTTGCTTCTTAGCATCTCAATATCCCTTTCACCCAGGAGGGTAATCATCTCTTCTGTAGATGAAAATTATTTTTTAAAAAATATGGAAGACTGATTTCCAACTTTCAAAACCATAAGTCCCAACTTTTACCTTAGTAAGACAGCTATCATTTGGACTAAATTGTTTAGCAATACCTGGCATGCCTACTGCATAAAAGTTCACTCAGCCTTTCAAGAGGAAGAAGCTATGGTAGTAAATTAAAAGAAAACCTCAAACAAGATGGCCTTATTATGCTCGATAGGGAATATCAGTATGGCATTACTAATTTTTATTTAGTCACAATAGAACAAGCTGCTGAGAGGAATGCTCACAGTTGGGGCTACTGATAGGTAAAAAATGTAGTGAGGATTAAGTATTTTCACATAAGTATAGAAATATTGCGAATTAGCCAAACACTTAAGAGCTCAGCTGTTGCAGATGTCAGTCCTTCTGGAAGATGTTTTCTCAGCACTACTTTAAGTGCAAGAGTGTTCTGCTTGATTGAAAAAAGAGCACTTGGACTTGCGTACTGGCTGGTGGCATAACATATTTATGAGTCCTATGAGGCACAACCAAAACAGATAATAAACCATCATATTCAAGTACTGCAGACTTTTAATCATTACTATGATTCTTTTTTGCAAAGTGAATATGAAAATGACTTATTAAATGTGTAATACATTACTTGTTAAATGTGTAATACAGGCAAGGTAAAGAGTTTCATAAAGCAAGTATTGATGTGAAAGGCAACTATAAATTATGAAAGAAGGATAGCTGAAATAAAAGCAAATGAAAGACCACACATCAAAGCCTATTTGTCACTCCAGAAATTTACAAACCAAAACCAAAAAGCACCAAATGACCAAATCTTTCAAGTAATAATCAAGAAAAAGCCGACCCAAGGTCTGGATTAAGACCTTATTAAGAATACAGTCCATAAACAAATTTAAGCTATGTTTCTTTGTGCACTGGTATGGAAAAGCTGATGAAATACATTCTGAAATTAACAGGGAACAAGTGTGATTCATCATACAGTGGGATAAAATTACTGTTACTTTTTTCATCAGCAATTTAGAGAATGAGGTTATACCCTCCTTATGAAGAAATGAAGTTGATTTCCACATAAAAGAGCAAAGTTTTGGTATTCATGAAGCCAGTGTACAGAAGCAATATTTCAGGTCCCCATTCAATTCTATTTAAAGACAAAAGGAGTCTTTCCACCTATTGAGTGGGATTCAGATTAGCCCTTCAGTGAACAAACAAATACAAAAGTTGAGAAATGGAAAAACCATAAATGGTGATTAATTTTACAATAATTAACATTGATCATTTGATCAACCTATGCTTTAAAATAGCTTTTATGTCTTATCTACTCACTATAGGCATGTCCAACCTTTTGCATGCTGCAAGCCATAGATTTGGTCACGTGGCTGAGAGCCATATAATAGATATATAAAATACAGTACATGACTCAGATACTTTCCATGATGAGTAGGACAAGGCCAGTTTAAGCACACCCTGGCTAACCTTAACACACCACATGGCCCAGGGGAATATGGTCTTAGGGGAGAAACCTTTTTGTAGCCTACCCCTTCCTTTGGCAGCCTTTTCGCAGCTCCGCACCGATGGGATCTCTATGCTTTGTTGCTCTCCCAGGCCTAACCCTATCCCTAATCCAGGACCATGGATGGAGTTTATATGTGGTACCATAAATACTATTTATTTTCTGAAACTAACTTGTAATAGGAGGTCAGAAATTCTCAATAAGCACCAGAATGTCTGAAACAATGGGGTCACAACCTGAGGTATCCCACTCATGCTAACTTAGCAACCTTTGCTATAGACAATATCAGTGTGAAAAATTTGTAGAAAACACAAGGAAAAGAAAGAAAGTGAACAGCAAACTGTAACTAGGTACCCCAGTTCTCATTAAGGCAAATCTATACAGGCAGCTGCAGGGAGATGTGAGTTCAGTTCCTCTAGCCCAAGCTGGCCCAAAGACCCAGGTTGGGTCTGGAAGGTGTACAACTGTGGTGTTCAACCATTTTAACTTCAAACATAATGTGCTGTCACATCTCTATAACTTCTAGGCAACTGCTCAATTGCACCTGATTACTGAGGAAAATCAGCAAAGCTTTTCTAGTCTACTTGCCATTGAATTCTTTAGAAGTTAGCAAGAGTAACACATGGTAATTCATGGATGACTTAGTTCAGCAACTGCCTACATTTACAATTTTAAGGACACCCTGTGAAGTTGTATGTGCAGCCAAATATTTAACTAAATTCTACACTAATTAATAGATGATCTTTTCTTCTTTTTCAAACTACAGTTATCTATTCCTCATACTGGTAACAGATGCAAGACAGTAAATGATGTTTTACTAGCACTACTCACAAACAAATTCACACAAGAAAAAAAAAATGTTATTGACAACATCTAGGGAGTTCCTCGAATCAAAATTGATTACAAACATTCATCAAAGAGAAATATATAAGAAAACAACTTGAAGAAATAATATAATTTCCATAAATTACTAGTAGTAAATGGAAGAGAGGAAGTTGGGTTCCCAAAAATGTGGTTGACCCTGCCAAGAGGAATTGCTCTTGGCAGCTGTATGAGGTTTATACATTGCAACTACCTCTGAAGTACCAAGAAGGACACAAGATCTCTGTTTCTTAAAAGATGTAGCATGTTAAGGCACTGAGAGAAGCTACACATCCCTGGATGGGAATTGCAATATGCTGCTCCACCAGCATAGATTTCTGATAGTTATGATGCTTAATGTACATTATATATGAATTCTGTTCTGGAATACTTAAAGCACCACCCTAAAATCATATGATGAATCCATTTTAATGCCAGAATAACTGCAGATAGTTTATAATAAGTACTCTGGATGCAATGTCTGTGCAGGGCAGCTGTATCAATTTAGCTGAAGCAGAGTCTATTTGTATAAATAAGTGAATACATCTTGTCATACAGACCTTATTAACTGACAAATGAAGTCCCTAGGAACATCACAGCAGACAAAATTACCTCAGCCAAATGAATTGTTTCAAGACCCTTTTATTTGTCTGCTGATCCTTTGCATTTGTTTATTGTGGCTGTATTTAGATGGTACTATGTTATGTCTAAATCATACTCTAACTTGTGACTCAGATCTACTATTTTCTTCTTGCATCTCACTGCTTACCTCAGGTTTGTTCCCAAATTAGAGAGGGTACAGACTACAAAAATAAGTTACTGGAACTATTTTGCAGTATACTGTGAGTTGTTTTCTATTTCTATCCTAATTATGTCTGAACAGTCATGCTTTTCCTCCCGATCTTGTAAGATTTTGGGTTGCCTAATGTGGAGAAGAGCAATGAATATGCCTTAAATGCAAAACACAAGCCCAGATATGACCACAAAGTTGAATGTTGTGCAATACCCAGTATATTTTGTTGCCAGTCTTCTTGCTAATATTTAAATGAATGTGGGCAGTTGTTGAAAGGATCTTAAATGTAATTTGAATGCATTAATCATAACCTCTTAAAACTGAGATCTGGGGAGATATACTTCTTTTCCTCTACTCATCAGCTGGGAAACTCCATGGCTATATGGATCAGGAATTTCAATGTAATTCTGCTGTTCTTAGTGATTGTCTAGTATGGATCAAAACTTCTCATTCAAACAGAGTCATCTATTCAAGTATAGCTACCTTGCTACAATGTTGATATCACAGTTACACCTTTTCATTAAGAGGCATTTGCCTCAGACTTTTTTCAGAAATGAACTAGCCATTAACAGAGACTGCATCTATCGTGCCCCTGAACTATCTTATTAACACAGAAGTTTTGTTAGGATCAAATTTTGTTTGTACTATAACATTCAGATCTCTCATATTGTTTGGAATTATTTATCTTAGGTAACAAAAGTAATTACAAAGAAATGATAGCATGGAGTGCAATTTTTCCCATTCACTTTGATGGCTACAGTAAAGGAAGCCAAATAGAACAAAAGGATAGAGCTGACATGTACTAGAATTGAAGTGGACATGAAAAAAACCCAACCCTCTGATGCGAACTCTTTCAAACCATGTCTATGTTTTGCAGATGCAGAGGAAACAGTGGTGAAATGAGGTCTACAGTGAAGATGAACCATTAGGCTAATAATTCACCTCCTGCCAAAAAAAAAAAAAAAAAAAAAAAAAAAAAGCCCCCTTTTAATTTTTTTTTACCATTACCCTGAACAGGAAATCATCTTTGAAATGCCTTAAAGGTGCCAAGTAAATGTCTATCCATCATCAATAAAGATGGCAGAACCTGGCCATGAAGGTAAACTTACAGAGGCATCGACTGTGTGGTCTGTGCTCTGAAATTTTTCTCTTGTGTATGCATTAGTACCTTGCACAATTTACCTACCATTCTAGAAATCTTAAGCACTGCTACCACCTGCTGGTCAATTTACACTTGAATCTACTAGCTTATCAGCAAAGTAAGAAAGGGAAAAAGGAGGAAAAGCATACTCTAACATGCTTTTCAGAAATAGTTTAACCTTGTTATACCCTCAATATATTCTAATGCAGTTCTTTCTATTGTCATACATGAACAATCTTAGTGTCATAAGATGAAGAATCCTTTTGTTCCTGAATTATTCTCAGGAGGAACAACTGATAGTAAGAAAGAGTGGCCTGTAATATTACTTTCCTCCGTTTTCATTTTTATTTCCTATAGTACCTCTTGTAACTAGGTCATCGTTGTCTGCTGTGTAGAATCTTCCATGTTGAAAGAGGGAAATATGCCAGTGCTCCATATACTGTTTTAGCTGCCGAGTTGGTGTTGAATTCACTTTTATGGTGTCTGTGGTTCAGAAAAGAAAAAAAAAAGGTCTCTCAGAAAGTGGTATTAAGGAACAGCAATAATTTCTCTGCATTAAAAAGAATTACACATACAGCAGTTGTCATGAAAACTGAAGCTTGCAGGGTTATGACAGGAAAAGTTCTTACCCTTTAATGTTAACTAAAACTAGTGCTAATCATTTAGTTCCTTTTTTAAAAACCAATTGCATCTACCCTAGCAATTAACATTTCATACATAAAAGAAAACACTGCCATCACTGAAAAATATACTGTTTGACTAGAAAACTGAGGAAAACGAGAGAATACTATTCCTGAAAAGATTTCTGACAAAGTTGTGGTATTGAACAGTTCCATTAAATAACCACACAAAAGCAACAGAAGTCCCTGTTAAAATATCTGCTTGGAAAAAAATCAGCCAGTAGTGTCTGGCAGTGAAATCCACAGGCAAAAGAACAATGATGAGTCTGAGCCAAGCTGTTTGGATGAGGATCTATACTCCTTCACATTTCCTCCATTTTCAAATCTAGGATTATGATCCAACCCAGATTTCAGGTTCAGATCGGGATGTCTCTAAAGTTCAGGTGCTCTTTGCTGATTCTAACCATCTCTGAATGGGGTAGTTGGTCAAAAGGAAAATAATGACCGAGGATGGTGATGCATGTTTGCCTTGTTCATCACTGAAGAACTGGATCTCTGCATATAGTAATTAATTGGTAACATTAATTCTATTCTGTAGAATAGAATTCTGTAAAAACTTCTTGATTTTGGCATTTTCATCAGGTAGAAATGAGATGCTTACAGAGACGTTAGGCTAGTTCTAAAGTAGAGTTACCAGGAAAGAACAGGGTTTGAGTTCTTATTCTCTATGTATTGCAATGTTAGAGTTTGGGACCAAAAAAAAAAAAATCTGTGTGTTAAATCCTAATTTGTTTATTGCTTACATGAGCTACTAAGAAAATTCACTGATTAGTACTAGCTCAGTCTTGCTGTAGTGTAACCAAGAACAGAATTTTAGCCTTCATTTTTACATCAGATTTAAAGGGGGAAATCATGCCTTTACATTCTTTCTAAATTTATGATCCCATTAAAAAAGCCCAGACCTGAGCTTACACAAAAAGGTACATTTAAACTTTACATGTTCTAACCATTTAAGTACATGTTTTATTTTACCTCTTTACCTTATAGTTTTGGTGCAAAGAGAAACTATCAGCCAAGAAAAGAAAAAAAAAAAAAAAAAGAGAGAGAGAGAAAAAAAAAGAGTTTGTTGCTGTGGTTTTTCCAGCTGGGCTAAAACCAAGATACACTCGCAGCCTCATAGAAGTGCCTCACTGCATTTGCAAGATTTCTAGACCATCTTGTAGACTAGAGAGCTCTGACCAATCAACCATTTTTTTTATACTTACCTTAACGGAACTCCTGGATTTTTGTTGCATCAGTCAGTATGTTGCCATGACACCTGGATAGCTTCTGAAATTGCATACATTTGTCCTACATTCCCTAAAAGCAGCAAGTGACTTTAGCCATTGAATATTCCTTGCTGACCAATTTGAAGACTAAATGAATTAAAACAGAGCATTAACTAGATGAGAGAAAAGAGGGATAATGTGGGGTCACATGAGGTATAAGTTCTACTATAGAACATGTTAAGGATAGCATTGTCAGCATTGAATTATTTCCGCTCCTGTTGATGTCAGAGGGGGCAAAGAAAGGCCAACACTAAGCACTTTCAAAAATCCTACCCTAAGGGTTCAAATACACTTTTAACATAGTAACCCGGCCTTTTGTTTTCTCTTTCATCAATGCTAGTTCCAAAACAATGGAATCAAGAAACAAGTCGGGGTATGCAGTTACCATGTTAAAAATATTTTTGTTATGATTTTATGCTCTGTGGCTTTTTTTCATTTGGCAGTCGCTGAATCTAAAACTGGAAGTTTCCTGTCTTACATCCACACATCTGTACTACTGAGGGATCCAGCAACATGTGGGCTACGTGGGAACACAAATCACTCTGTTGCTTTGTATGCTGAACAGAACAAGCTCCAAGAAGGGAACCCTTAAAACTTCGAAAGAGCTTCTTCCACTGAATTTCTTGTTCCACATTTGGCTCTTCTAAACTTAATTCCTGGGGTTGCTACTATGCATACTAACTAACCAACCATTTATCAGCTGAGCCTGGTCAGTGTGGCTTTCTTATTTTATAACTGGAAAAAAAACCCCAACAAACAACAACCCAACACTTTAACAAGAGTTGGATTGTTTAGATTTGCATATCAAAAGAGACTTTAGAAATCAGTTCAGCATATAAATGGTGCTATTTTATTTATAACAACATCTCAACACCTGATTAATTTCTTTAAATAAATCTCTCTTTGGCACAGTTTACACATATCTGAAAACCACCACGTAATTTGGCACAATGCAGTACAGTTGGCAGCCTCTGCTCAAAAGAGGTCCAGGATTGGAACCAAGAGGGATAACACAAGCCAGCACTGAGGTGCATTAAAAGAGTTACATGGGGAGGATTTCACAGTGATTGCCTGCACCGTGTCTGATCCAAGCCATTGCTATTAGCTTCTCACTTTTGGAACATTGAAGTCATGCAGAAAAAATACATATGTGTGTATCTAAGCCTTTCTTACTCCACTCAAAGGTCTTTTGCCCCTACCTACCTCAAGCTCACTTAAGAATTAGAATTTTCATTTCCCAGAAGACATTTTCAGAAATGTGACCTCCAGAATATAGAACTGTATGAGTATTTTTGTTTCCAAGTAATCAATACTAGTATTTAGCAGATTCAGGCATTTGACATTTTGCTTGGGCATTCATCACAGCCTATCTGAATAAAGTCCTATCTCATAGTTATTGCGGAGGTTATGTCCAGCAAAAGTTCGTGGACTGTAAAACAAATTCCATTTATATTGGGGAAAAAAAAAGAATCTCTTGTGTGTTATTAACTTGGTATGCAGAGCAGGGGGGGGACGGGACAAAACCTCCAAACCCATTTAAATTCTATAAATGATTAAAAGTTCTGCTGAATAACTTCATTTTCCAATTTGAGGAAAGGGTATTGCTGGGATCCAGTTGGTTGCCCCTAACATGCTTATTCCCGAGGAAAGCACAAAAAAGAAAGTGGGTAGAAGTGAAACAATCCCAACATCAGTGTTGCAGCACCACCTCTTGTCAATGCGCAGCTGCACAGACACGATCGTCGGGCTTCGACACATACAAAAAGTAGCACTGTGATTGTAATAAGAGTACTTTTATTCTCTAAATTGCACCCCCAAATGGCACACCGAGTTTGCCGCAGTTTGGTTCTCCAGAAAATGTTGCTCAACTGTTTTACAATAATCAGAGGGAAAAAAAGATAGATAATATTCCAGGTGTTATTTAATAAAAAATAATTTTATATTAGTTCATTGATATTTATTAAAATATTCTGTAATATTCAAAATAGCGGGAAATAAACTCCTTATAGGTGCATTGTAATTTGCTGACTGTTACCTTTTAACATGAATCCTGAATGTTCACTTTGATACTGTGGCCGATGGCAGCATTATGGAGCATTTGGAGACCTTTTAACAGAGAGAGGATTTTGAAAAGGGTAGGGGAAGGACAAGGAAATAAAACCCTTCTCTTGGCTCGGCGGTTCAGGCGGAGGCTGCTGAGGAGGTGGGATGAGAGAGGGGAGGCAGCCCCCAGGTGCTGCCTGCAGTGGCAGCAGGGCCTCCCTGGCCCAACAGTGGTAGTGGCGGGAGCCCTCCCAAAATGCTGCCAGCCCTCTCACATCCCAGGGCATGCCTGTGCCAATCCTGTCCCAGGACAGCTATAGTGCTGATCCTAAGACTTGAACATCTCCCTCAAGGGCTACAGTAGGTGATTTGATTTTGATCGTGTGACATTTGCATTTCCAGTTGTGTTTTGGGGTGGGATGCTATGTATCCTTGAATGATGAGAATTCCTCTGAAGGCCAGTTGGGTGAGCCTGAAAGCATAGTGTTCACCTGTAAAAGTTGAATGAAGTTGTTTGTATTTTGTTTGGTTAAATTTGTATTTAGAAGACAGAAAGCAAAATTCCTTCGGATTACATGAAAATGAATGTGTTCTCTACATTATATGCTCTCTGCTAGCGTTCTCTACTAGTACTTCAGTAGAGAGTACGATTAGCCCACCCTCAGTCATGTAGAATTAGGGATCAGTATTTCTCTCAAACCTTTGGAAATACAGATTCAAGTCCCAAGAGAGAAATGCAGGAAAGCGAATTGTGCCAGAAAGTGGGAATCAATGTGAAAGGTTCTGCCACCACCTCCACTTCGTGGAACTAATAAAAAAAAACTGCCAAAAATTTGAGATGAGGTGGGGAGCTGTTTCTAGTTGACTGAAATTCTATTCCTCTTGGAAAATATTATGCACAGAAATACACATCTGTCAAAATATTTCTGCTTTTCCTCCAGAAAATAAATCTTGCCAATTATAGGCCTCTGAGGAGAGAGTGACACACAGTGAGGAAGAAGACAAGGCAACACCGGTGCCCATTCCTGCTCCTTCAGCTTATTCTTGAGAAAGTGCTTGATATTCCATGGGCTTTCTGACAAGGTGGGATTTCTACTCCATTGGCTGCACAGTTTTTATGGGAAAGAATTTCTTACCTTTCTCAAGAAATCAGTATAAAATGAAAAGATGAGCTGCTTAAATGCATCTGGGCAAGCTGGTTGCCTGTGATAATTAAGAAGTGGTTCCTTGTCAGTGCACGGAATGGGAAAGCCGCTTACATTAATCCAACTCAATAATTGCACATCTTTGGGGGAACACATTTTTTTTTTTTTAAAGATATGGCAGTCTGTAAAGAAAAAAAAAACTACAAAAACATGCAGTTCTTAAGAATACATGCTACCCTTACAAAGCAGTTTTGAAAGACTTCTCATGTTCACGGCCAAAACAGGACTGTTTTGATGAAGTATGATAATTGGTTCATCGCTTCTCATCTTTACTAGCAAAACATATCCCATCTTGTTCTTCCTAATGCTAATCTTACCAGCCAGCTTTAAAATAATTTTTCTCCCATACCGTTTAATTTCTGAATCTTTATATCAGCATCTACAAGCTTTCTGCCCCAACTTCTGGAATTCTCTCCAAAAATCTAGGTTTAAATGTGTGTTCATTCTACTCCTATGATTACTCCATCAATAGCCTCCATGCTGTGGTTTTGTTTTTTTAATTCTTTAATCCTGGGCATATCCTTTTTCTGCTGGAGTACCATAGGGATGTCTTTTCAATCAAACACTCACCACAGAGCCTGTCACTGAAGGAAGACATCTTGTATAAGTTGTTGCATAAGGCACTTTATTTCAAAAAGCCTTCTTCCAGATAATATTTGCTTCTTGGAAATTGTCATGTTTGGGGGGTTGTTTTTTTTTTTAAACACATTTGAAATATAAATTCATAGCTTAGGAACCATGTCTTTCTCTAAGTTTTAAAACTTGTTCAGCCCTGTGTTTTCAGTAGTAAGAAGAGCAAATCAATAAGGGTGGACACCAAAATGTGTCTTTTTACATGTTCTTTTTATAGTAAAAGAAGTTTGCTTTAAGGGAAAAAGGGGCCTTAAATAATACTACAGTAAAGTCATGAGAAAAAGCAAGTAACCTGTGCTGTGTAAGTACAATGACCTGAAAAAAACTGTATAAGGCAATAACTTGCTGAACAAACTTAATAAATCTGTAAGGACAAAGGCCAACTGAAGGACAGCAGAAACACCTTACTAGATCCATTGAGTGGGCAATGAAACACAGGGTGAATGAAAGCTGGTGTCAGTAAACACAAAGTATTGTGTACTGGCAAAACCAATCCTGACTCCACTTATAAAAAGGGAGGCTCTGAAGTGACCATTACAGTACCTTGTGGCTACAAGTTCAGTGACAGCATTATGTTCTGCTCAGGGCTCAGAGCAAGCAAATAAAACTGAAAACATTATGGTACCACCATACAAAGCCCTGGTTCCCTGCTGCTTTGAACACTGTACGCAGTTCTGGTCCCCTCATTCCAAGCAGAATACACTAATGCTGAAAATGTTCAAGAGGCAGTAAGGGTGATCAAAGGCATGGAGCAGCTTCTGTGTGAGGAGCTCTGGAGCAGTTCAGGAAACTTCAGATGCAAAAAGGGACATTTAGGGATGAGGGAATGTCACAGATGTCTACAAAAATCAAGGTAGCCTAGAGACCATGTCTAGGGACCCATTGTTTACTGTCCTTCCTGATACAAGAAGTGGATGGCAGTAAATAAAACAGTAAGAGGAGATTTTGAAACCACACCAGGAGGTGGTTCTTCCTGGTACAGAAGGAAACAAGAAAAGGACTTTGGGTATGCTGTAGTTTATACAAGGTGAAAGGAAATCTGGACAAACACTTGGAGGAAAATCTACTGAAGCTTTAATACAGAAAATCACATCCACCTCAGGAAATCCATCAAGCTGAGGAAAGTTGAAGACTGGGAAAGTACGACAAATACATGCCTTGTTCTTATTCTTTTCTTGGCGTCCCGAGCAGCTGTTTATGACCACTGTTGGAGACTTGGCTACCTGCCTAGATAGGCCTGTGGTCTGGCTTTGCACAGAATATTTTCATATTCTGTCCATGGGGCAGCAGATGCTACTACCAAAGTCCTGCTGCTCCACCATGCCTTTAGGATATACATGCAGAAGAGAGAGTTCAAACTGAAGGTTTCTCTCCTCTCATAAACCAGGAGATACTTTCCTATGTGAACACTTTCTCACCCCACTTAACTGCACACAAGGGCAACTGTTGTGGTTTTTTGTTCACTTTCAAGCAAGGATATTACCTAGTGCATTGGCAACTGTGCTACTGTCTTAAATATTATAGGTGGTACATTGCATTTTGGATGACAAATGAAATATTTGTAAGCTTTTGTAAGATGTAAAATGAAAAACTGAAAAACTACAGGTTTCTAAGAAGTGACAGAAAGAATGTGGAAAGAATTTGAATTCAAGATTAAAAGAGAGTTTTAGAAGCTGGAATATTAGTTTCATCACCCAGTTCAGGGGAGTAGGTGTGTATGGAAATAATGTTTCTTAAACTTAGCAGAAGCAGATCATACTGAGGCATGTATTAAGATGGGAAAGTAGCTTATTTTATACTCTCATCAAATAGATGGGTTTTCTTACATTTTTTTCAGTTTTCAATATTTAATATCATTAAATCATGTAGAAAGGGTCTTCTCCTGAGGGAAAGAGAGATGTATATAATTCTCAGAGTAATAAATCCCCAAACCTTTGATGCTGCCTATGAAGTGTATGGATTAAGCAGCCTTTCTAGTCTTTTCCGGTGATTGACTATTCCTGATAAACCAGCAAAAGTGAAAGATCTTAGTACTGAGAATGTAAATCTGTATGCTGCTTATACACAGTCCAACAGAATAATGAAATTAGGCATTTTGCAGATTTTCCATTTGTTTTTTAGTGGGGTAGAAGAGTCTGGTAGGGTTTTCTTACTCTCAGCACTTTAGTAGAAGTTACAGTTACACTCTTAAGACAGAACATTCAGCATACACCAAGATCTAGCTTAGTATCAAGCCTTTTTTAGAAAGTAGGTAAATATTCCTCATACTAGTTTTGTGCTTTGTACAACATGAAATGGATTTATTCTTATGTTCTTGCAAGCACCAACACACTCTCTCGCCAGAAGCCTTCACTGGCAGCTAACCTACTTTTTCTGAAGAGCAGCGCCCATCTCCCACTTCCCAATTTAAATGAAATTTATTATCAGATTCTACTAGAGCACCTCTTTTTCTGACAGGTTACAATAATTATGCACTTATTAAATTGGGTCTTGTGTTACAAATGAAGAACAAATGGCTCTCTAAAGGAGACAGAAAGACATTGAAAAGTAGCAGAACTGAAGATAAACTTCTGAAATACCCCTAAGACCTCTCACTCCTTTAACTACATTCCTTAGTGGACCCTTGAACCCCCCTTCCCCCCCCAAAAGTGCAGTTCTTATTTCAGTGTAACATATAGCCAGTTACTGAATACTAAAAAAACCACCACTTTCTGTATATATTTCTTCTGAAACAAAAGAAGTATCAGAGTATTACTGGAATAGTATACATCAAGTTTACTAGAAGTTATTAAAAAACCAAAGCCATGGCAAGTTTGGTTAACTTTGTACCAATTAGTCCTTGGTAGTTACCATTAGAAAACTATTAATAATACAAAGCAGCAATAATTGATGCTCAAATGTTTCTGTGTTCTGTTATATTAGTAAAAATATACTTCTAGTTTACAGATTCCATTTTTAAGCCATTGAAGACCATGTGATTTGCATCAGTCCCTCCTAACACTGCCTCTTTGTCACCTGTGCCTTTGGTTTAAACAGATCCCCAGATCTCTCTTGCTGACAACATTCAGGTATTTGACTTAACCTATGTCAAGAAGTCATGGCAGAGAAGGGGCAAGACAAAGCTCTTACTTAATGTAGTGAGATATATCTGAGTGAAATATCTTCTCACCAACAGGAGCTCTGCAAATGCAAAATATAAGTACTCACTATCTGTAGCTAAATTTGGGGATAATTTAAGCCTCTTTAAATATCAAAGTTAATTTTTTGCAGCAAAGTTTGCAGACAAAATTTCACCTCAAATCAAATTTTTACCAAAACTGGTAGAGGAAGTATTAAACAGTCCCCATTGAGCAATCCTCAGACAAAACATCCTCCAGGCTCCTTCTTGCAGCATTTCCCTCTTTCTCTGCTAGAAAATCCTTCTTAGGCTTCTGTCTGGCTCATCTGTGTCACCGTGAAAGTATGGATAAGGCTTTTATTTCTTTTTTTCCTAGACAACATTAAAAGAGGGATTGCTGTAGCAGTACGGATGGCCTGACCCTTGGCAGTGATTGCAAAGGAAGAAGGTACTCTGGGACTTAATGTCCAAAAGTCAAAGGTGTGGCAGAGAGGTGGCTGGCAGTACAAGGCACACTGCTAGTCAGGTCTCTTGTTCAACAGAGACCAGATACATAAAGACACATTGCACAACACACATTAAAAATGTCAAGCCTTAAAGGATTTGTGGTATCTGATTGTTTCCCACATACCTTTATTATGCTCACAAGAACCCAAGCACAGATGGCACCAGTGTATTGATTCAGGCACTATTCAAATGGAAAAACTTTGCTTTAGAGAACTTTGATGCTCATTCTGAAAACACGGAGGAACTAATCATCAAGACATAAGAGTAGCTCATTTTTACATGCTAACTGTTTCTTTAGGGGATGTCTCTACAGGGTTGGTAAGCCCTGGAACACAAGTAGAATACTTCAAATTGTTATCAAGTTTTTATGGTCTCTGAAATACAGAGAGAATTCAAGGTGCTTCACATTTCTCCAGCCTGTGTTTACCATCACACCGTAGACTGACTTCATTTCAGCAATGAATGTGTTGTTTTCTACCAGTATTTCTTTGTTAGGTTAAAAGTTAAATGCTTCTCGGAGGTATTTCCTTGTAACAAATTTCCCAGAGAGAACCTCAGCAATTTTCTACTGAAGGCCAAGCATGTTGGTAACAAAAAGTAATATTTTTCTGACTTTTTTTATTTCCAATACACAATTGGAAAAACAGTAGGTTGGTTTTTTTTTTTAGAAAGAAGTCACAGAAAACCAAATTAGCAGAAGATTATAGATAGAGCTCTTAAAAAATCTAAAAGTAAAATTTTCTCCAAAGATTAATCAAATCCTATTTCTTCAAATTAAGATGTGCTACCAGATTCACCACCTTTTCTCATGGGAAAAAAATATTAAATAATTCTAACATTACAGGGCAGAATTTAAGGACTGGTCTTCTCTATGTGTGGTCACTGATTGTGGATCTGCTAGTCCTTAATGATAGAATATCAGAAATCAGACTATTACATCAAAAACATTTGTGTTTTGATTACTGTACCTCACATCGGAGCTCCGAATCTGGCCTTTTTGGCAAAGTCAGCTATAAAGATGCCCAAACTGAGCTCCTAATGAGAACACCCAGAATCACACTGCTTCATATGTAAATACAGATGCTTTGTAAGCCTGGGCTGGTTCTGCTTCTGAGGGTTAAATATAACCTGTAAAAGCATTGTCCTCTGAATCAAAATTTAACTCTAAAGTATTGCCCAATTTAACTATGTCATACTTTGTTCCACCTCCTCACCTTTTCAGCATTTAATGTTTTCCAAAGTACTGCATGTGTCTGTTTCCACAGCGACTGCTCTACCATTCACGATTACTGATTAACCTATGAGTGGAGTTAAAGGATTATCCTTAGACAAGACACTTTCAAGGCACTTGTGGTTTTATTAACTGACCGCAGTCTTCCTTTGAGAATCACAATCCAGCTGTAGTTAATTATGCAGCTCGGAGCATGGTGTTTTTTACTTCAGTAAGCGTGTGAGGAACTGCTTTCTAATTGCCCAGTATACGTACAGATTTCACTGTATCACAGCAACTATTTGTTGGAGTACCTTCTGTTATCTTATTTTTAAGCACATAATACATGCTTTTTAGACATGTGGGCAGCCTAGATTTTCTTGAGGAAGAGAATATCAAGTACTCATCAAATCTTAATGTCAAACCCTGTGCATTACAGATGCATCACATACAATTCTTACAATTAAAGAATGTTCCTTAAATTGTTGTTTATGACCACTCCATCTGAATTTGGAGACCTAACATCAGTTAACAACTTGTTGAGCATCTATTAATCAGGGGTTTTGAAATCCCCAAGAGCACTGTCAAATATATTGATAAAAAGAAATATCACCCGTAATTCAAGAAGTTACGGTAAGTGAGTTGCAATGACTAACTGGAGAACTAACACAGTTGTTTGACAGTGAGTTCAAGTAACTGTTTACAAAGTAATGAGCACAATAACAAAATTGTGATCATGAATCCCCTCTCCATTATTGTACATATCTGTATTTTGTGAAGTGGTAACCCCATGGTTACTGGTCTGCTCATCTGCAACCTAAACACACAGCCGCCTCTCCCATATTAACTCCTCACATGCTCCCTCTGGCTAGCTGCTGAGTTTCCAGCACAGCATGCTGTGAAGCTGGCAATAGGGGCAACTGTGCATTCCTTGGTTTGCTTCTGCTATCCAATGCCCTTAAAAGATCATGTTCTCTTCAGGGTCAACCCAAGAGCAGCCCTCATGCAGCCTGGTGCGTATCTATGTCTTCCAGCTGCTACACATCTGACTCACAAGTATCTCCCCTGTGTTGCTCCCTACTGAAGAGAGTCAGAATGAGCTATTGTTGAAATCAGACTATGTGGACTCACATTTTCCTTGCTGTCACCTTTTCCAATCAGTTATGTTTCTGTAAATTTAATGGAAAATACTGTCATCATCTGAGACCACAAAATATGCATCAACTTGGAGGCTGCCGTCTACAAGTGTGCACATAGGGTGAACCACTGTGAAGCACTGAGCTGTAAACTGTCCCCAGACTGTCTGCTGTCGTAGTAATACATGTAGTGTAATGCCACGTTAGAACAGAACAAAGATGTCATGAACTTGAACAGGATGCAGAAAACAGAATGTATGTGTATTTAAACATAAAGATACATAATAGACATGGAGGTTTCTAAAAGGCCGTATCATTAAGTTGTTAACAAATAATTGTTATCACTCTCAAGATACTGTAACTGAAAGCTAAGCAATGCTAATGGGACCATCAATCATGCAAGTTAAGAGCAAACTACACCAGAGATCTGCAGCATCAAGGTCTTTGTGCAAAAAGCTATGAAATTAAATTAATAACCTATAAGCTGTGGCCGTATTTGTGTAGGGACACTGGCTTCTGTTGCTGAGACGTTCTAGAAGTAATAAAATGCTATAAAATGTCAGCAAAACCCCACAGTTAAGATGTGTGAGTGTGTGTGTGCTTGTGTCTGTGGCTGGGGGGGGCGGGATTAAAAATAGAAGACATGTTTTATATTTAATCTTGAGCATTCAGATGTTTCAATTCAGGACTGACACAGCAAATAGTTTTACCACTAAAGCAGGCTTTACCTATGCTAAGTATGCAAGCAACTTAAGAATGAATGGAAAACATAAATTAAGTTTACACTTTCCTATGTGATAAACTACACTTGGCATGAGATGTCCCAAAGAAACTCCAGTACTTACTGTAAGTGTTCAGGAGGGCATGTAATTTTGGAATACCAAAAAAGGGCTGAAAAGCAGAATACCTGAAACTTAATTGGCTTGTTTTAGTATGACTGAAGCCACATTCTGCTGAAAATGAACACTTTTGTCCAGACCTCAAAACATGATACCTTGATTTATGATTACATCTAAGATGTTTCTATTTATATACGAAAAATTCAAAGATGTATAACCCGACAAAAAATACTCCCAAGACAGCATCATCATAATGTCATGAAAAGAACATACTCAATATAATTCACTGTTACTCTTGTTGACATAAAGCTTTACTTTCAAAGATAACATTGTTTAACATAGTTTAAAGGTCATATTTTAAATATTAATTAAAGTCTTCATTACAAAGCAAGTACCAAGCAAGCAAGCAAACTCTCTCCTCCTTTTATCTCAGGTGTTTATAAGATAGAAGAAAAATTGAATGGAACAGAAATGGTTTGTTTTCCTGCATAGGCCTAGAGGTATCAATGTGATTGAATTTGTCAAATGTCATTGTACATTAATGATGTTCTTCAGCCTTCTATCAACCTTACCAGTTAACCCAGTTTTTCCAGTCTATAATCTCCTGTCATGCAGACATTTTTTTGTCCAGGTTCAATATTTATTAATTTCCGTTCTATTTTTCTCAGACAATACTAAATGATGCCAAGAGACTCAATCATTAATAATCAGTAATGGGACAGCATGGAGGAACTAATGGTAGACTATCTAGAGCTAATGAACGGATTGCCTCCTTCTTTTGCCATCATTATTTGCTTTCTTACAAGCAAAGATGAGAAATTGCAAAGCAAGAAGTCATTTGTCTGCACTGCTATGTGGGTGTTCAAGGGCACGTGAGTTGGAAGGTAAAAGACAATTCGTCATCAAATTCCTTGTGTTTGGTACTTGCTTTCTTTACGTATGGTATGTTGTAAATGTCTGATTACTGAACTGGTTTTGTTAGGTTGTGTGGTAAAGCTCATCTGTACACCCACCAAGGAGCACAGAGTGACAGTGGCAGGAGGGGGACCCCAAACAACACCCTGCCCTGGCTGCTCCCAGGCCCACACCAGGGCCACCAGCCCATCAAAGGCCCATCGCACACACTCGGAGGAGTCCCGGGGCAGGACGGCAGGAGGGAACCCAAACGAAGGGCTCCTGAGGAACAAGCCACCTTGCCATGGCCCTCCCAGGGCTGTCCCAGGAGAGCCCCAGCCCACGCCCAGCGTGAAACCCACCAGCAGCGGCCATGCTAAGCTTCTGATGGAGGGGGGTTGCTGCCCAGGGCTGGGGGGCACGTTGTGGGTGCAGGGGAAGAGCAGCTCGGGTTCCCACGGGATTTATTACGGGATGTTTGGGGGAGGAACCAAAGGTGGGAAAAGGGCGTTGAGGTGATCTGGGGAGGAAGAGGAGTGGCAAAATGCGGGGCAAGGGGGCAAAAAGGGCCGGTGGCAGCTAAGTAGTTGGCGGGTGGGTACGCTTGTCAGCCATGCCCTGCGCCCGGCCGGCCCAGCCTCTCCCGGCTGCTCACCACAGTCCTTCCACACTCTGTCCTGGGTGATGGCTCCGTGTGTGTGCACGCTGTGTGTGTGTGCACATGTACACGTGTGTGCACACATATGGGGTCTGAGTGCAGTGGCTGATGTCAGAGGGTGGGTGGGAGTCCCATGTCCGTGGTGCAGCGACCACAGTGGGTATGGGCGTGCAAGCACCAGCGAGGATGGTGCTGGATGGGGTGCCGGGCTGGTGACATGGCCAGGAGTGTGGGTGCAGGGGTGCCCGCGGGCAACAGTGCAAGGGGTTTGGCTATAGGACAAGACAGTCACAGCCAGCTTTGTGTGCATGCGCGTGTGTGTGCATGCGTGTGCAACAGTCTGTCGCAGCAGCTGGTTTAGGGCTGCAGCCTCAGCAATTTTATGTCCCAGTGCCAGCAACTGGGGAGACTGGGATCGAGGGGCAGCTGCTGGTCAGGCCAACAGTCTGAGCGGGCTGCCAGAGGGATCCACCTCATCCATACGTATGTGCATGTTGTCACTTGTGGACCCCTGTCCTGCTCTGCTGGAGAGGGGAGCAGGATGAGGCCCTTGGTGCTGACTGTGTCCGTGCAAGTGCTCCGGGTGTCTGTCTGATCCGTGTGTCCGGACACACGTATAGGTACCTATGTGGTATGTAACATGTGCTCTGCGTGCGTCTGCCTGCTGGGAACGCACCTCCAGCCTCGCTGCTGGTTGGACCCGGGGACGTGGAGCTGAGCAGCCTCGCCTCTCCCAGGCTCTTGGATCCGGCAGAAGATAATGTCCTGCAACCTAAATATATATATGTTTTTAAAGTAATAATAGAATGATTCCTGTGTAAACAGATTAATGACTTACCTATACATGCAGAAATGAAAGTTTCTTTGTAACTTTAATATTTATTCAAGGATAAATCTCAAGCCTGTTATGGGACTTGGATTCAGCTCCTGGACTGATTTTTTTCTCACAAAGTTCTTACAGCTTGTTGGCAGCTTAGTCTGAAACAGCACTGGCTAAGGGCTACAGTCTTGACCCACCAGTGATCTCAGTGCAACTGTGAGGAGGACCACCAGGCTCAGCTGGTCTATGCAGATACAAAGTGCTCATCTCCGTGAAGTGGCAAATATTCAGTTTGGCTCACTGTTTAAATTTTATCCAGCTGCCTACTATTGGAAACAACTATATCTTATACTGCTATTTATTAACAGGATTTGACATGCAGGTTACACATGCAGATTCCATCTGAAACTAGTCAGGGCTTGTGATGCTATTTCCACT
Organism: Haliaeetus leucocephalus; assembly: GCF_000737465.1. Lineage (NCBI taxonomy): Eukaryota > Metazoa > Chordata > Aves > Accipitriformes > Accipitridae > Haliaeetus > Haliaeetus leucocephalus. The sequence goes on from NW_010972669.1 coordinate 501,544, forward strand.
GGAGGAATATTTCAGAAACACATTCTTCAGATGATTTGCAATTGTCTTTAATTTCCAGTCTGAAGTCACTCCTGGCTTATCTATTTTTCTTCTGCAATTAGAACGCTTAGGCCCTGATTTTTTTTTTTCCCCTAGCATTTATCTCCCAATGATCATACAGAGAGCAAATACATCCTTTCATTCCACTAGTTTAAATAAGGCAACCATTTAAAAATTATGTTCACACTGCATATCTGGCCTGTGCCTGAGACTCCTAAATTTTTACTCTGTCCAAAATAACACACAGCCAGGCACCAGTCTCTCAGTTTGAAACTAACAGCTAACAACTGGGAAGCAGTAAGGAACAGCTTTCTAAGCAACAACTGAAAACATCAGTGTGTTATTAACAGTCTTCTCATACTGAACCCAAAACGTAGCACTATACCAGTTACTAGGAAGACAATTAACTCTATCCCAGCCGAAACCAGGACACACAGTCTCCTTATAAAAATATATTTTCATGTTAGAAAACCTCTGTATTTCATACTTTGCATATGGTAAGAAGAGTGGCAGTAGCTGTGTTCCACAATATTAGCTAAAATCCACACATTCCCAGTGGAAAACTGACTAACAGGAGCTGAAGTGCTGTGCTAAATTCATTTTCTCTGTGAAAAACCTGTTCTAAGCATGCAAGAGTGATGACAGAAAAAATTTCTTGTAATGCGTTGCAGTAGAAGCAATTTAGGGTGCATAGCAAAACAAAACACAACACCCTGCAGGGATATGCATTGTAGCTACGAAGGTACAGTAATTTGAAGGTGGTTTAAGTTAGCCTTTGAAGGTGACTGTTTTTTCTTGAAGCTAGGTTAGCTCAAGTAGATCATCTATAGTTCTATTGCTCATCATCAATAATTTCTGTTATTCAAGAAATAACTTCTGCATAATTTATAACTTGTGCTCCAACTAGAATTTAGATTGTGTTTTGTAACATCACAAGTCTTGAATAGAAACTTCAAATTTTCTCAATGTGTGCCTTCAGTACACTTTTATATTGCATACCAATGAAAGTCACAAAGGTTAGCTGTGATTTGAAACAGACAGACCGCCCAGTCCCTGGGTACTCGGGTCTGGCCTGTCACAGGCTATGGCAGCTTTACATGATGAACTGCTTCTGACGGTACAGCAAGAGGCAGTTGATCCTGCACCGGTGCTGCACAGCTGAGCCACAGACACCATGTAAAGTGGACCAAACTATGATGTCTAAGCAACTTCCGAAATGCCACAGCTCCTGCTGACTGAGAAGAGACAGCAATCGTGCCTCTCTGAATTACATGGCTATAGAAAAAGATGGTTAGGGGCTGAATTTCTGCCTCCTGTTGTTCTAGAAGTTCTCTTGTTGCCTGTTCTCTCAAGCTAATGCACAGGAGATGACTGCTAAATGCATTGCTTACATCTTGACATTATACATTTGGAAAAACATGTTCAGTTCCCAGAAGGAATCTGCTAGGGTCAAGTGGGGCACAGCACCAGATTTTTTTTTTGTATTGCACTACTTTAAGATGCTCCTTCAAAACTTCGGTGATATATGGAAGAGGAAATCGCTGACATTTCTGCTCACATGGATCAAGTATATACAGTGGAAATTGTTGGAAGTATACATTGGCATAGAAATGGTAAGAATTTCTTGTATTATATACTTATTTATTTTATATTTTAAATCTTTAAACTGAATTTTGTCATTGACTGTCAGAAATCCAGGATATGCGAGTACGCATCAAACAGAGTAGACCAAGGGCAGTGCAGGATTCAAAGCCAAGGACTAGTCACGTCTTACAGCCATCAGCAATATAATGCACTACTTACATACTTATTTGTCCACAGAAAGAAACTGATGTGAAGTGAGGAAAAAGTATGAAGTAAAGGTGACTTTACAGTGACATTCACACAAAATAAAGGTTCTTAATGAACCCCCCCCTGTAATATTGTTGGTGCCTCATGCAACTCCCTTGAAATACTTTCAATGAATGTGTCTTCTCTTTTCTTTGTGTGTGTGTGTAGGGAACAATAAGAGATTACTCTTTCCTGGAATAAAGACAAAAAATTTCAGAGTGCATGAAAAGGTATTTTGGAAACAAAATGTGAATGTGCACAGAGACTAATTCTTCCCAGCAGGGTTTTTGCAGCCATTCAGGTAAAGTATGAGACAGCATCCCATTGCTTTACCATGCATCACAACCTATTTCTGAATACTAATAGAATAAATGCAGTGAAAGATAACTAGGATAGTATTTTCAAATGTAACTTGAGTCCAAATACATACTAGAACTTCCTGACAACATCCACACTACAGATGAGGAAAGTCACTTCATTTAGATGCTTTAAAAAATTCAATCAGTAGTTTAAAAAACATGGGATATTTCAAACTATTCAGTTTTGGACTCATCCTGTCTAGGTCATCAGTATTACCACCATATCCACAAAAGTAAATGGCTCTGATAATCTTTGACCTTTCGCAAGTGTACATCTGTATCATTAAAGTAGACTTCTTTTCATGTTATCTTTTGTTCTGCAACTAAGATGCAATTAATATGTCTCCCTGTTGGCCACTTTCCTCCCATTGAAACTGCTGGACATAGCTAGGTTGATACTTAAGTTTCTTTGCAGATTATGTTCTGGAATCCAGATTATGATCCCAGTTTATTCAGGTTAATGATCTGATAAACTCATGAGTAATCCCATTGATTACAAAGAGATTAACAGTTTCACGAAATGCAATAGTTTCACCATACATTCCATAAGCAAGCTAAAATACTCTCTATTACTGCACATCACAAATCCTCGAGATTTTAAACTGTTTCTACAGTTTATAGTAAATTACATATGGCTTTCTTCTCTTAGGGAGAGTAACTAACCCTTACATGCCTGAATAATGTGTGGGATAAACAGAAGCAAGCACATTCTCACCACCAGAATAATAATTACTGTTTAGTAATTAATACCAAAAGTGTTTTTTCTGAAAGTGGTAATTGCATTCCTTTCATTGTTACATGCAGCCTTGCAAAGACTTGATTATACCTTCAGTCTTTTTCAATACCTGATCAAATAAACTCTTCCGTGCAGAATGCTACCTATTGCTGCTGTGTAAAACAGAAAGGTCACATCTGCATTACCACACTGCTGAGCTGTGTTTATACTAAGACAAAGATTTTTCAGCTTCTCATGCCCAGCCAGCAAGAAGGCTGGAGGGGCACAAAAAGTTGGGAGGGGACACAGCCAGGACAGATGACCCAAACTGGCCAAATGCATATTCCATACCATGTGATGTCATGCCCAGTATATAAACTGGGGGGAGTGGGGCTGGGGGGGATCGCTGCTCGGGAACTAACTGGGCATCAGTCGGCAAGTGGTGAGCAATTGCATTGTGCAACACTTGTCTTGTATATTCCAATCCTTTTATAATGATTATTGTCATTTTATTATTGTTATTATTATCATTATTTGTTTCTTCCTAGATGTTCTATTAAACTGTTCTTATCTCAACCCATGAATTTTACTTTTATTTTTTCAATTCTCTCCCCCACCCCCCAGCAGGGGGGCAGGGAAGGGAGTGAGTGAGCAGCTGTGTGGTGCTTAGTTGCTGGCTGGGGTTAAACCACAACACCATGTTAGCCACCCTCACCAGAAAGTCCACTATGTAAATCTGCTATACGTTACCCAATTGTTTTAAATTAATGATAATAGGAAAATAATTTTTAATGTTCAGAAATAAAAAAAATATAATAAAATATGCCATTCTGAAAGAAATTACACTATTTATAAAAGAAACCATGTTTCATGTATACACCTTTAAGGACAAGTATTTAATAGAATACAGCAACCCCTGCAAATCATGGCTTTTCAGAAAAATTGTCTAACCCTATCTCATTTTACAGACTGGAGCTTGGTAAATATTCAGTATTTCTCTAGTGGGGGACTCTGAATTGTCATGCACTGCTGGTCTCAACCCCTCCTGCAGATTGCTTGAATATCCTCCTGGGTACTCATTAAAATAAAATAACTGTCTGAAACAATAGAATTGCTCTTCTTTAGCTTTTCACTTTCAGCCTTCTGCTCAACCTCCACATAACTGTGAGAGGAGATGTTTACCACTGAGGATGGAAGAGTGGTTCCTTAGCAGACTTTAGCCTCTCTTCCCTTTAATGTCACGCCAGTAGAGAGAGATGCTTCTAAGCATTCAACTACTTACACTTCCTAGGAGGAAATCTGCTATTTTCCTCTCACAGGCTTCTTGCAATGTTTCCCTAGAGTGACTGATACTGTGCATTGCAAAGGTCTGCCTCCTGGAGCTTGCAAAGCTTGCTCTGAGCCTTTGGATGGTCCCAGCACTAATACTTCTTGTCACCTCCTGTCACAGCCACCCATGGACGCCATCGAGTAGCTCACTGTACTGCAGCAGGTTTACAGTACACACTATTCAATGGTAACAGCAATGCAATGGATTCATGGCCTGAATCCAGTCATGATGCAGATTAAATCAGATTCTCCTTCTTCCTCTCCTGACATGCTTTAAGCGAAACTCTTCTACTTCTTACTTTGGGAGAGGAAGGGGGATTGTGAAGGGAGGGGGCAGGGGGAAGGAAAAATCCTTAACTTCAGAGACAGTTCTCATTCTCAGCTTGTACCTGAAGTATATCCCACTTATCTTAGTAATAGCAGACACTACCTGTCAGCTCCTTGACATGGCAGGACATGGATTTCCTTTTAATTGTATGAAAACTTAAAACTTATTCCATGTAATACCTATTTGTGGCAGGCTACTCAAAACCCACCTCATCATTATTCACAGTTAATGAGTGTGTCAGGACTTGCCAGGGAAACCAGAGCAGGGGGGAATTAGCAGCACCATTGGAGCCAGCTGCATCAGTCCTAGCAGAGTGCAGAACCCTGTCCTGGGCTTCAGCTCCATGCTGCTATGCCAGAGCTCTGTAAACTACTCATTTCCAATCAAACACAGAGACCAACAGCCTGGCCCATGAATTAAACTGTAAAACTTCCATATAGTACATGGGAATGAGATTTTACCCATTTAACTATTTACTTACCTTGGAATTTTTAACGTACTAATCCCCTTGGAATTTTTAATATACTAGTCCTTGCTCTAGAAGTTGCAGGAATACAAGTTATAATCTTCACAACAGGTTCTCTTTTGCAGAAGAAAATTTTATACAGCAACATAATAGTCATAGATTATGAGTAATATTTCTCCTGCGATGTGCTGTTTCTGGTGATTTTAGTAATTTTAGGGAAACCGCTCGTTTTAATCATGCTTACCCACCCAAACACATCTACTAAACACTAATAGAACTGTGAGGGTACTTTACGCTATTTAGTGCATGGGATTCGCAAGTGATGGCACCTTAAGTATTGAGTCAGTAGGCACCAAGAGCATAAATCTGTATGTACCATGTTTCAGTGATAACACTTTCCTGTATGGCATTATTCACACAATTTTAGACTGTCTTTCTCCTGTAAGGGTCTTGAAATAGCCTTGAAGTTGCTAGCAGATGACATGGTAATCCTTTGATTCCTTGGATAAAAGGATTTTGACTAGGAAGACGCAGCAGGGTTACTCAACATGACAAATGTCCCGAGATTCAGTGCCTCAGTACAAATATATCAAAACTAAACAATACCACAATACATACACACACACACACACAAAGATAATGTCTGAAAGTAAGTTTGTCTTTAAGTTAGCCAGAGACATGAAGTAGAAACACTGATGCCATGAGTTGGTTAAACACTCTGGTGAGCAGTTAGACAGCTTATTCCCTGGCTCTTGCCATCAGCAATGTTCTTTACTTTATGACTTGGGAGGAAATCTGGATGGAGTCACCCTGTCTGCAGCACCTCAATTCAAATCCCACTGAAATTATCAAGATACCTCATGAATTCTTCAAATTCTGGATCAAAATGTGAAGGCCAGAATGTCTAATGTGTTTTATTGGGACACAAATAACACAAACAGGTACATATTGGTACTTCAAAATAATGGCAGCATTATACTTAATTTTAATAAGCTCCTACAAACTATGGAAACAATGTGGTAGCCTAACGCCTGCTTTTTCAGATGCCTGAATGACATTTTGAAGTCCAGCTTCAGGGGTTCAGCTAGACTAAGGTTTTACCAAGAGGTTTGTGAACCTGAACAGGCAAATCTTTCTGAAAAAATAGTTCAAATATTCTTATTTGGATTAATTGCAAACATCTGCTTTTCTGAGGCAGCACAGTGAGAGGCTGCCACTAATGGATTTTGGCTCAATCTAACAATTCAGCCCCCTCCCTATGATGCAAGATGAGTGGCACCAACCTAGTTCTAACTCACTTCATTTCAGGTGTATAAAGATCTTTTAGCTATAAAAATCCATGTCCTAGACAGTTAAAATCATCCCAATTGTGATGAGCTATCTCTGTTTTCAGAAAGCTTTAAGTTTGTCCAAGTCTCAGTTGTACGTATTCCTGCTCTTGAAACCCCTGTGCAGTTATGGTTCATACCTGCCTCAGGGATGTCAGTGCTGAGTATTTGGTGATCTTCAGTCTTTGCTCCAACACCTTCCCCTTCTTTTTTATTTTGATAGCAGAATATTTACCGTTCCAGTTGGCAATTTTTGTGATACTCAGAGCCAAAAACTTAGCTGCTTTTTGGACAGTTACAAGGTAATGAAAACAAGGTAAAAACAGTCCAGGAAGGAAATAAAGTGCACAGCAAGACAGAGACAAGGACTGCTGTGACCTGCCCAGTTTTTGCAAACCTAAGGTAAGTAAATCTATGTTAATAAGTGTTCCAGCTTCTTAACATCCCCATGAGAAAAAAAGAAAATCAGTAATAACTAGAAAACAAGTCTTCTTTCCCATTTTGCCTTTGCACTTCACCTTCTATTCTCTATTAACTGTTCTCTTCATTTGTTTGCTCAATCTTCTCTCTTGAGCAGATAAAAGGGTTTCATTAAAGCAAAGCCTAATGCTGTCAGTGGCAGGAATGCTGCCAGCCCTGGCAGTTTTAGTAAGTCTATTAAGCTAAACTAAGCATGCTAATACTTAATAAATTCCTTCTATTCACAGCAGTCCTTTGCAAGTATTCCTTTATCTCATAAGAAAAACTAAGTTATGCAATTCAAATAAGTAATAAAAGGCCAGACCCCACACTCTTCCTTATCTTTTTTTATATATATATATAGTTCTGTCCTAAGAGAAGCAGCAGCATACTATCAATCATAACCTCTGCTGTACCAGAAGCACTTCTTGAGATTACAGAAAGGTCTAACAACAGCTTCATGAAAGTATTTCATTCAGAGATTATTAAGAAGAAACCAGTACTGGACAATCAAAACAGAACTTTTTTTTCAAGGATTTTCTGCCATAGCCCATTTGCAGAGCAGATGTTCTAAACCTATCTGAAGAACATCTGTTATACCCATCTAGTATAGTTTATCTCTAATTTATCCAGAGGGTAAAAAAACCCTAGATTCTACAAATCACTGACATCTTCTGTCACTGCCATAGCACTTAATACGGCAGAAAATACTCTGAAGAATAACAAGTGAACTATGTAACAGCACTAGTTGGCATCACCACTCAAAGTAAAAGCCTTTATCCTCCTTAATATCATTTGCCTTTCTTCAGGGCTCCACAGCTCCAGCTATTACTTCATGATTAATAGAAACAAAGTTTTTAAAGCAACAAAGCATTGAATGTTCATCTCTTACATAAGAGAACAGATCTGTAGCAGTAGAAGCGTTTCAGTTCAACAAAAATCTTAAAAAAAAAATCTACGGGGCTTCTAAAAGAAAAAAACAAGAGCGCTCACGTCAAAGAAAGAAGATTGATCCTAATTCTTCTCTTCTGAAAGATTAATGTCATTGTTTAGGTAATGTAATATATGGGGGGGGAGGAGGGAGGGGGCACCACCCTGATGTCTAATAGGAAACATACTCAATAAGCAGCATGATTTATTTAAGTGCACATTTACCCAAGAACTGCTGTCAGGCAAATGCAGAAATGATGGTGGAGCAGTCCCACGGCATCATTTCTCCAGCCATTTGAGATGACCATAACAGAAAACATTGGCTAGCAACAGCTGATTTTTTATTCATTCTCCATTTTCAAGTTTTGCAAAGGGTACTGGGGACCTTACTTGTTTTAGTTCATACAAAATTATCACACAGGCAGAAAAGGACCATGGTTCTATGAATAGAGAGGATCATATTTTAAACTCAAAACTTAGACTGTCCCAATAAGAAAAAAAGCACTCATCTTCATAAGGGTTTAGCAGAGAAAAACCAATGACGCACATGCCTATTATTATATTTAGCACAGAATTTGTACACCAGCTACTCCAGTGAGGCTAACAACAAATCAGCAACTTTGCACAGAAGCTGAACACCTACAGAGAAAAATAAACCAGCCTTCTTTATCAAGGACTGTCTGTCTGCTTCCCCAAGGAAAAAGAAATCACACTGAAGCCACCTACAGCAGGTGGCACTCATGTTGCTTAGCCACAGCTGTGGTGAAGCCTTCAATTAAAGGACAGCCTGGCACTTAGTGATGAATTAGACTTTTTCACAATCACCTGAGTACACCCCTAAGCAATTCTCCTCCGTGTTGTTTCATTAATTAATGTCATATCCTTGCAGGGCAAAACAGTACTTACACTAGATAATGCAACAGCCTGCAGACCTCTTCTCATACAGCTCAGTTCTGCTGTTCTACTGCATGGGAACACCCGCTTGCCAGAGAACAGAAAACACAGATGAGTTAGAGCATGAAGAAGCAAAGGAAATTCTCTCCTGTAAATAAACTTACTTTACTAAGTTGCCATAAATGGCAATACTTTTTCTATTCTTTTTAAATAAACACTCTTAGAATCTCATCTGAATGATTCACGTGATGCTGATCAATGCACCCATCTAATGAGGGGGAAAGACTTCAATCATTCTGCCCCTAAATTCATGTCTAAGACCTTAGTTTTATAGCGTAACACTGGGTATTTCTGCATTCTTATTTTTTGAGCTTATGGAAAAAAACACAAATGAAGGACCTCGAGAAAGATCTAGTTTGCCACAGAAGACTATGCAAATACCAAAAAAAAAAAAAAAAGTAAAATCATCACAGAGAATATCAATGTATATCATAGATTCTTGTCGAGTGCCATCTTGCTAGCCAATGATTCCCCTTGCGGTAAAAACCTTAGTTAGGAAAGGACTGTGTACAAAGGAACTTGTGACATATGTCCTCCAACTTATGTTTGCATAAAAATGGTAAATTTTTAGTAACAAATACAATTATCTCTTAAAACCCCATGTATTTGTTATTGAGGAAATTGGTATTGTTCCAAAAATAAACACATGTAAAAAAACAACAAAAAACCCCCTATCATTTTTCCTTCAATTACTAACTCTAGGTACCACCAACACAAAAAGGTAAGGTAATAAAAAAGGTAATAAAACCATTATTTCATGAAAAATTTATAGCATTTTTGTGCACAGCTGTTGATTTATATAAGTGGACTTTATACTGCTAGGCAACATGATTAATATACCAGAAAAGAAGGTAAAAAGTAGGTCAGTGACATAGGACAACAGTTCTTCAACTCAATTTGCCTTCCTGCCTCCAACTTGAAGCATAAAATTCATTCCTCATATTTTGGAGCACTAAATAACACCGTAACTAGATGCAGAAGACAAGAATTATTAGACATTATCCACCCTTGATCTTTACATGAAATTCCCATGACATCTATAGAAATTCCACAGCGACACAAACCAGAATAAGATCCACAGCAAACACAGCTTTCAGGATTTGCTCTTCAATATATATCACAAGCATAAGAGAGACAGCAAATGTTAACATTTTATTCATTTTGAACATATAAAGGTTATAACTCTCTGAAACAATTTTTTTAGAGCCATCTTGTGGGGAAAGTAAGCAATTTAAAACAATACATGTACTCTAATTGGTTTCCTACCAAAAAGATCAGTGTTCAGTATGACATCTTCTAGTACTCTTTTAAAAAAATAAATGTCTCAGTCACAGTGTAAACCTTATACAACATTGTTTAAACCACTGGAACATGAAGGAAGTGCCTTTATAAACAATCATGTGTTAGAAGATTGGTTCTAGATAGAAAAAATATATATCATTAAGATGCTATTTTTCTGAAGAATGCTTTTAGGCCAGATTCCATTCAAACTCCACCCAACTGCACCCCAGAAAAAAGGTGCAAAAACCTAGAGAAGCTGAGGTTTCTTTCAGAGCTTGCTTGGCCAAATGAGTAAATCAGATGGAATTATTCAATCTAATTAAAATAGGGTAAAAAAAACCAAAACAAAACAAAAAAACAAATAAATTAAATATATTAGTAGATTCAGCACTCGAAGCTGAAGAGCTTTTGTTCTTTAACATCCCTAGCATTGCCAAATTATTTGAAGTTTTGGTAATCTTCTGCTAGTTCTGAAGGACTTCACACCAGTTGTTTATAAAGAACTCATTGAATGACAGTTTTCTGTTTGCGTACACTTAAGTGAAGTACAGGGTTGGGCAGTCAATTTTGGAATAATTGAAAGTTGTGATGCAGGCTTCAGCTACCTAGCGCGCTGCTGCTTGATCTAAGTGTCTCGTCTATGAAGCAAAGCGCTTAAATTTTATCCTAGAGAACAAAAGCGCACATGTAGTCCCTATATCTTACTCGGTTTTAACTTACGCCCTATTAAAATACTTCATTTACATAGAACATTAAAGCATATCACATCACATTTATCCAATACGTAATTATCTTCTATTAATACAAAAGTAAAACAGAATACCACAGAAAGCTTTTACAAAGTGCACAATCAAGAGGTGTCACAGAAATATGCACTTTTCAGAGCTGTTACAATCAGTGTATAGTATAGGCTAGCGGGCACCTCTGTTAATTTTTGTTTTGCAAATAAATAAGGATATTTGATAACAAAAGGGTCCTATGGTACCCAAAGCCTCTGACAGATGTAACTAAACAGAACATACTGACATCCAGATGTGTAACCAGACAATTTTGCTAAGGCAAGCATGAGTATGTCAATTTTTAATTTTACACTTCTACCAAACTTTGAGTGAAAGAAGGTGTACATGTGCGCTTACAGCTTTTCTTCCTCCTTGAAGATGACAATGAGATCCGCTTCCTCCACATCCTCTTTAAACTTTGGAAAGGAGCCCTGACTCAGGTGCACTCGCCTTAATGAGATTTTGGATTTCTTTGAATTTTGGATGTTCTTTGTCAGCTACCAGCTGCAGCAATATAGCTTCACTAGTAGTAACTATAATTCCAGTACGAGCAAGACGCTGAAAAAGAGCAGAGAGAGAATAACATGAGATACTTGCAAATGTTTGTAAAAACGACAAATGGTATTTTTAAAAACATCTATTAACAAAAGTATTGCCAATTCCATTCCAACATTTCTTAGTAGTGCCATTTATGAAGCTAGAATGGAAAGTGACTGTTTTTAGACTTTCCTGAGGAAAAAGGCTGCCCGGGATTGCAAATAAGGCTTCCTGCTTGGACTGGATTCTTCCCCCATGTCAGATTTAATATGCAGAAGACCCACACCCTCTTATATTAACAACCCTTTCCCCTTGCATGGTCCCGAGGATAGCTTTCTTCACTCTCATGCAGATTTGAAAGGCCTGGGGAAAAAAGAAAATAGAGGTAGAAGCTGAAGGTGTTAAGCAAGAAACTTAATTGTAACAATTTCTCTTTTAGGGCTTGTTGTGTACTAGTACTTCGGTCTTTGGAATACACAGCATGCTAGTACTAATAGTCTCAGGAGACAGAACAAAAAGCTGCTCTACAGACCTTATAACTCATACTAGCACAACAGCGGCTCTTTTAACCAACATCCTCAGTAATTCCTGAATTAGTTCTCACAGGCTACAGAATAAAAAGCATCGCTGCATAGAAAGCAAAACTGAAAGAGGTCTGCTAGATCTTGTAAGTGCGCAACTAAACAGAGCAATGCTACACCTAGCCCAAACCACAGGAGTTAAAAGTCTGTAGTTTGTGATAAGACTGTGGTTGTTGCTACATAGCAAAGTTATCTTTAAGTAAAGTCTGAACCACCCCCTGACCCCCATCAACTTCCCAGCAATTGTACAGATGCTTTGGCAGTAAAACTCTTCATCAATCCAGCTTTCCCTCCATCATCCTCTCCTCAGCTGCCTGGTCCACCAAATCTAATAGGGCCCTGAATGAGCCAAGGGAGGGCAAGAGGCAGAAAATACAGATATGTTCACCTTCAGACAGGTTTCAATTATAATTACTAAGGGAAAGAGACTCTCCAAACTTTCTAGGGCAGACATAGATCACTGCTGTTTAGTTGTTGCATTACAAAGCAATTGAGGGGGGAAGTTATTAATTTTAGGGGACCAGTAAAGTATATGTAACTACAGTCTATATAATGAGAAACGAACTAGGCTAGATTTACTCAAGTCAATGCTTCCTCCTTGCAATAATGGCAGCAAGCCTTGCGATATTCTTAAGTTGAAGCAAAGCAGATAGCTTCCCCAGCTCTCCTATTCTGTACAATGACACATTTGTTTAAACCACATACACGTACAAAAGAGAAAAATAGGTAAATCACAATGAAATATTATAGCAATGTTTTCAAGATGTACTTCTCCAGAACAAAAAGGTTTTGCTTGTAACTAGTATGGATGAGAGAAAAAACAGACTGTTAAAGAACCTTGCCTTCTGAGAAATGTTGATTGAAAAAAGAGAATGTCTTCTCTTCAGAAGTGAAACATACCATAACATGTCAAAGAGGCTGGCATTGGCTTACTTCTAGGACTAAGTATAATTTATATAGTTTTGATATTAGTAGGAATGAATTGATGCACATGCTAAGCATACTGGATTATTTTCAAGGAAAGAAAAAGTTTTCTCAAACAAAGGAAAGCAGCAAGCATGTGTTGCATCCACACCGCAGAAACATGTAGAACAGAAAAGAAATCCAGCAGGAACAGACTAAGGTGGCTCAATCTGAGACCAAGCAGTGACACAAGGCACCTTCATCAGATAGGGCAGATACTAAGAACAGCTACATCGTTGGCCAGTTGGGTTGAATTATTTCATGAATGGAAATGTTGAGGTTTTTCGGTTTCTGGGTTTTGGGGTTTTTTTATTGCAAGTTTTTGCCTGCTGTCATTTTTAAACGCACAACAGAAGCAGAGGCAGTAACTCTTTAGGGTCATCCAGGCAGACCTGAAAGCCTTGGCTATCAATTAATTCAAACCACACTTCCTAGTACACCTGTTCAGATATTTGCATGTTTGTCACCAGCACCATCAAAATACATGCTATGAGAAGGGAAATGTGGAGAACTCAAGGGGCGGGTGGGACCAGATGGGATTTATTTGAGGTTGCTGAAGGTTGTTTTCACTACAAGGTCACTTTTTATCATCCTTGAAAGGTCACTGTGAACAGAGGAGGGCTGTTCCTGGGAAAAGGTAAACTTTAAACCCATATTTCCAGAAAGGTAAGGAGAAGGATCCAGGGAACACAGATCAATGAACCTCACCTCAGTTCACCAGGTATAGAGCAAGTTTGCACAAGAGACAATGCCAGACTCACCATTAAAAGAGTATAACTAGAACTATCAGCTCTACGGTGAGACTAAAGACGGATTACCCAAATGCTTTGCTATTTTACCAACTTCCCTAAGAAACATACCAACTCGGTCAATCAGGATTACTGACACGCCCAGTACATGAGTCCCTTTCTCCTAGTCTCTTGCTCCCAAGCATGCCCACCTCTTGCCCACAGCCCTCAGCAGCATTTTTAAAAGAGGTTCTATGGCACAAAAAGGAGACAATGTTGGCGTGTGCAGCCACTGAGGAGGATGAGGAGAAGTTACTGCCATGTAACTGGCTGGGTCATTACAGCAAGCCAGCAAACATTCCCCAAATCATATTTTAATGATGACTACTTAAGCGACCACCGCAAAACATTTTCTTTGTGCTTGGTGAGAAAACATTGCAAAGACATACTAAAAAGTTGCCTTAACCCGACCAATTTGCCTGGATTACAGCTTTTGCAACCAACCATGCTTTTAAGATGATTGATACCTCTTTGACTAGAAAGAAAATCAAAGCTAGCTAGTCACTGCTTTAACATCTGTTAACACTGCACTAACTTCTACACTTGCAGACACAGCATAAGTGATAATCAAATGTACAAAGACATACACAATAACGCAAACAGATTTCAGTTTTTCTATATTTGTTTTCTCTACTACTGCTGCTGCATCACATTGACTTGGGAAGTCATGATTCCAGGCATTCCTGCACTCTGTGTACGTCACTATGCTTTACATGACAGATGACATTAAGCTTCCATTTAATCAAAGTCATGGGTCTCATCAAATGCTATATGCTGGTGATTTCCCTTTAGCCTTTAATTCTCTTATTCATGAGAAACAGAAGAAATTAAAAGTCTTCTCGAAATCTATGAAAGAAGTATAAAATGGTGTAGTTATTACTAGTTTCAATTTCAAAATAGTTGTTAGGGCCTGAGGGAAAAATTGAAACACTTAACACATATATCAGTTTTTGATTTCTAACAGTGATGCCTCTAGGCAAGTTAGAGTACACTATCAAAAAATTGTTTGCATGAATTTGCTACCACATAGTTGTATGTGCTTTTATATCTTTTTGTTGCATTTATCTCCACTTTCTCAACATTTAGTTAGACTAAGCTCCTATTAAGGGGGGGCCAGGAGGAAGTCTTTACTATAATCACAGAGTCTTGAGATTAAGCTTTAATTTGCACTGATGAGGAAGAGCAGAGGGACAGACAGACATACAAGAAGAAGCTTTGAACAGGATCACTTACTATATTCCATTGCATTTCAGGGAATTTCAACAGCAGAACAAATACTGTTTGGAACAACAAAACCAAAAGCTCTGTAGCACTTCTACTCTGCTATACAGATAACACTCCATAAGAAAGTATCCTAAAATGCTAATGGTTATACAGAGTAACCTAGATTGCATGAAACAATCACTTTTAAAATCCAAGTGTCCCAAACTGGGTTCCACATATTAAATCATAAGTTAGGGAGAAAAAATAAGGCAGTAATCCTTCTCCACCCTGGAAGCTATACTGAGAATCAGAACATTCACCTCTTCTCAAGTCTACATTTGTCCACTACTTACTGACTTTAGAAATTTCTTGTTAGCTTACAATAAGTACGGAAATTAACATACATACCAAAGGTGGAGAAAGCCTCGACTAAGAAACTTACCTCAAGAGCAAACATTCTGTCCATCATACTTCTTGATGAGGTGGCATCAGCTACTATGTGGACTTCCAGACCTCTGCCAATTAATTCCAATGCTGTTTGCTGGATGCAGACATGAGTCTACAGGGGAGAAATCACAGGCAAAAAAACCAGCAACAAACCATTGCTATAAAACATGAGTAGCACACTGCCAAAGTAGAGTACATAATTTATTAGGGTTCAAACACGTATTTTTCTACCCCTGACATTACTAGGGAACTCAATGTGGGTTTTAAATGCCAATCAAGTTTGAGACAAGAACCTGTAGTTTACAAATATCTCATTTCAGATTTTATTATAATATCAAAGACAAATAACACAAGAATAATTTAATCTGTAGAGGATATCTGAGCACTAAGCAATATAAATTGACTCTTTTTAATTACAGAAAGCAATGCTTAATACTATTGTGGGCCAACTGACATTACCATAAAACAGTACAAGAATGGCAAGGTACGTACTTCTACTCCAAACAGGACAACGCTGCGCACTCCAGGGATCTCTGCTAATGCTGCTTCAACTTCTGGCAACACCATTGAAAATTTTGTTTTGGGAAGCACAAGTTTAGCTCCTGTTAAATCAATTTCTTGCACAGTGCTGCCAAGACCTTTGGGATACTGCTCAGTTACAATAACTGGAATTCCTAGGAGCCGTGCACCTTGGAGCTGCAAGGGGGCAGGAAGGAAAGCATACAAGAAATTATTAAAGATCGATAATGGCAAAGACGTTATTATGTGAAACTGAATAACCAGTAAACTGGCTGTGTGTAAAATAATAACTTACATGTGTGATCAAAACCCACTACAAGAAAAAAAAGCAAAAAGCATACCAGTCGTTGGCCCACGCTGATGATATCACCGAAGTACTTGATGGCAGGCCTGAATCGCTCTTGCATATCACAACAGAAAAACACAGTGCTTGAGGGTGTCAGGTTGCCCAAAGTAGTCATCTGAAAAACAAAATAATGATAATGTTTTCCATGGCAGCAAAGACCCTTTCAGAAAAGCAGCAGAGCGAAAAAAAGCCTGCAACACCTCTGCCAGGTAACAGACTTGTTACTTTAAGTCAAAATAGGAGAAAGGTTTTTTAAGCCTGATTTGGTATGTTTCTAAATTCAAATGAACAGCTGATACAAAGCACTATAGTACCGTCATCAATAGTTAATCAAGATTTTATTAGGCGAGAGACACAAGTTAGTGTAAACGTACATGGAAACTTCTGAACCCTAAAGTGGGACAGAGAAGCACACTCCCTGAAGTACTGTAAAAAAAAAAAAAGTACCAACAGGAAAATTACATTCCTCAAATTCACTTTTAAATCCACAACTCTTGGAACTGCCATAAAATCAGGATAGATTAAAGTTTAAAAAAAAGTCAGACTTCCACTTGCTTTCAATACTCTGCGTACATGTATTTTCAAGTTTCACTGTGTAGTCACTTTGTTTTATCCATGACATCTTTTAGCACAAGTCTGCTGAAAGTCCAAAGGCTAGAACGAAAGCACAGAAGCTTCTCAGTATTATGATCAGAAACTGAACTGAATACATTTTAATGACAAAAATAATCTCCCAGAGTTTCCCTCGTACAGGCTACCAAGTGGGGTAGAAGTGGGGGGTAAGAAAAAAGAAATCAAATATTGAATTTTCTCATGCTTTGAAAGAGTGCTTTGTATTTGTATGAAATTACTTGCACTACCTGCAGAAGCAAAGGATAAGGCTTCAGTTGGAGGCTACAGGGAAAGAAAGCACCTACATACTATCATATAGTTGTAAGGCAACTCAAGAGCAATTACATCCATTCAGGAGCTTTTCAGCAGATTGATAAATCAAATTGAATAAACTGCTTCTGGGAAGTACCCATTAATTGTATACACTTCGTTTCCTGCAAACTAAGGTTGTGATGTTTTAAACCAAAACAAAATTACAAAATCTGTAAAATAGTGTATTTGGGAAGAGCAGGGATATATTGGGTTTATGTGGCAAGGTTTTGGTAGCGGGAGGAGGCTGCAGGGGTAGCTTTTGTGAGAAGTTGTCAGAAGCTGCCCTATGTTGGACAGAGCCAGTTCCAGCCAGCTCCAAGATGGATCCGCTGCTGACTAAAACTGAGCCCATCAGTGATGCTGGTGGCATCTCTGTGGTAATATATTTAAGAAAGGGTACAAAGAACCCACTGTGACACAGCAGCTGGGAGAGAGGAGTGAGAACATGTAAGACAAACAAACTCTGCAGACCCCAAGGTCAGTGAAGAAGGAGGGGGAGGAGGTGCTCCAGGCGCCGGAGCAGAGATTCCCCTGCAGCCCGTGGGGAAGACCATGGTGAGGCAGGCTGTCCTCCTGCAGCCCATGGAGGTCCATGGTGGAGCAGATATCCACCTGCAGCCGGTGGAGGACCCCACGCCGGAGCAGGTGGGTTCCCGAAGGAGGCTGTGACCCCTGTGGGAAGCCCGCGCTGGAGCAGGCTCCTGGCAGAACGTGTGGACCTGTGGGGGACCCACACTGGAGCAATGTGCTCCTGAAAGACTGCACCCTATGGAAAGGACCCATGCTGAAGCAGTTTGTGGAGGACTACAGCCTGTGGGAAGGACCCACATTGGAGAAGTTCATGAAGGACTATCTCCCGTGGGATGGACCCCACACTTGAGCAGGGGAAGAGTGTGAGGAGGAAGGACTGGCAGACACGAACTCTTATGAACTGACTGCAACCCCCATTCCCTGTCTGTCTGTGCCACTTGAAAGGAGGAGGCAGACACGAACTCTTATGAACTGACTGCAACCCCCATTCCCTGTCTGTCTGTGCC
The DNA here is from genome assembly GCF_000737465.1 of Haliaeetus leucocephalus. Lineage (NCBI taxonomy): Eukaryota > Metazoa > Chordata > Aves > Accipitriformes > Accipitridae > Haliaeetus > Haliaeetus leucocephalus. The sequence continues at coordinate 519,686 of NW_010972669.1, forward strand.
ACTTGAAAGGAGGAGGTAGAGAAATCAGAAGTGAAGCTGAGTCTGGGAATTGGGAATCCTTAAATATAAGTCCCAAATCTTTCATTGATTCAGCACATCTCCTGAGTAAAACATGTTTGATCTCAATTCCCAAGGCTAAAAAACTACAGTAATGGCCATGCTCAACCATACAGAATGGCCTGTGCAAACTGTTGTAAAAATTACTTGTGCATTATAATTGTAAAAACTAAATTCCCACACCTCTCAGATTCAGTACACCGCTACTGCCAAAACAGCAAAAGTTCATAACCTCAGTTCCTTCAGTCCTTGCCAGCAAAATGGCAATACTATTAATACAAGCAGTTACAAAGGCAAATGCAGTAATGACCATAAAGCTCTAACACTGGACCCACTGATGCCACAGGAAGACAGAAGAGCATCACAACAGGCATGAGGGAAGTCTTTTTCACTAGGAAGGTACAGCTGCACTGAAAGAGGTTACCATGGGTGGGGGGATCTCCATCCTTGGAGATTTTTAGCATTCAGCAAAGCGACAGCTGATTTGATCAAGAATTGGCTTTGCGTAAGAGTTAGGGAAGGCAGCCCCTAGATATCTCTCCCAAACGACACTTCTGCAATTCTACACCATGTAATAAATGAGGCCTGGGACCAAGAACACTTGAAAATAAAATTAAATATTTAATAACTGCCTTGTTCTTGAACACCATCCATCTATATGCTTGAACAATCCAGAAACCAGTTGGTGAGAGGCACTAACGTACAATTGAACATCACAGCAAGCACCTACCGTGACCCATTCTAACTTTGGCACTACTATCAGAGCAGTCAATCGTGACATTTAACTTTCCCACGGCTCAGTGGCAAAAATAGAGTAATTGGAATAGACAATAGCTATAAGTGTGCCTCCTTGTCATGGTTTAACCCCAGCCAGCAACTAAGCACCACGCAGCCGCTCACTCACTCCCCCCCCATCCAGTGGGATGGGGGAGAAAATCGGGAAAAGAAGTAAAACTCGTGGGTTGAGATAAGAACAGTTTAATAGAACAGAAAAGAAGAAACTAATAATGATAATGATAACACTAATAAAATGACAACAGTAGTAATAAAAGGATTGAAATGTACAAATGATGCGCAGTGCAATTGCTCACCACCCGCCGACCGACACCCAGCCAGTCCCCGAGCGGCGATTCCCCGCCCCCCCACTTCCCAGTTCCTAAACTAGATGGGACGTCCCATGGTATGGAATACACCATTGGCCAGTTTGGGTCAGGTGCCCTGGCTGGGCATGAGAAGCTGAAAAATCCTTGACTATAGTCTAAACACTACTGAGCAACAACTGAAAACATCAGTATTATCAACATTCTTCACATACTGAACTCAAAACATAGCACCGTACCAGCTACTAGGAAGACAATTAACTCTATCCCAGCTGAAACCAGGACACTCCTACTCAGAAAACGTGTCATTTTGTCTTGGCATTTACAGGACAAGCAAAGACCATTATTTTCTTCTATAAATCATTCCACCACTCTAATTTTTTTAAGATCACTTTGAACTACTGCAAACCATCATGGATCAGAGTGATCAACATGGAGTTAGTCTATTGCCTTAGTATACACCTTCCTATGCCAAGGCAGTGGATGGCACTACCATCCTTAGAGGAACAAGTATGAATAGACTAGGAAGGCCTTCAAGAAGTTGCATAGTCTGCCTCTACAGAAGCATCAACCAAACACAAATATTCTTCACAGATACCTACCTGGTCTGACCCATCAGCAATAAACAATTTACAGAGCTCCTATACAATCCATCCCACAGCTCTTATCTTCATCTTGCCGTGTCTTACCCACAGCTCCTTTGTTGCCATTTAAGAGTGTTATTTCCAGTTCTGTCCATGCTGGATCTGAAATGCAAGAGCATTACCATCCTCCTTCATGTGCATAACCATGCACAAACATCTATTCCCATACCTCAAGACTCAGATCCAGTCTCCCTTTAGTCCTGTCCCTTCCTTATTCTAAAATATATCTAATACTTTCAGTCTTTCCTCCTACAACTCAAATAATTTTCATTGTCCTCCCTGGGGTGCTTTTCAAATTGCAGTCTACAGTGAGACACCCAATACTACTATAACAGTAGTATTTCTCAGCCGTAATAGAGCCCCAGAGAAGATCGGTCAACTCACAGCCCTTGCAGGCTCTATTCAATTTGTACTTTCCAGTATGCTATTTGCTCTTTTCATAATTGAAGATACTTAGACTCCTGAGGTGCATTTTAGCCTCAAAAATCATCCCTTGAACTCTCCTTCATGTTTTATTTGCATAGTTCATTATTTCTACCTTAGTGTAGGAATTATTTCTACCTTTATTGCACCCATTTTTAACTGCATCTTATTTCACCTTGTTTCTCCAACTTGTAATGAAAAGCCTGAATTCTGCTCTCTGATGCTTGCAGCTCCTCCCAAATACAGTATTTGCCTTCAGTTTCAGCAATGACATGGATGACAGAATATTTACAAGCAGTGGATTTGGAATAGATCTTATAGAGCCCAATTCAATATTATTCTGATTTGACAGTGAAGCACAGAAGAAAACTGACTGCCTTTCCAGCCAGGGAGCATCCTCGTTACAGACTTCCACTGAACCCATAATCCCATGTGTTTATGTCAAACATCACAGGGAGCTGGAGCAAAAGCTTTTTGCCTGCTTTTCTCTATTATCAAGTTCGTTTAATATGATTTAATTTAAGCCTTCAGTTTCATACCAGCGGCACTCTAAAATAAAGTTGGGTCAACTATGTATTTGCTAAATAGAAGCTTTCGCAAAATCTAACACAAATAATTCCTATATTGATTTTCCTATTTATTTCTGATTAACTTGCAGTCTAAATCGAACCATGCAACACCTGGCAGAACAAGAAGAAACCAGAAGAAATAGATGGCAAGATCAAAATATCAACACTTGTTGGTGTTACTTGGAACAGCAGATCTGGGAAAGAGCACAGCAGAAAGTAGTCTGAAATTAAGTTTCATAAATAGTATGCAGTCCATAAATAAATTCACAGAAGTATCTGCTACATATAAAGGAAAGTTTCCATTTACTGTTTCTTCAGTGTGCCACGTAAGTCCTACCACTCACTTGCTCTCAAAGCTGTCCTCGGTTCTCCACGGCCACAGTGCATCAGGGATATTGGACACCTCCACCTCAGGCATCCCCCAGCAGTGAACACCAGGACCACCCGCACCATTCCAGCATTGCACCCTACCAGCGAGCTGGGGTGGGGGCAAGCGTACACCCGAACGAATGCCAAACCCTGGGCTGGCACCTCTTTGCTTTCACTCCAAGGAGAGGTAGGCTGTGCCGCTGCAGGCGCATGGCACCTGTCCGAATCAACCCCAAATATAACATCTACTCAGCCACGGTATCATTAAACAACCTAAATTTAAAAGGAAAAAAAAAACCCAACACCCCAAATCACCTGAAAATCCCACACACGCTGTATAAGCTTCTCCATTACCCTCCATTAGCCACCAGGACTTCCTTCCCTCCAGCTGGAAGTTATCCACAGCACAACCAGAATAGGTATGTCAGACGGACATGTAACCCAATGCAGCTCTTTCACCCAGCTAGAGGAGTCATCTCTAGGACCTTGTCCAGCCCAGGATTTAAAGGTATGCTCTCATGAGTTACATCAGCTTTAAATCCTACTCTAGAGAAGGCCTAGGTGGGAAAGGACAGGTGTTTTTTCACATCTATTTCATCTCTGCTGATTATTTTTAATCACACAAAATGTGACTGTGATGAAATGCTGTAATTACAGTATCAGCTTTACAAAAATATTCACATATACTGGGTCTTCATCTGTACTTTCCCTGTTCAAACTTCAGGAAACCATTGCACATACAAAATGCAATTTTCCCCCGCTATTTGAAATCAATAAGAAAATGGAAGTAGAGAAATAATCCCACGTGACATCACTAGTCACCTCATAAATCTCTTGCCAAGGTTACCCACTAAAAGGGCAGAGCAGAGGACCTCACAGCATTGGTATTTCAAGGATGCCATGAAAACACAACAACGAAAAGAAGCTATCATATTTTCTTCTCCTTTACTTCTAAAAGTAAATCTGTAAGATTCAGTTTTACTTTGGTGCTTACCTTTTAAAGGGGAAAAAAAAAAAAGAAATTCAGTTTAATGTATTTCAAGGGAAAAATAGGTTACAAGTGTTTCAGCTTAGGAATATAAATATTTATTTTATGCTAAGCTGAAGTGCTGCCTTTATTTGCAATTCAGCATTTTAAAAGGACAAACTTAGCTAAACACATGATGTTCATATAACTACAAAAGTACAAAATTCTTTATCAAAATCCAAAAGTATCAAAATGCTTGCTGCAGAGTAAAGATACAGAAACAAGGATTCTGGATTTTAAGAAACCTCTCTTTCAGTATTTTTAGTCAGTTTTTTCCCTTCTTTTAAGTGCTGCTTTTTAAAAAAAAAATTTATTTAGAAAGACTGTATTTATTGTAGCACTAATGTATCCAAATTTATAACTGCATGTTTAAAAAAAAAAAAAGGAAACAACTCCCCTCACTTGACTCAAATCCTGCAATTTATGCTTTGCTTTTTCCTGGTCTTCAGAAAACAGATTTAGGCTCCTGAGTTAATGTTACTTCTATTTCCAAAGCATCTGAATGTAGCAATATTAGACATGTGTAAAAAGAGTGAAAATCTGTGTATAAATAGTTCTGTTTTATTTACCTTATCTTTCAGCAACAATTAAGTAACATTCTGCAAGAAAGATCCGCCCAAGATATCAACATGTCTTTTAAAAAGAACCCCTGAAGTAGAGGTGCTTTATGCAATTACTTCAATAATTTTACCCTTTTAGCTCCAGCATCTTAAGGTTACAAGTTTGTAAATGCGGGGCACAAGTACTGCGGAAGAGGAGTCACCTTGAAGTTATGACAGCAACTGTGAAATAGCCTCTCTTGGGCATATACACGAATGCTGGCTGAACTCCTCTATTACATGGCTATAACGAGCATAGCTGTCTTGTCTTCTGATCTCTCCAAAGTGTTTTTCCTTACTGCTTCTCTCCTCCAAAGGCAGCTACAACAGTTACAGCAAAACACAATAGTTTTAGTAGCACTAATTAACTGCATTTAGAGTTAGAAGATGTTAAAGCAGTCCTGCATTCCCCCACCTCAACTGTAAATCTTATTCTGTTAAAACTTTCAAAAAAAGTAAATTCCATGAAAAGCAGATGACTGCTTTCTGCTAGTACTCAGTCCCTCAATTTGCAAGCAAATGCCCTCCTCACCCGTTGGGAGAGGCCGAGGGTAAAGTCCCTTCTCACTGCAAGACAGTGGCTGAGGAATTTGAAGAGCGGCAGCCAGGCTGAGCATCAGGGTTTACTGCATCCCACCAGCCTGCCAAACACTGGGTGGCCGGTAAAAGTTCAAGTGGCTGTTTTGCGCCAGGACAGCTAAACCAAACAAACTTGCATATATGAGCACAGTACGAAGGCACAAATACAACCAGAGAGCAAATGTCCCTGTACGGATTGAGCCTTGAATTGAGCTGCATGGAGTGACTTTCCAAGGGCAGCATATGGTGATTTCTCCATGAGATTACTGCCCCCCTCAACTGCAGGGACAGGAAATTGAAACAGCCCAGTCAAACACCATTCGGTACTGACATTTTTTGAGCTACTGCAACAAAAGGCATCCTTCCGTGACAGGTCCACACAGGAATCAAAATGGGAGGATATCGTTCCAGGGCTCATGGGCGCTACCACCCTAGGGTAGCCATCCTGAACTACACGCATACATATATTTTATAAAGTTAGCACATAAAAATACTGAAATTATTGTCTAGGGATACAGATGCTAGTATCTGTGACTCTTTATTTTAAAACAAATATGTATTTCCAAATCAAGTCTAATCACATCACTGAGCAAAGGTTGTCCCTCTTGAAAGACAAGTTCAAAATGGTATTTCAACTGACTATGCCACACGCAGAGTTGACAAACCTATATCATGTGTAACTACAGATAAAACGTCGGGGAGGGAGACAAAAAGGGCACACAATAGTGGCAGTGCATGAATCAACATATGGAAATAAAGTATAATCTTCCCATCAGTAAATCCCAAAGGTCTTAAAAAGCACAGCTGTGACTTATCAGACCAAATGTTCCCCAAACGAGTGATCTCTGAGCACCTGCCGGTGGCTTAAGGCAAGCTGACTGACATCATTGTGATGTCTCCAGCTCATTCTCAGCTGCTGAAGCACATCAAGGAGGCAACTAAAATAATACACAAGTACCATCCTTTTCATATCAACAGTTGCTATTGTCAGAGAATTGCAACAGTATCGGCGAAAGCAGCTAATCAATTAGGGAATTAATGCATTAAATATTGGTTCATCCTGAATCCCTGCAGTAAAAGCTGCGTAGTGCATCTGCACTCTGGGAATGACGTATCCTTCCATGTCTCAACGCTGACCTTTTACACCGAGATGTACGTCCTGCTATGAATGCTGGGGCTGCATTTATAGTTTCAGTGCAGAAGCTGTTTACAAGAGAGTCTTTGCAGAGCAGTGATCTGCACGCACAAGTAAGAAACAAAATTCTGACCTGCACCACTCCTGCACACCCAGATTGCACAAACTCCATTTTTAAAATCCTTGCTTGAATTAATACCCATACCAACTCTTTTTGCAAGTTGGCAAGACGGTCCCTTCCCATCTCTCTGGCTGGGCACCCATCCATTCTGTTTCCAACACACAAAGGAGAAAGGTTTTAAACTGAAGACAATGAGTGACGAATGATGAAATGAGTAGTAACTGACAAAATAAGCCATTAAACTAGTTTGGTCTTACTAACCACTCTTTCCATACACAGGGTTAAGGAAAGGACAAAAGACTCCAAAGGCATCCTTGATGTACAGTCTAAGCGAACAGGACACCTCGAGAGTTTATGGGTTCAAGACACTATGATTAAGCAGGGTTTACAAACTGTGTGGATTAGACTGTTTGTAGAAGCATAAAGACAAGATGAGCAGTTTTTACGACATCACTTTTTCAACGTACTAGTAATGTTGGCTTGACAAACTAAAACTTCTTAATTATAAATTAAGAAGAATGTTCTCAATTAAAACAACAAGTACATGTTTTGTTTTTTTACAGTTGACTTCATGATGCTGGAGAAAGGAAAAAGCAATTTAGCTTCGAGTGCAACTATTACAGCATGACTGGCACGAACCTCAAGCGTGCATAAAGGTATCTTAGTATGAAACACACGTACTGTATCTGTCTGGCAGTCTGGTTTCCCGGTTTACGGCCACAAAACTAGCGAGTTACGAACCTGCAAATCGGAAAGCGCTTTCGGGGGCCAGAAGGGATACAGGAATCCTAGGCACCGGCAAGCCACGAGACCGCGCTCCGGCAGAGCCCTCGTCAGCGGCGCCCTTCGAGTTTCCTCCTAGCGGCACCAGCTCCGGTGAAGGCCGGGCAGCACCCGCCGCCCGGTTTAAAGGCGGAAACGCTGCTTATTTCAGCCACCGGGCTGTCTTCCCATTCACCGCCGGGCCAAGCAAGTTCTGGCGCGCTGAAGGCAGAGCCCGGTTACCAAACGCGTGCGGCGCGGAGCGCACCTGCCTCCCCGCCTCCGCGAAACGAAAGTTTCCACGCAGGAGTCAGTCAGCGCCGGCGTGCGGGGCTCTGCCCGCGGCTCCCGCCCGCCCCGGGCTCCCCCGGCCGCCGCC
>NW_010972669.1:527474-527935 GCF_000737465.1 Haliaeetus leucocephalus
CTTCTCCCCCGAGGGCTCGGGGGAGGCCGGGCGGGCAGCCGCAGCCGGCGGCGGGACGGGGCTGCCCGCCCTCACGCAGGCGCACCTGTGGCGGCCGGCGCTGCCCCGCCGTCGGGTCTCACCTGTATCTGCAGCGGCACCAGGCGCACCTTGCAGCGCTCGCTGACCAGGAAGCCCTTGGGCAGGTCTATGTACTGGCTCCACTCCTCGGCGAAGAGCTGCACCACGAACTTGCGGTGCATGTCTATCTGGTCCCCGTAGAGGCTCAGGAACTTCTGGATCAGCAGCTCGTAGCCGGCGCCGTGGGGCACGCTGGAGGGCCGCGCGAAGACGGAGAAGCAGAAGAGGACGGGCACCGAGCCGCCGCCCGCCGGCGAGCAGCCCCCGCCGCCCGGAGCAGCGGCCGCCTCCGCTGCCGCCATCTTCAGGGGCAGCCGCGCCGCCCGCAGCCAGCTCGCTGC
>NW_010972669.1:528010-607463 GCF_000737465.1 Haliaeetus leucocephalus
GCGCCCCGCGGAAGCCGGGGAGGAACCTGTTGACAGAGCCTTAACAGTGCGCGGTTTCTGTCGAGCACGACCCAGCCCGGTCTGAGGTCTAGGTGGGGAACAGTCGTTCGCTCTCCCGGTACCCTAACCGGTTGCTGAGTGTAACACGAGGCTTTCTTCAGAAAAGTCCGTTTGTGAGCAGCCGGAGGTACCTGACCTGCTGCACGCCGGGGCTCTGAACCTGGAATTGCATCCAGAGGAGGAGAAGTGAGCAGGATGCAATGCATCCCCACATTTTATCCTTCTCAGCTTCCTGTTCTCTACTAAATTTCCAGATTCATTAACCCTTTGTGTGCGTGCGTGTGCCAGGAGTGACTGGCAGCTGGAAGTGTTGCCCATATTTTTGCCATAATTACCAGATTTTCTGCTGCACTTCAGTGTGCTTGGGGGAAAGGATCTGAGTAGTGTGTTATACTCGATTCCGTTAAAACCAAGTGGATGTTTTCACGCACTATGCAATGCAGTGGCAACACTTTCAAGGTTAATGCCTGCTTAGCTAAATACCAACAAGCTGAAGCTCGAAGTTGTTCTCATGCTTTACTGATGTCGGACATCTAGAGCTGTCATGTTAAATGACAATACTATATTTTCACTAGTTTTGGGTTTGGTTTTTTGGTTGGGTTTTTTTGTGGTTGGTTTTTTTTTCCCCCTCCAGAAAATACATTGCTGATACAAATTGATTGAAAAATTGCAAGCGTAAGGAGCCTTTCATTATTATATATTTACATGCTCATATACTCACTAGGCACTGAAGCAGCCTGAAGTGATTATTTTATACACTGCCCAAGAAGCAAACGTTCAATGGCTTCTGCACATTACATGGAAAACTTGCAAATTTTACTGTGTCTAGGCAGAAATTACACAAAGTAAGGTTTTAAAAGGATTCATTGCAAGTCTAAAATATACATTGATTCTACCTTCTTTTACTGCCAGTGAATTCAGTGGATTCATACAGAGTTTGCATCTTCCTTCCAAAGGAGGTAGTGTCAATCTAATTGTATTCAGTCTAACTGAACACATCCCTGTGATTAAAAAACACTTTTTAAAGAGTGAAAACACAACAGATCCTGCCCATCTGGGTTCTGTTTAAACATTTGATCCTGTCCTGTGTGTGATGATACTTAGCTGAGGAAAAAAGCAATTTTCCCATCTAGAAATACATATGTAAGAGTGTGCAGTGAAGTATATACAGCGCTATTCCACCTGCCAGCTCTAAAAATATCCAGCAGCCAGGGTTCATGGCTTATTTTAATTATTTGTCCATGCTTACTGTTCTGCTGATTTAATTTATGAATACAGCTAGTCATTAATGCTGTTACAGTAGAGGCATAAAGGGTGAACAATTTTATGGCCCAGTCATTAGCTGACTTGAATCAGTTCCAGTTTTCCAAAAGAAAAGATGACAAATACTCAGTGAATTCAGTTTATTTTCTGTGACTTAAATTGCTTTCCAGTTCTTAATCTGTAGTTTATTTTAATTCAGTGTAGTTCTAAAATTCAAAATATTTTTAAAATGTAGCATGGGTAGTGGTTTTGTTGATTGATGGTATCTTAAATCGGCTTCCTTTTTCCATTATAGCAAGAGAGGTCTATCTGTATTAACAAAATATGCCACAGCAAGTGCTTACCTTTCTACAACTGCTGTTTACAATGAATACATTTGAATACAAATTACTCAGTTATTATGCAGAACACATAACTGATATTTTGGTAAGTTGGCCAGATTTAAGCTTATTTAAATAACAGAAGAATTTCTGCTAACAGGGTTAGATTTATGCAATGGCAAGGAAGCAGTACTCAGGTTCATCCAAAACCTGGACGAGGAGAGGCTCCTCTACCGCAGCTGACCACTGCCTCCCCTGCCCCCCCCCCTCAGGTCAAGGAACAAGCAGGGAGATGGGCCCAGACATGCAGAGTGGTGGCCGCTCCTCCCTCCTTCCCTGTCCAAGGTCTCATAGGCAGAGTAGCGCAAACAGTAGATCCCCATGCACATATGAAGAAGGTAAAGGCTGATAGCTGCTTTCTTTACCACGCAAGCCATCTGTCCTTACCAAGTGACAACTAACCTTTGTCTTTATCTGCATCCTAACTCTGCTCATACCATACCATACCACCTTGGATCTTTCTGCATTTTGAATTCTCTCTCTTCCCCCACCAACTCCACAGTCAGCCTTTTCACATGTAGTTTAATTTTAGTTCTGAAAGCACTTGAGTCTTTTTGAGTAGCTACATGTGCTTGGATGGTACTGTCCCATAGAGGAAGACACTTCTGATGGAAGCAAATCTCAGACTGAATTTTTCCTCCCCTGACTCTGGTCATCTTCAGTTTTCAAAGTATCACCCTGAGACAGAACTTGGGAAGGGATGCTTTCCAAGTATCACCAGCTGGATGTAAGTTAGATTCACTGACCTTTCATGTGTCTTTTAATCATGCAGCTCCTGTGGCAGTGGCAGATCAGGCTGCTTTTAATTAAGTTGCAAAGGTATGGCACCATCACAAATATGAGGCTCTAGCCCACCTAGAAAAACCAGCATAGCATTTTTTGCTTCACAGAAAGAAAAGAGGGTATAATGTGCTACACAGGGAAAAAGTCCAATGATCTGCATTACACTGGCCTAAAACAAAGATGTACTTTTTACCCAGTTGGAACAACAGAAGTGTGTAAAAGCATTTGCAACACATCTCTTTGGCACTTCACATTGCAAGTAATGTGTGATCAGTCCTTGTACACAATAAAGAAAAATACAACTTCTACTAGAAAGTCAGTATTACTGATCTCCAACCATGGTTTTTTAAGTTGCTGCCAATCTCACACTTACAAGCTCAGCATATGCTGAAGTCATAAAAAAGCAGATATAATCACAGTGAATATGCCTCTTGCGTGGTACATACAACAACACGCTATAAAGAAATTTGTTGAAAATTACTGAAGTATCAAAGATTTTAAGTGAAGGCCAAATTCCCTTAGCTCAATTCTGAAACATTTCTGTCTGCATCAAGTCTTCATACTAACAAGTCCATTGGCATTCTGCTCAGACACAACGCTCTGCCTGCCACCTGGGACCTTCCTTTCCTGCAGCAGGACCGAACAAGGTCATCTGATCCGTAGCCTCTGGAAAGCACTTTTTTGTTTGTTTATTTTGAGCAGTTAAGGAGCACTTCCATCAGGAGCTAGGATGGATAAGGTGACAGAGATGGAAGCTTATGCTATGTCCACTTTAAAAATAGAGGTATGTGTTATGTTTCAGATTGAAGGTTGGAATTCAGGGCATTAAAATGTAAACTTCTTGGTATGGAAAGAGAAAAGAATTTACACTTTTGCAAGACAAAACCAGTTCAGTATTCTAAGTTTTGGATGAGGGTTTATCAGTTTCTCAATTCAAAGTTTTGGAAGTATATTTTCTGCCTGATTCATTTTACGTGTTTATTTCAGTCTGCCTGAAAGCCTCTTATATAGTTATCTTCTGTAGAACTAAACACAATGTCAAGATGAATCTACTAAAATTACACACTCCCCAAAGTACTCCATTGAAAATTACAGTAAAATCATGTATAGAGTCAGCCCTAGAGAAAAATATTTACTGCTCTGGTGATGCCATCTCTATCAGTGAGAAAAATGTGAATGGTGAGGCATGTCCTGTAGTTAACAGTTTTGTGCTTTGAAAGTGCAAAGTGAGCAGGTAGCTTTAAAAGAGGAGAGAGCGGACAGATTTCTTACAGTTCAAAATCATCTTTGGCATAGCAATTGCCTGAAATTTACACGACATCTCCAATAGGAAGGAAGTAAAGGAAAAGGGCACAGCCATACTACTACACTTCATAAACTGGCATGCATAAATACACTGCCTTTCTGTGCAGTTTCATTGATTTTCTATTATATCGTTATTCAGTTCCCATGTGATATTTCAGAATTATTTTCATCTTGTGTCCAAATTACTGCTTTTATTCCCTATGAGGGCTTGTCACAGATTATATTGTTAAAGCAATAGCATTGCCACAAAAACCTTCTTTACATCTCGCATCTTATCCTGCGAACCTGTATTAAGCTTCCTTGTAGCAATGTAAGCACGTTATCACACAGCTCAGCACAGATAGGTAGCTTCGTTTTGCAGTCCTGGCTTTGCAGTCCCAGCTGAACTCTCTGTTGACTTTAATATATCTGGCTAGATCTGCACTGTATTTTAAAACTACCCTTGACACTGGGCTTACAGCCATATTTACATGCTATCTATGCTACATACCTGAGATAGCATCCCTTGCGCTGGCTCTGTAGTAATTCTGCTGATACTGCTGGGGGGAGGACTTTGCAGGTGCGTACTTTGCACTTCAGATTCATGCCAACTGCAATGTGGACTTGCCTCAGCACCCCATACTTGGGACAGCCACTGCCATTTATCTCATCTGCAGGAACATTTTAACATTGCACAAAATCCTTTCTAAGAGACGTCTGTATTTCTGCTGCAGTTACCTATAATGGTAGTCTGTGTATGGAGCAGTGGAGTCTCTGGGCATTCTGGATGCCAGACTGACCCCGAGATCAGACAACGCATGCGTTGCCAATATGTGAGCTAATAAGCTTACAACTGTGTTGATGCTGTATGTTCGAATGACAGACAGGTTTTTGCAGCAGTATGGATGGAAATGGGTGTGACCAGCAAAGAGCTCCTGGAATTTCCTGGAAGAATAAAGCACTCTTCACCTGGTTGGTTTTGATTCCTTGCAAGGTTTGGAAATGAGTTAATACTGTTTTTAGCTTTACTTCTAATGTCGTCTGCCCATGTTGCCCCTTTTATCAAGAATTGCCAGACTATTTTATTTCTTTATTTTTAAGATTGCCCACTACATAATGATACCTTAAAGTAAAAAGCTCATTATCGGGACAAATCTCTGTCCACCATCTGATTTTCACCTTCACAGGTGTTTTAAAGCTCCACTGTTAATAATCAATTCAATACCATGTCACTTAGGCTGTATTTTGTTATCCTAAATTCCTTTCATGTATGACAGCAATTGGAACAGGATAGTAAAGGTGACAATAGTAACCATATTGATAAAATATATAAATATGAAAGATAAAATATATATATAAAAAAAGCTTACTCACTGAATAATCATATGATTGTTTTCACTGTGATATGTGAAAATAAAATGTCTTAGATCTTTTTTCAGATATTGTAGCCCTCACATTGCTACCAAATAAATAATTACAGCCTTCCTCATTACTGGCATTAGATGTGGTATGGCAGTTCTGTTAAAGCACATTCTTAATGATTTGATTATCTTTTACCTTCGTCTGAATCACAAAGTACAACAGACAAAGTTGTCAACATTTAGCAATTACTTCTTCAAGATCAAGTATTGCCACCATATCTTTTCAGGGCACAGAATTACTTGGGATTACACCAGCTCTTGGTCCAAAATTTCAGTTGAATTTCCTTTTCAGACAGGTTTATTGGCAAAAATTCTTTTAAAATATTAATGTAAATGTACAAACATGCTTTGCCAGTCAGACAGAATCTCACCAAACAGGAGGGGTTTTTTTCGTGCCCTGGCTTCAAGCTGGCTAATGACAGTAGGAGAGATGTCAAATTGTACCTGGTAGAATCCATTTAGTTGACTGAAGGTTGATGAACCTGAATACTTACAGCATTTGCTTTATAATATAATTGATCTGCATGTCTTGCAGTCAGTCTTCCATCATCTTTATATGCATTAGGTTTTGTGGATTATTTAAAGTTTCTACATAATTTTTCCTTTGAATCAATAATGTTTGGTCACATGGGACACAGTTGCCATAGCGAAGATAGTTTTGAACTTTGTCTGTACTGCGCCTTTTGCTTGACCCACAGTTTATTTTTACATCTTTGATGACTTGCACATTTTTGGATCAAATAAGCATTAGTCACAAGCTACTCTTGAAAAAATTCCCTATGCAAGTCCTTCTTTGGATTGTGTAGTTCCTGTCCAGTTCAGAACTCTTCTAGTTCCTGTGATCCTGTTGTATATTCAGAAGTTACTTCATTTGTTATTTTGTTTATAAGGCAGAAATCTTTTATGAACAGTTGTGTTTGGGGGATCTGTAGAGTTTCCACAATCTCAACAAACCTTTTGTGCTCGTACTTGGAAGAGTCCATACATTAGCCAGCAGGCAATATCTTTTCATGTAATCACATGTCTAAAGTGGCACCTTTTTCTCTTCATTCATGCTGTTAGCAGTTATGGACCTTTCCAGTTTGTCCAATTGGTTGGACAAAGATCTAGGGAGCTATCAGACAAGTTCCCTGGTTCCCCAGGTAACCAGTTTTTTCAAAATTTGAACATTTTTTCTCCTGCAAATGAGCTGTTTATTCATGATTGAGTGGCTGCAAGTTCAGCTTGCTTTCCAGTTTTGTTGCCACCTCTGCCGTTGCACTCTGCTTTGTTGACTTCATGCTTTGGCATCCTGTCTCTGTCCCCAGCTGTCATGGCTTTTGCTTTTTTTGCACGATAGCTGTAATAAAGGTATACATGTGTGTTCATACTACTAATATCTAATGGTACACACTTGATGTAATAGTATATATATATATAGCCACTGATTGTAGCTGTGGTAGGATGGGCAAGATGTTCTGAGCAGTCATTTGTGCGGAGCGTGCAAGCCATGAGCATATGGAAGTTCACCTGTGACTCGCAGGGGTGCTAAAGCATCATCCTGGAGAAAGGGCTTCCCCTGGCAGGAGGAAGGATTGCAGAGAGACCAGGTCACATTTAGGGCCGAAGACCTGGCCTCTCCCCATCCGTACACTGTGGTGGCCTTTTCCACACTGGAAGATGAACATTTTGGTAGGATGTGACACTTCTTCCACAAATGGGAGTAGTTCAATTTTTTAACTGGACTGGCTGGTTTGTTCTTTGTAACTGATGTGCATGGGATCACAAATGCTATTCATTTTCTCAGACAATCACTATTTTATAATGTTAAGACCTACTTTGCTTCTAATTGTAAACTGTATGAACTTCTTGTAATGACTAAAGCAGTAGTTTTCATGTACTGATTAAAAAGGAAAGCATTTGATGCATTTTAATAGTCGGGACAATGAAACCCTTCTTCAGCTGTCGGAGACAAGTTGACATCATCCCTTTTGTCACATTCTGAGAATGGAACTGAGCTTGCAATAACAGTCCTTCTTCTCTGAGGTTTTACATAGTTCTTCATAGTCAGCAGCTTGAAGACATTAAATTTAGCCAACGGCAATATTTAAATTAAAAGAAGCTTCAAGGAACAGTAACTAACACTATTATTCCTAATGCACCCATCTTTATGGGCTGCAAAACCCTCTGGGCTCTCTGTTTCAGGATCCTAGAAATAACCGAACGAGTGTGAAGAGTTAGCTGTGTACACGCGGGCTATTCCAACAGGGAAGTATTGCCCGGGAGCTGGGGGTGGCGGCAAGCCAGCCGGAGGCAACGCTTCCACCATCAAGGACGTGGTCCTGCAGCAGTCAGACCAGAAAAGCAGAGCAGTTCAGGAACAGCCAAGTTTCTGGTGACGAGGCAGATCCAAGGTCAATCCAGGGAAGCTGGGACAGCAGGTCAGGGTTAGGATCGGCAAGGTGTCTGTCTGGGCTCGGTGATACCTGTCACATAGCTGAAAGGCCTGAGGTTAGAAGCAGCTCACTGGCAAAGGCGGGAAGGGCCCTGGCGAGGCACCTGGCAGCTCTTCCCACGCAGCAGCGTGGTGCAAGCCCCGGCGGCTGCAGTGTGCCAGGGCTGGCCACCGGCACAGGCAGGCAGACCCCCCCGGGGGGGGCAGCTTGCAGAGCCTCCTGGTGCACGCAGGGTTTTGAGGTGAGGTCTGTCATTGTGTAGCACAGAGCTTGAAGCCTAGCTTTGGCAGATACATCATCGGGTGAACAAGTTAGCCTTTAACCTTTAAGAATACAAATAGATTTTTTAGAGCTAAACTCTAGTGTTAATTGAAATACAGTCGAATTCTTGCCCTCTGCTGCTTTCTCCGTGTGAATAGCCACCTGAATCAACAAGGTGCTTCTATTACATTTTGCCTTGTCTTTTACTTTTGACATGCTTTCCCTTTGCCATGCTTTCTGACCTACATTGGAAAGTGTAGTTCCACTTGTATCAGGTGTATCAGCAGACTGTAACATGAAGGAAAGTATTAGATATTTTTAAGGAGAAAAGAAGTATCTTCTGTCTGCTCTTTCACTGTCAGCATTCACCTCCATTGTGTCTATTTTTAAATTAATCACCCAAGTCCTCGGTTTTCCAGTTATAAATATTTTATTTTGAGGATGTAATTTACTAACTCAAGAGCTCTTTCAAAAGCTTTCTAACTTGATTACTGTCATTTGGAACATCTGCCTGACAAACTTCTGCATTAGGAGCTACTGAATGAAATGTGGTTTTCATTCCTCAGGAGATTCGTAGGTTTAGTTCCAGGAATCCTTAATCCATGAGTGATTTTGCATTAACTAAAGAATTATCCCTTGCTTCCTGTTTCCTTAAAATTAACTTTTTTCTTTTTTTTTTTTTAAATGGAATAACAGAACACAGGAGAAAGAAGAGGTCCAGAGCACAGACATTTCTAGCTAGAATCTATTGTCAGCATCTTTGAGAGGCCAGAATGAATAGCCTCATCGTCACTCCAGGTCTGGTGACACCTGCACAATTAATAGTTTATATTCATAACAGTGAAGCTGTGTGGCAATTGACCCATTTTGCAAAAAAATACAGAAATGTGTCTAAGAAATTTAGTAGTTACAAAACTGTTTCTTGAATTGGGTCTTAGTGCTGTAGCATCCAAACAAAAGCGAAAGATAAAACAAAGCTGAAGCAAAAAAAATTTAAAAGGTGCTTTTTCTTTTCCTTAATGTTCAACAATGGGGTCTACAATGAATAGTTTTTGAAAGCCATGGCTAAAAAAATCAGTAATTTGAACAGGGTTTTATTAATAAAGAATGATACAATGGAATATGCAGGCCCCAAATTATTCCCTGTGTGTTTTCAGTGGGTTCAACTGAATAGCATTGGTAGTGTTACTAAGAGTTTCAATGGCTGAAATCCTTTCCCTTTTTCCTGATAATCCTTGGGGGTTACTTCAAAGTGGAATGATCATATGCATTATTTGGGGTTTAGAAAAGGAAAGGGAAAGCAGAACTTCAGTGCTGGCTGCAGGATTATGGCTTTGAGCCATCCATGTTGCTAGGCACAATGCCCTATCTGTAAGAATTTACAGTGAGAGAAGCTCTGTGATGAGCAGCACCTGAGAGATGTGTGAAATAGCAGTTGTAATACAAATTCTAATTGTTCAGAAAAAACTTGTAATAAGATTAAACAAACCTGCAGTTTTGGAAACGTGACATAAATTTTTCAAATAACTGCTTCTGGGCGACTCCAGTCTTAATGTCAGAGCAAATACATAATTCTCTTGCAGCTCAAGAAACATCTATGTAGAATGACATCAAAATGAGTCATACATTTATGTTTTAGTATTTTACTAAATGCAGCAGGCCCTATGCTATCTAGCACATTGCTTCAGTTGATTTCACTGTATAGTTTCAAGGTCCTGCCAGCTCCTGTACTGAGAATACGTAACAGCTTTATTTATTAAACAGGGACAGGATGGTGGTGACACAAAGCAAGACACTGTGATTTATGGGATGTAGAAAGAATGATTTCCATTTAAATTCTTCAGATCCCTGAATATACAGGTTCTGAACATAACTGTGGGAACTGCCAACAGAACCTGTATATTGCAGCTAACACCAGGGTATTTGTAATCTGCTGTGTAAATAAAGACTCATCTGAAAAAGCTACTGGTAATTCACTGATGGTCCTCATTCAGTTCTGGACACTTTTTTTAAATCTAGAAACAGTTTTAAGAAACTTCTTAACTGACATTGGTCTTTGTCTACCAAAGCAAGGAAGAGTTTATTTTAACTGGGTCACATGATGTCTAAGAAGAACAATACTTCTACTGAACATCATATAGAGAGGTTCAAGAAAGAGCTAGCTGAACAAAGGGAGTGATCTCAAAAATATTTGACAATATTTTGCTTTCTTGCATGCCACATTTCTCTAAAGGAATTTAGTTTTAATATAGCACAAGAGGAAGACAAAAGGTCTTTAAAAATAATCTGTACATCTGGAGAAAACTTAGTACCTCAAGCTAGGTCAGAATATACCTGGCATATGGCATAGGGACTCCTCGTTGTAGCAGAGGTATGCCAGTATAAAAACAGCCTAAACCAGTGGTGAGTCATGCTTAATGTTGTTTTGAACTATTAATTTCCCAGCAAACCCAGTTTGTTGATGGCGGATTACAGGTATTTGGGTAGATGTAATCTTCTCTTCACAAAAATTGTATTTTTGTGGCCAGCAAACTGGAAATGGAGTCATATTGCTTATACTCCAAAAAAGGTTTTCCTCATATTATGACAGAATATGCCTTTGTTACTGCAGTGATATATGACTGATTACAGTGCTTTCACATGCCATCAATAAATAATTTCCTCTCCTATCTTTAATTTATAATTCTAATGAAACACTTAGATAGAAACTGAGCTGAATGCATATGCCTATCTTTTTGCTGACAATCTGTAGAATTACGAGCATTTGCAAAAAACTTGGTTTTGTGTAATTCCAAGAGAGCGCTCAAATATTTCTGTGCTCCCAGCAAATGAGAATTAGATTTCTACATGCTGGCAGGAGACAGATTTAAGATATAATCCTTTTCTCACTGTTCGTCTCTAGTTGATTTAGGCAGTTCTTGCTCTCTGAGCTGACTTTTGTGGATCCTATTCTCAGATAACTCTCCCCTTACATTTTTTAAGGTGCTGTCAATCCAATGTAATGTCTGTGAATTTCACTAAGCATTTGAGCTCTTGAGCTAGGCACTGAAACAATGCCTGTAGCAACTCTGTTTCCATCAGCTACTCAGTTTCAAAGATGAGCAGCATTTTCTCCAAAGTGTGATGGCTTCAAATGAAGCAGGAATTTAGATCTCTCTTGTTTTGTATGTGTGTGTGTATATATATAAATATATATATATAAGTAAAGACAGAGAGATATACATGTAAAGATATAGATATGTTTAAAACAATAAAGAAGATGGTAAAGGTGGAAGGTTATAAGTGGAAGAGCTCCAAGTAGTAGGACTTCAAAGTGTGCCACACCCTTGGAATTTAATCCAGACTTTGCCAAGATGATAGTCTCTTTGTATCCAAGATTTTGATTCGGCCTATTACAGAAACAATGATCCACTTACAAATCTGGAGTACAGTCCAAATTTTCATACCTAATGTTTTCATTCTTGTTTTTTAAAGGAATTTTCACAGGCTAAGGACTTCATCCCACTTTCTTATGAAACCTTACATAGCCAGGAGTAAGTGCCAGTCTCTACCAGAAAATGGTAAGGGGTTTGAAACCTCCTCTTTCCTCCCTGTGTCTCTATCCGATTGGCTTAATCACCTACAGTTTCATAAATTGCAGTGGCTAATTAGGGATGTACCATGTTTACTGCCAATTTGCAGTTTAACAACTTTATTTTAAAAAATGTAGGAAAGGTATCAAAAGTTTGCATGATGAAATGCAGCTAATGCAGATATTTAAGAGGTGTCTTTTTCAGCTACACACATGGTGTTCATTTAATTAGAACCAAAATGAAATTATAGTCTAGAAGTATTGAATTTCATTGTAATATTAGTGAACTGGAAAGCAATGTACAGTTCCTGTATGCTGTTTTTTAGAAGCTGACACACATAAATACCTTTTAATTTTAAAGCTCTACTTTGACATTTGAATGAATGGCATCATTAGCTTTTTATGCATCCAGTAAAGATGATAGCTGGTAGTTTTCCATAATAAAAAAGTTAAATGTCAGAAGACGATTTTGATGTTCATATCAGTTTTTCTGTCTATGAATATTCCTAACTTAGAGAGTCATCATTCAAATGTAACTGAAATATAGATCTGAGAGGGCTCTTATTTACTGATGGAAACGTGTACGTGTAGCATCCGGTTCCTACATACCTTTAGGACAAAAAGCTGGTAGAATGTGCTGATGCTTAGGCATTCCTCTCCAGAGATCTATGTTCAAATTTATGCTTCTACAATACCAGTAAAAATGAATCCTCATAAATGGAGAGTACCATTTGGCACAAATGAGTCCCTCTTCACAGTTTGCTCATGAGCTAGGACTCAGGTGTTTCTGCCTGAGCTGGAAAAGCTGTGTAGAAAAGCATGTCCAGTGGTGGAAAAAAAAAAAGGCAAAAAAAAAGGCAGTAGTATAGATCAAGTCTTTTACTATTAAAATGCAGTCCACTCAGTGGAGAAAACTATTAGCATATAATAGAAGACAGGTGTCTTAATACATTTTTAGAAAAGTACTTCAAGGTGCCTAGTAGCAATGACTTTGGAAAAAAAAAAAAAACAAACCAATTTGGAATACCTAGGTAGCTAGGCAAGAGTTTAATGACCTCATAGCTACCTATATTTTATTTAATTGTGTTGGCATTCAATGCCATTTTTTTAAAATTAGTATGGTTATGTCCTGTGTTTGGAGAAAAATTTAAGTCATTCACCGGATTTTCAAAGGAAGCTATCTGGTAAAGTCTTTGTGTTTAATTTCTGTGCTTTCAATGAGGCCATGAACCTAACTAGTCCAACTCTATTTTAAAAACCCCTGAGTACATTTTCACATAACTAGTATAAAAATGTGTCCAGATTACTAAACTCAGTACTCATTATTGGGTCCAACAGAATTCTCATGTAACATGACCAACTTCAGCATTAGTATGTTCTGTTCCTAACATACTTTTACCAATTTTTTAAAAAATTAAGAATGCAAGTATATTTTGTTAATAGCAAGGAGAAAAGAATGAATGAGAAAGGAATAATAAAAAGAAAATTGAATGGAAATTGTGCTAGTCACTACAACATATTTTTCCTGAATCACAAGTAACACTCTAGTTGGCATGACTCACAAAGTCATCAGTTAGTTTCTCTGCCATCCATCATCCCCTACAGGCACTTTTTCCTCTTTATATTTCTATTTGTTTAGGTTGAGTAACTTTAATCAGAAAAAATATTATCTTAATGGCCATGAACACTTTCATTTTTAAAACTGTAAAGCTCTGTACCTGTATATAACCATCAGACTAACTGTTGTTAACATAAATAGTGTCAACGTCAGAGTTTGCCAATTACGGATACCTTCCATGTAAATTAGATTGAATGAGCTTGTCTGATTTGGAAACCAGTGAGTGTATTTTGGCCACATATAGTTAACAGACATACAAACACCTGGCAAAAGAGATGAGTAATGAATTTTACCATACAAAGTAAGTTGTCTGGGTTTGGATCAAATCTGCTTTTTTAGACAGTATTTTAAAACCAAAGATATGTCCTTCCATACAGTAAGCACTGTAGAAGACTGACAACTCTGCTTATCTGTACTCAGCAGGTTGCACTGAATGAACAGGACTCTTTTCATATTAGAATTGCCATCAAGGCATTCAGTCCTTTCTTGCAAAATATGCTTCAAATAATTGAGTACTCAGTACTCAATTTGTTATATTGTGGTGGTTTTTTTTTTCTTGTTTTTTTTTTAAGTGAACTGAGCCATTTAGTTGAGTTCTAAACCCAGAACCACCACAAAGAGCAACTTACCAGTCATGGCCAGTCTTATACTGGTAACACTGTCCATATATACTTGCAAGAACTATTAGTTTTGTCAGCATAGCAGTATCAGTTAGTTGACAAAAAGGAGACAACACCAACAAAAAGAGGGGTTTTGACAGTCTAAAAGTGCCCTTTTTATAAGTAAGAATTATTCCTGTATATGGTATGGCTGACATAATGCAACCCCCCCACACTTCTAATGCAGGACCATGTAATAACAGGTACTATACAAACCTCATGGTGCCAGGAGCAGCTCCAGATGGAAATAGGTCAGTGTATGTCCTGCTGAAAGGCAGCAACGAAGACTGCTTTGTTATATTGCAAAAGCAATTCCTGACTGTCTGATTTGAACTGTGTCTGATGCAGTCTTTGGAGAAACTATTTTGGTAAAAGATTCTCAGACTGTGGAGAACTTGTGGATTTGTTAGTGATACAGGAATTTCATTTCACTCTGATAATGACCTTATTTATTTAAAATGAGTATTGCCATCTACATCGTATAATCTATTTGTCTAATTAAAGGTATTATATGTAAGGTGTTATGTCCTGAACACCAGGACAAAATCTGATGATCTTCTAATGTTACCCTTAATTATCAGACTATGCTACCAGTTATTGACAGAACTGCTAATAATATACATCACACTAAATTTATTTCTAAAATTACTGCTATTTGTGTGCAACTTTATTTGGTTGTCTGCTAAATCTTTGCATCTAATTTTACTGTAAATAGCATTTTTCAAGATAGCAAATTTTAAACAGAAGGACATTATTTGCTTGAAATTAGTTATGACTTAATGAATAAGTTTCATAAATACTGGTATGTGTCTTTCAATTTCTGCTGTGTGTGAGAATGCATATCAGATTACTAGTTGTATTGTTAGCTGGGGACAGGCTACTGAAAATGAGTCATCACTTTTTTTTTTTAAAGTAGAGGGTCTTTTTTGTCTTTCCTCTCATAACCATCCAGTAATTTTTAATTTTAAAAATGCAAACAAGACTACTCCTCCCTTTACCTCTTTTTTCCTCCACAAAAAAAAAAAAAGTGCAAAACCAACAGTAGAAGATGTTTTCTCTACAATATCTGCAGGAAATGTGTAGGTCAATTGAAATTCATTCTTTAAGGTGGCTGCTACAGGTATGGGAATGCTGGTGGGAGTGTGAAGGACAGTTTAGATGCTTCATCTCTTGAAAAGCTGTATTTATGTGACTTGGGCGAGGAGTATAAAATTCAGGCCATGATATGCTTAGGAACTCATCCTGAGAAAGATTTATGAAAACTAATCCAGACTATAACTGTATTAACTGCACCTGATTCACTTGGACAAGAGAGGAGATGTGTTTACCCTTGCAGAATTTTACCTTCCCTAAATGATAATTCCAACCTCACTTTTTAAAAATAAACATTACTTTCATCATTGACCATCCCCAGCTGCAGAGGAAAACTTCAAGATATATCTGCTAAATCTCAAAAATAATTACGTTTATTTATTTTAATCTCTCTCTCTTCTTAATACGTGAGGTTAGCAGTACAGCTCTCCATCCACACCCCAGCCACCCTCAGCTGCTTCTTTACCCCTACTACATGAAATGAAACTTCCCTGGAAAATACTGGGGTATAATTTTGCAGCAGCAGTCAAATCCTCAGCCCTCAGGCATTCCACATGTTGATCTGGGTATGGGGTGGGAAACGAACAGGTTGGTCTGAATATTTTCTCATTCTGAATGGAAGGCCCTTCCTGGTGTTTGACATGAACATCATTATCATTCAGCCTAACTTCAGTGCCAGTTCAACAACTTACATATACATGGGAAATGTGACCTTTTGCTGCAACATGCTTCAGTGCATCTGCTGGCACCTAACCTACTGGCTGAAAGAGAGAAAACTACTGGACTGAAAATAATACACTGTTTTCCCCTTAGGAAATACAGAGCCTATGGTTCTGTAGATTTTCCCTTTATTATTTTCTTGATGTCATAATCATCCTATCTCTTGAGATAGTGCATGGGACAGGACTCTCTTACTAGCCTTTGAAAACAGGCAGACTGCCCAGGCTGTCTTGGTTACACTGAGGAATACAGGGGGGTAGCTGGAATTCGGTATTTCTCTAGTGGTCACAGCTGGGAAACAAACACCTGTAAGCTGCTCAAGCTGGCTAAATAATAAAGAGTCCTGCTGCCGCTGAAATGTACTGCAGAGCTCAGAAACACCAACTGGCTGCCCTAGTGGTGGACAGAGCATGAAAGTTAGCACACGTGCATTTTTCTTCTAATGCTCTCTCCGACCTAACCACTCCACACAGAAACAATCTTCTTCATCTTAGATACTTTACAAAATAAGCCACCAAATGGTGACACTCACAAACAGGTTTTTGTTTCTGTCCTGGCTTCAGCTGGGATAGAGTTAACTGTCTTCCTAGTAGCTGGTATGGTGCTATGTTTTGAGTTCAGTATGAGAAGAATGTTGGTAACACTGATGTTTTCAGTTGTTGCTCAGTAGTGTTTAGACTAGAGTCAAGGATTTTTCAGCTTCTCATGCCCAGCCAGCGAGAAAGCTGGAGGGGCACAAGAAGATGGCACAGGACACAGCCAGGGCAGCTGACCCAAACTGGCCAACAGTGTATTCCATACCATGGGACGTCCCATCAAGTTTAGGAACTGGGAAGTGGGGGCGGGGAATCGCTGCTTGGAGACTGGCTGGGTGTCGGTCGGCGGGTGGTGAGCAGTTGCCCTGCGCATCATTTGTACATTTCAATCCTTTTATTACTACTGTTGTCATTTTGTTAGTGTTATCGTTATCATTATTAGTTTCTTCTTTTCTGTTCTATTAAACCGTTCTTATCTCAACCCACGAGTTTTACATCTTTTTCCCGATTTTCTCCCCCATCCCACTGAGTGGGCGGGGAGTGAGTGAGCGGCTGTGTGGTGCTTAGTTGCTGGCTGGGGTTAAACCACGACAGTTTCCATTTTGTTTGTTTGTTTGTTTGTTTTGTGTGTGTGGAAAGGTATTTACTTGTTTCCTTATTTTTTTTTTCAGTTTTTTCCCCCTCTCATTTCTGTTGCATCTAAGCGTTAGAACGTTTTCACTAGTCATAAATAGTATCAAATATTGTAAAGCAAAATAAATCAAAAAAATGGTAAATCTGATACCAAAGCCAAGCATTTGATTTCAATGTATTCATTTATATTCTATTACAAGATTAAACATGCTACCATGGATCTCAGGGTACATTTTTTGGAAAATTATTTTTAAAATGTATTATTTGCCATAGGAACTGCATAATTTTTACTGTTACAATAAAAGAAAAGGGATCCTGAAGTATACTTAGCATACACTTATGGTAAGATGGGCCTAAGAGATAAAATAGTTTTGGTTTCAACAACCAATCCTTTGCTCAAAATTATAACCTAACTTGCAAATTTGCATTTAACTTTGTGGTAAATACCTGATTCCTAAATTTGCAGTTCTTGACTAGGAAAGTGCAACTATCTGCAGAACAGAGCAATGGTACTTCTATCTGTCTGAATAAGTGGCAACCCTCCTCCCCCCGCAGCTTTCTGTCATAGACAGCCATTTTGGGAACTACATAAAGAAACAGATATAAAAAGTGGGACTGCTCAGGAAGTGCTAGACCATAGTGACCCCGTCCATTCTTACCCAGCAGCCCTCCCCTTTCCCCATTATGTACTTAAGAATTACATTAATGTCTACCATAAAGCATGATGTTGGTGTAAATAATGTTTGGTCTTGCTGCTTTGTAAATTGCAAAATCATGAACTTGCTTATTTATATTGGCAGTCCCATAAAGAATATGATAATCAGAAATATAAGCAAGCTATGAATCTTTGTATACTTTTTCACTGCATCCTTGGTTTGGGTTTTTAAGGAAAATGAATGAAAGTGATAATCAAAGAATCAAAAGTTAACGCAAGTTCTACCATCTTGTTAGATGAGCAAAGTAGAAAGAAATAAGAAAAGATAGTTAATTTTTTACATATATTACATCCTACTCTTTTACAAGAGCCTGGTTTCATACCACAGTTATGACAGAAGAGAGACCTATGATGACCAGCGTTGAAGAGAGTCACCCTTTCAGTATTCTATGATACTGCTTCTGGCTGCCCAACACTGTCATCACGATTCATTAGAGGAGGACACTCTGCAAGCAGTGTATCAAAACAGGCTACAAAACAGACTTTACGTGATCAGACTTAAATCAAACTAAGACAGTACAGAATTTGGTTTAAATAACCTTATACTTTATTTTAAAACTTTTAAAAAGCAATGTGTTAGAACATACAATTTACAATTTTAAATTTTCTGATATATTTTATACTAATAAAATAACGATCTCTGGCAGTCATTAATAAGAGTGAGGAAGCTATTTGTTAGTCAATATGCATGACATAAAGTGCTGTAATAATTCTTTTTATGCTATAGAAGCAATTTTCCCCATTAAATGTGCACATTTTCTCTGCCTATTCTTGATTGGCTGCTAAACATTTCACAAAAGTTTGCCCTGTCTTCAGAATTTGACAATCCAAACAGCCAGTTTAGCAAATGAAAGAGCATGGATTATGACAAAAAAATCTCAGCAGTGATGTTAGTATAAACCTCTTAGTTTTGGGTTTGTTTGGAGGGCTTTCTTCTGCTTCACCTTCTTTCATCTTATGTTCCATCAGAAAAGTCCTCTGCAGAACAGTTGTTTTCTCTTTCAGCCACTGTCAAGTCTTTATTTCTTAAAATATATATTCAGAAGTATATGTGATATGTAAACTACATTAAAAAAATGTTACTGGCATATTTTCTCTCTCTAGAAACAACAACTTGTGTCACAATATATTTATATGTTGAATCTTTTTTAACTATGTATCATACCACATATCATTCATGTTCATTTGGTACTAAGAAAAACTATCAGACTCAGCGTTTATATTCCAAAATTAAGATAAAATTGATTTCAGTTACGTTTTACAGGTCATTTACTTAGATATTGGTCTCAAGAGGTAAAAAATGATTAGTGAACAATAATGATCAAGTGAGGAAAGATACAAAGACATACCTGAACATAAATATCAAGTATATAAAATATTATTCTGGATAACTACATATAAATACTGGTAATTAATGTTATTGTTTTCTCATACAGTACCTTGTATAGACTGTCCCTTAATAGTCTATTATAAGGTTAATTAAAGTTTCATTTTCCCAGATAAGATCATCTCATGTACTTCTTTGGTTAACAAGACATATGCTTTCTTAGAATTATCTAAAAAATAAAGAGGATCAGTAATCGTAGATGGATTAAAACCTTCATCCACCAGTCGAAATTTTTGTTGTTTGAATGTTCCAGTCATTTCCATTTTTTCCTATAGAAGAGAGAAAGATTTATTGTTCAATAGAAGAGCTTCTTTTCTTTTACTCACATTCACATTTGTTTTTGAAAATCTTACTTGATAGAAGGTTAATACTGTTCTCATTACGCTGGAAGACTAGAACTTTTGTGCTGCTATGGACCAACACCTCAAGACATGGTGGAAAAAAGTTACAGCCCATTGCTTTCTGCATCGCTGTGCTGTGTCTCATCACAGTGTCTCATCTGGTGTAGCCCCAGACTGGCCAAGACAATCTAGGTTCTTCATTTGTGTGCATTATGAAACTACATATTGTAAAGAATCTGAAAGTAAAAACTGTCATCATCAAGAAACTCTTACTTAAAAAAAACCAGGAGATTCTCTGTATCTATGATTATTGTCACCTTAAATAAAGGGTTGAAAGAATCACGTACTAAATCAGCCATACTCATACTCAGCCAGGTCCAAATAAAGGTGGATCTTTACCATATATATTTACAATGTTTTCAAGCTTCTTTTCAGTGTCACTGTGTCCCTTGGAAAAAGTAGTGAGAGGCATCTCTAGTAAGAGTCTTTTCTCTATCTCCCTACCTCTTTTCTGCCCCACTTTATGACCTCTGTCCATTATCTTGTCTTCTGTCTTTACATTTTTATATATATGCGAACAATCTCTGAAAATGAAAAATTAAGTATTATCTCCAACAACTCATCTACTCCAGATCTACCTCCAGATTCTATCTACCTGCTTTGGTTGGTCTAAGAAACATGCTGACATCTTCTGAAGTATGACTACATGTCAGATCAAGCTCATAAGGTTTTTAATTTTTTCCCTTGAATTTCCACCCACTGCCTTCTTTCTTGGTTAACAACAGCGGTACCAACAGCAATTCATCTGTAATGTAGGCATTTAAATTCTAATCAAAGTTCCAGATACTTAATATCCAGGCTATGTCCAAGATTCAGATTCATTCTGCCCAGCATAAAGGTTTTTTGTACATCTGTATAGCAATAAATCTAGACTAGGTTCTTATAATTTCTTAAACTGACTACTGCAACATTCTGAAGTGTAATCTTGCTTGTAAAGCTGCTGCAAAAGGTTATCTTCCTGGACTTATGAGATCTATAGATATACATATATTTCAATTTCAAGGTCCTTCATAACCTTTTCCTTATTCCCCCTTTATTCTGAATCAGTATTCAATTTCTGATTGGCCCAGGGAACAACTTTCCATAGTTCATCTTCTCTTTTCAAAAAATTATTATTTTTTTCATCTTCTCCTCAAACTTACGAGACTTCCTTCATAGGCATCTTCAAAAACATTTTTCTGTTTGCCTTTGTCATGATGTTTTCAAAACACTTACCAGAAATGACTATGCTCCTCAGACTTCACCTATTGTGATGACCAGTATTTTATGTTTGCTATACCCCCATTTTTTCTAGCCATATGTAGTCCATTGTATTACATTTACATTTCTAACTCTTTGGGGGAGGGACTATTTTTTTTTCCCAAATTCGACAGTTACTACAGCAAAGTACTAGTACACAAACAGGGATGACTTTGATGATTATGATGGTGACAATAATAATGTACGTTTTTAATTCACCTTTTCAATTTACCTAGTACCCTTTCAAATGCTTTAACTTTTGTCATTATATTACACAGCAAATAACATTTCATTTATTGTGCACAATTGGTGTCTCCTGCTTTAGCTCTACTTCTCTCTTCTCTCATTTCCACTGAATAAAATGGATTTTAGATTATTTTCTCCAGATGCAATTGTTCACATTTTACTAATCTGAATCTTTTTGTTTTGCCATGTTCATGCTTCTAATCTCCCTAAATCCTTTGGTATGATCTCTATCCCTACTCATTTGTACAATTCCTCCTGTTTTAACATAATCTGCAAATTTAGTGACTTTTTGTGTAATTCCTTTCCCAGGACTCCATTAATGAAGACAGCAAACAGGACCAGTTCTAAAACTAATCAACTGATATATGAACAAGCACTCTCTGTTATTCATTTAGCCGTCTCTGTGTTCAAATGATGTAGATGTTTGTATGCACTGCGCAATAATGCAGCTTACCTGCAGTCTTAAAAAAAGAGGACAAGCATAACTTGGTAGATAGGTCACAACTTGCTTATACATTTGCCCCAAGTCTAATGATGTATTCTGCTTTAAAATAAGAGAGGCCATTCCTGCTTTTCCTTCATGAGCTGGGAGAAAGGAAGTGAGAGGAGAATTTTGAATGAATAAAGTTGACATTTTAGTGATGAACCTTACGAAAAAGAACTGTAGTGCATTAATAAACTGACAGTCATATATCATCTTCTGAGTTGCAGTAAAGCTGGAAAATTACATTCATATTTTATATGGTATTACATATATTTGGAGATCACTCAAGTGATCACTTAAGCAATAATGCTGTAAATTAGTTTGGCAGGTAAGAGTAAATGGAGTCCCATGTTCAATATTAATCAATAAATGTGGAAAAACATCAACACCATTCCTCTCTCAAAAACAAGAGTGCTGAGCCTCTTTCCTGGATTAACCAATTATGTCTTCTCTTCAGTTTTAGTCTTTCTCTCTTGCCAGCATCTTCTCTCAAACTGTGGATCTGAATGTTGTTAACAGAGAGATTAAAAGTTCTTACTGGTTTGTCTGGAAAGAGAGCACTGTGGGTCTATGGGAAAGACCAAAATGGGTAAAATCTAAAAGCAATGAACTCCAGCAATCAAAAATAACTGCACACTTCAACCATCAGTTAGTAGTAACAGCAGAGACATTCTGCCAACCTTATCTTTTGTCTCCGTTCCATTTTTTTTTTTTTTTGCTAATGCTACAAAATATGTAAGGAACTTGATTTCTTTATGTTTAAGTGCAATTATCAAGACAGTTGCATAAACTGGATAGGAATCTGCAGGCAAATGTTGTACAGGAAATTTGAAGCTCTCATATTTTTGAGTCTGATTTTCAGTCAGTCTTCTTTATTACAGTCTTCCTTCTTGTGTGGCTTTAAACTAGAGGTAAGTGACACCTTTTTCACATTTTAAACTCTTATCATTTTGTGGTGGGTTCATCCTGGCCAACAACCAAACATCCAGCCAGCTTCTCACTCACTCCCTTCTCCCATGGCATGAGAAGGGAATAGAAGGAAAGCAAGAATACTCATCTATCAAGATAATGGCAGTTTAACAGGGAAAGCAAAAGCTGCATGGACAAGCAAAGCAAAATCAGGACTTCATTCACTATTTCCCATTGGCAGGCAGATGTTCAGCTTCTTCCTGCAGGGCAGGGCCTCATTCAGCACATGTGGTGGTTGCTTGGGAAGACAAATGTTATAACCACAAACATCTCACCCTCTTCCTTTCCCCAAGCTTTTATTACTGAGCATGGCATCATATGACATGGAATATCCCTTTGGTCAGTTTGGGCCCACTGTCCTGTCTACGTGTGCTCCCAACTTCTTGCCCGCCCCCAGCATACTCGCTGCAGGGAGAAAGCCTGGATACTGTGCAAGCTTTGTTCAGCAATAGCCAAGCGTTGGTCAGTTATCAACACCACCAATGAAAATACAGCACCATACAGACTCCTATAAAGAAACTTATCTCTATCCCAGCCACACCTAGTATGCATTTTAAAAAAAGACAGCGTGAGTGGGAATCAAGCCCTGATGATCTCATGAAAATTAACAAAAAAAAAATTATTAAAAAGAAATTAATATATTTTCTTTCTTAATAATTTATTTATTTGTCTCTTCATTTTATTTTTCACCTTGTCCTTGGTTTTGTAATGTATCTGTTTACAGATGTTTTATGAGGCTACATGAAAAGTGAAATAAGACAGAAAAATGTCATCATACACTTACTTTCCTTTAGAGTTGCTTTAATTCTTAGCTTGCTGACATTTTATTTTGACACATGGATGTGTGGATTTTCCACAGATGTGAATTTAATAAATCTTTAAACTTTAATTTAGATTATGTAGCTATCACAAATTCATGAAAAGTAACTTTTCAAAAATACATATCACTGCATACACATAAAAATGCATGATTCACTGGCTCATTCACAATCTGGTAGTATTTTCATTATCTACATCTACATTTTAGCTAGGTATCAAACAGATGACTCAATCAGAAGTGATTCATCAGTTTAAAACATGAAATAAAAGAGTTATGAGGGTTAACAACTAACCTAGGGGAAGAAAAATACACAGCTAATGCTTCTTTTACCTGGCACAGATACACCATACACATTTGCTTCTTGTATGAAGTCCAACATTACAATGACATCAGAAACTTCTGTAGTTGCAACATTCTCCCCTTTCCATCTAAAACGTGTGGAAAAATAATTTAATCCCATGAAAACATATGGACACCTCCTCTTTTAAAAAACATTAACTTTAGTAGGAACTCCATTCATTTCAGACTAACACCACCTCAAATTTTCTCACACTTGTCACATTGGTATATTTATCTGATCACCAGAAGACAACGCTTGCAATTCAAATGGTACTGGATATTAGCTATCACTATACAGCACAATGAAAGCTTATCATAATCTGATATGAGTCTTCCAAATTTTGACATGTATCTAAATGTATCAAATGTGACCAGTCTTTACTATTTGATACATTTTTTTCCACTTAGTATCCAACTTCCTTGCTCACTGCAAAACCATCACTAGTTACTATGCTTACTGGAAGGACTGTACAAAGAGCTGTAATTCCTACAAAACATTCTGGAAATGAGCTATCCAGCTCCACAGGAACACTTTCTACAAAATTCAGCCCCTGTTATCCACTTCAAGAGCATTATAAACTACATCACAATAGTAATAAACTGAACACTTCTGGTTGAAAACAAATAGAACAGTATTATTCTATTCTGCATGTCCATTTTTTTAAATGAAAAAATCTGAAAAGAAACAATGATTATACCTGAAGGTATCTCCAATCCTGTCCCAAAAATACAGAAAATTCTCATGGTCTTGAACCATTAGATCTCCAGTATTTAAATAAAGATCTCCCTTCTTAAATACCTCACAGAGTAATTTCTTTTCTGTGTGTCTCTTATTGCCAGCGTAACCAAAGAAGGGGTTCTTCGCATTGACTTTGGAAATGAGAAGACCAGCCTCACCTATACAGAGAAGTTGAAAGAATGTAAACCTAAGGTATCATGCACATTTCCTGTACTTTACATTAATATCAATTTGGTACATACGATTTTACAAGACCAGGAACCAAGCTTAGCAGGGTTCAGTACATAAGACCCAAAAACTTAATTGTGTCGACTGCTTTACAATTCCTGTGGTCACCTCTATGTGCAAAGTGACCACAAAGACACAGTACAATATTGTCCACTCAAATTCCCAGTCTTTTGTATTTCTTCCTGATGACTCATCAAACTGTTTTCTCCCAGAACTGTTATCTATCAATTGTGAGTTCACTAGCAGGTTTACTATCCTCTCAAAGTGCAGACTTCAAGTGAATAGTATGTCCCACTCCCCACACCTTACTGAATTTCCAGTGATGAGTCTCAACTTTATCAGCTTCCTACTGAAAAACTGGTGTTAATAAAAAGCAGGTGTTCAACCCAGGCATTAAATCCCTATTTAGTCTCCTTTCAGAAGTTCTGAGAACACCTCTTAAGAATTTTCATTAATGTGATATAGCCTTATTGCTTTCTTTTTGGTGTAAAATATAGAAGTTTTAATACAATTTGTTTTCTCAAAAAAATAGGGAGAGATGGGGATAGGATTATCCTGTTATGCATGTAGTGTATCAGGGTGTTAGTTTGCTGAAAGCAGAATAGTTGTATGAACGCCTAACCTTTCTGGAAGCACATTCTGAACAACAAAGCTTATGAGTTACATTACTTTGTATCAGAGACAAGAATTATAAATATGAAAATATATAAAAATAAAAATGTGTCCAAATGTATGCACAATTTTTAATTTAAGACTGCCTCTTTATGAAAGAGCTGTGCCCTTTTTCCATAAATTGGTAGTGGTTTAGGTGACAGCATTTATTTCACTTGTAGTGTCACTGCAGCCACGATGCTCTGAAGATACAGGGCATGGCTAAGACAAAGTCTATAGATGTAATACTTTTTATTAGACTGACTGGTATAATTGAAAAAAAATTAAGACCACGTGTCTAATTAGAGCATGTGTTCCCCTCACAGGTCAGTCTGACATCCCTACAGATAACTTCCTACAAAATTTCATGTTTGGGGGACCATATTTTCCTCAAAAGTTCCCACCTTTGATTAAAACCTGTTACAGAATCTCTTAACTCCTTTGAAAAATCTGTTTCAGCTCCCTGTTAAAGCTGCCTCCCTGACCTTTGATATAAGTGTTTCTTGCTTCAGCTTCCAGGCATTAATTACAGCTGTTACCTTCCTGCAGTACAACAGAGATGCTTCAGTATCTGATAAACACTTTGAATATAGGTATAATTGAGAGATACGAGATATTTGATAAGTATTTTGAAGACAGCTATAATCAAGCAACATCTTTAAAAAAAAAAAAATTTGATAAGCTTAATCAACTCACTTAGTCAGGAACACTTAATTTCTCACCAAAAAGCATTTGCTCTAATCCCCCAGTCTTTCCTGTAGATTTCTTAGGCAACCATCTCACTATGTTAACTTCCTTTAAAAAACACAGATGTCATTATCTACATATTCAGAGATAATATCACATCCTCACTTTTGAACATTGCTCTTCTGTGAATATATCCGAGGATCTCCTAAGTTCTTCTGGTGTCAGCACTGGTATGTTTAATAATGTTCTGTCTTACATAAAAAATTATACTGCTTTTGTCAGAGCAAAGAGTAACAGTTGATGTTGGCATAGTACAGTAATGTAATAGCAAGGCTCCTTAAAAGAATTCTCTGGAGTATTTGTATTACAATTAAAAGGCTGTTATAACCTATTAAAATACATACTTACCTTTCTTAACTTTTTCACACCAACCATCCTTATTTCTAATTGGTTCATCTTTTTGGAAATCATACTTAATTAAATCAAATGGGAAAAAAAGCTAAAAAAGGGAAAAAGGGTGATCAGTTATTCATCTACACAGTGACATCTGGTGGCAGCAAATATAAGCAGGTAAACCTTTACTCCAGTTTTGCTCATCTAAAAGTAGAATGTAGTTTCATTTAAAACTGAAAATACTTTGTATGTAAACTTACACCATTTCCGGGAGATAAGCAACACCAAAACATTTTTATCATCTTGTAACTTTCAAAAATACTTGAAGACACAGAACCGTAATTTTGTAAATTTTCTTACAAGTAAGTTACGGGATCCACATACCAGTGGAAGAGCCTACACGAGTCAGGGTAACAGAAGCATATCTGGAATTTAACTGACATCTAAGGGTGGTGGCTGATATGAAAAGTGTTCTTGGGGTCTTCTGGCACCTAAAACAAGTGGGAAAACAAAGACCAAAATCTCCTTGCAAAGGAAACCCTGCTTCCTGTTGGGCTTTACCCTTGTTTAACTAGCCTCAGTTCTTCCCTCAAACCTTCTCAGGCTGGTGTATGGTGGAAAGTCTTATCATGAGCACCAGCAGAAGGATACCATGTTGTTTGACATGGTTATGTAGCTGTGCATGTTCCATGGATATATGACAGTTAGTTTTGCATTTTTCTGAAATACTGTGAATCCTTGAGTCTTGACACTGCTGACCTAGCTGACCTCCTAGTTAAGTTTTACAACTAACCTTCCTCTTGTATAAGGATCAAAGAGAATGTGGCTCTGAGTCAGCTGAAGGAGAAGGCAAGATATTCTTATCAACACTAGAAATTGCAATACTTTTTTTCTCCAACATACAGGGTCTGACTCCTATTTCGCTTCATTTTTCTACTGTGAAACAAATCCAAATTAGACCTTTGAGAGACATTGACAGATACCATATGCCTGATACTACATGGACCACTGTGTGTGCAGTTATTATCCTAAGGCTTTAGTTTGCCCAGATGGGGATTCAGATTTCCCTTTTCATAAAGAAGTATATCAGCAATCTATATAACAACTACTCAAGCCAAGGATATATGACTATCTTCTCCTGGAAAAATCTTGACAAGCAAAGAAAACAATTTTAAAAAACATGTGAATATATACCTGCACTCTTCACGATAAAGAATGCAATATAATTTAAGGCTGGTGTTATGAAAGTGACTGAAGTAAAGAGTAGGATGCTAAAACATAAGGCCCTTTGCTGTTCTGCAACTAATCTGAATGAAGAGTTGCATAATTATGTGTGGGATAATTAGAAAAATAGACACATAGTGAACAAGAGACGCGATGGGGCTGTTCAGTCTGAGCCAGAGGCACCTGCAAGCAGCAGGCCTCAAGGACGCAGCGAAGGCTAACTGTTGCTACAAAGTTTGATGAAATAAGCACAAAAAGCTAAACAAGATGGGCCTACGTGACCGAAAGCAGGACACCAGGCAAGACAAAGACAGGAGGAATCATTCGCGTGATCAGAAGACCTTATCCAATCGAACTATTGCTTTAGGCGCGTGAACAGCACATGTTAACCAATCGGTAGATGGCTTGTGCATGGCTATGGTATATAACCAAGTGTTACACAGCAAATAAATGGAGAAATCGCTTGATCCACAGTATCTGTGTTGGTCCGTTTCTCCCCAGGGCGAGACCCTGGCGATGCGTCGTTTCTCCTAGATTGTCGCGACGGGAAAGCGCGGCAGTTATGTTATCCTAATTTGAAATGTTGCTGTAGCTACACCACATAATTTTGTTTTCAAGGAAGTCTGAATAAATAGCAACTTGAATCAAACACCAAGCACACAATTTCAGCCTCATATGTACAAACTTATTTCACTGAGTCTTTTCAATTTTCACCACTGTGTTTTCCTTCTACCCTAAGTCTGAAACAAAAAGATATTTTTAACAATTGTTCAAAGCAACAAGGTAATAGCATGCAAAAGCAAGTCATTATCCAAGAATTGGACACTTTTTGCATAAAGTGAAGGGTAATTTTTTTAATAACTACAGACTATAGCATTTACCAAAGTGAAGAATTTGAGAGCCAAAAAGTTGACCTTAATTTGAAAATAACTGTATTATTCTTGATGAACAGAATGGGAAGTATTCATAATACACAAGTCATTTTTTCTTAGACTCTTTTCTTTTGGCCATCTACATTTAATTGCTCTTCTTTTTCACTTTCTTTTTTACATTGACACTTACTACTTTGATAGGTTTCATATGACAGACCAAATGCAATGAATAATATAAATAATAAGAATGAAATGGTATAAAATGAAATGTTATTCTGATATTTTTGTGTTTGATTAGAATAGCAGTGTACCCTGTTCAGATCCATTTTTATCTGTTCATTCCTTCAGACCTCAACAGCTGTAGCTTATCAACATATTAGTCTGTATGATGCATCATTTTGTTATAAATACTCAGAAACTTTAATTTAGTATCTGAGATGATCTAAAAACTGTTGATACTTCTACTATTTATGTTGCTGCATGCATTTTTCAGTGCCTGCAACTTTAGAGTATTAACTATGCCTATTCCAGTTAGCTTTTTGAAATGTCATGAAAATACACAATTAAAAGGAGAAAACACCACATAGTGCATTAGACATGCATAATGAAACTATGCCAATATACATTCAGTGCAAACAGCTTTCTTTTCATATTAAATACTAGAAAATGAAAGCTCCAGAGAAAAGCATTTAGTCTGGGTACAGGCTTACATTTGTTTTATCTCATTATTTAAAATCTATTGGAAAAGAGGGCCTGAGATGTTGAAGCATTACCATATTATTTTCACAGAGTACTGCATGCAGCATTCATCATTTTAATCTACATTTTACTCCCTAAAGCACCACATAAATGTACCAAACAAAAAGCATCATTTATCTAGCTGAAACTTAAAATGAGTTAAAATGCAACATTATTGTCTGTTACTATGCTGCCTGGATGTTATCTAATAACAGCATTCCCTCCACCACCCTTTTTTTTTAATTGACTAGAAATATGTGAGTTTAAATATTATTTTGCAAGTAGTTTTGAAATGCCTAAAGTTTCAAGTTATAGTGAATGTTCACAGAACCTTCATCAGAGAACAAAGATCACAAGCTATTGCTTTTTATTTAGTTAATTGTTTTAGGGAGAGATAGTGTTGAATTCTCTAGAATATCTGTTTATAAAACAAAGCATTACATTTACTAGATTTAGTTCCAAGCATCTTAAAAAAGTGAAATGTAAGGAAAAAAGAAATCTGGTGCATAGCATCATCATATCTTATAAATGGTTTAAAATTATACTTGTAATGCCTTATTTATGCCATAAATAGTAGATGTATAATTCCTCTGCATAATTTTGTTTAGCCGAAGTAAACACAACCAAAAAAAAACCCTTTTAAAGCTATGCTTGATATTAACTGAATCACCACATATTATAATAAACCACCTTGGAATACACTTGAAGTATCTCAGATTATTTTAGCACAAAACTAGTCCAAAGAGCAGAAACAATAATTTTCATTGGCCAATGAATTTAAGAGCTTCCATGGCTTGGATTAACACATGCCAATGTTCCACCTGTGAATCCAGTTTTCCAGGGTCTTAAGATTTGCTTAAACCTAACTTTGGTTACTTTTAAACTAAAAAGTATCTCTTCTGCCACTTAAGTTCTGTGACTGCATGAAAAAAGTGCATAATACTAATTCTGAG
This sequence comes from Haliaeetus leucocephalus, assembly GCF_000737465.1. Classification (NCBI taxonomy): domain Eukaryota; kingdom Metazoa; phylum Chordata; class Aves; order Accipitriformes; family Accipitridae; genus Haliaeetus; species Haliaeetus leucocephalus. Next base: position 557,812 of record NW_010972669.1, read on the forward strand.
TTGCTGTGTGAAAGACAAAGTATTTTATATGTTGAAATTATTTATGATTTTTTATTACATTTAAGTGTTTCTCAACTCAAAGCTGATTTTGATCCATATAGTTTTGAGTAAGAGAGATTTAGATTTCTGTAATAGTTGGAATACTTATGCTTAAAATAATGAAAAAATACGTTTATAAATAAAGTTTGGAATATTTTTTTTTTACATGCTGTTTTTTCAGGTGTACTTGCCATGGGTTATATTTAGCCCTTCTTACAAGCTTCCTTGGACCTCATTAGTCCCACTCTCTCATTGCATGTTCTCTGCCATCACTCAGAATTTATTTCAGTGTAAGAAAGAGATTTATATGTATATTTCATAGACACAACTGAGAGTCTTACAGATTTTTCCCATATCACATTTACATAAATACACACATAATGTATGTCATATATAATAAAATCAATCATGAACTACACACATATATATGCCAGGTGTAAATATTAAGCAGTAATTTATTATATTACTATGTTAATCTACACACTACTTTCTTTGTAAAACATTTTAAGTTTTACAAGCTAAAAAGCTATTCAGAGACTTCTACTTTCCTGTTCGTTGACTCTATGTGAACATCCTTACTGAAGGATTTATTCATATACCACAGTGATGCATTCAAGCACATGGACCAATCCCTCTTACATAAAGAGTATAGTGTGAAAATAAAAAAGTGCAAACAAGAGCACTGCTTTGAGTTAAATTCTCACACACAGTGGCCTCTTGGATGTCTGGCAACTGCTTTAACAATCATCTGTTTATTAACTCGTCTTCCAAATTATTTATGAAAATTAATGTGTTATGTAGAATGTTGATATTTATCCCAAGTATTTGTCCCCAACCGTTGGCAGTTACTGACAGAAAAGTTACTTTATTCATTCTGAGACCTCAATTTGTCTTTTAAAATTTTAACTTCTGTCTGCATTTCACCTTTAGAAACTGTGCCATTGCCATTACCTACAACAGAAATGCCTTCCTATTTCTTTTCCTTTTTCCCTGCTAAAAATATTATACTTTGAACCTATCTGCTATTACTCCAACTATACTTTCAATATATGTATGTATGGGGTTTTATACTGTATTTACTTCATTCCAATTGTGTGATTATGTCAGTGAAAAGAGCGTAAGTTTCTTCCTTCTCCTTTACTGTATCACATACATGAACCCACGAGCCTCTTTTCCCCTTTCTCAGTTCTCTTTCTTTCTATTCCCAGTTTAAGAAATAGGTGTTTAGGAAATCCCTAGAGAGTATGTCTAAGGGTATCTCCTCATATCATCCCATGTGTCAAGAGAATAATGTTTCAAAAGTTGTTGTAGCATTTCTTTGAAGAAACAAAAAAAATTAGGAATTGGATGGCTAGGCCTTGTCTGTGGCATCTTCTGCTTTCCAGGAGACAGTCTCCCTTTCCAACTTCAGATCATTCATGGGTCAGCAAATGAGAAATAAAGCTGCTCTCCTTTACATATTGCTAGATGTCCAGTAGATGTCATTCAGACTGAAGTAAAACAAACACAAAAGCTACACTTCTGAATGCATTGTTTAATAATCTGTAAGCTGTAAAATGTATTTTAAAAAAAACACAACAAATTCCTGAAGTAAGTCAAAACTAATTTATCCATGGCATTAAAATACATGGCTTGTGTCACAATACTCACAGATAGTGGACTAATCAAAAACACATATAAAAGGTCCCCAAACATAAGTATTTGTTTAAATATGTACTTTTTTTTAAAAAAAGAACATCACTAAAATGCATGCCTCATGGTATTTTCAACATTCCTTCTCTCTCTTAATCTCTTCTAGACTTTTCTGAAACTGCACTATAACTAAACCCTTGTTCATGTCAACACTACTCTGCTTCAGCATACGAGGGAGCTAGCTGCTCCTGCAAACAATGTCATGAAGCAGACTGATGGAACTGCCATCCAGCAGAACTGCACCGGTGATAGAAGCAGAGCCCCAGTAGTTAACAGATTGCAGAATTGTTAATTTGAGACATATAATGACTGTACTATTATTACTATGTCACGTTGTTCCACTGACACAAATTCTTTCAGAGAGAGAGACTGTGTATGTTGCACAACCATAAATGCTCTGGATCAAAACATGTTGCTTATAAAAAAGCTCCAACAGGAGCTTTGGAGTAGTCTCTGAAACCTCCTTGATTTGGAAGAGATTTGGGGCAGTTCTATTTCCACATAAAATGGGTCATATAATCCACCCACTGACCTGGCTAGACATAACATGCCCATGTAACCAAGGCGAGGTAGCTGGTCTCTGCACTGAATCTGGTTTTCAAGTGACAACCTTCATTCTTCCCTCAAACTCTACAGTCATAGAATGCCAAATTGGGGAAAAGGTTGGGAGCCAATACACCTCAGGCCCCTTGGAGAATAGTAGTAACTAAACCTTGAGCCTGCTCACAAATAATGTGCTTCAGCTACTTTCCTTATGACAGAAACCACAGAAATAACTGAAGACTTACTGTAGATTTATTTCTAGGGAAATGAGAGCATTGAAAAAGACAGCGTAAAATTGATTTCAAGCCAAGCCAAATGGAATGAATGGCTTTTTCCGGTTCATAAAATATCTTATGGTCTTTCCATATTCATACTGAGTAAGCAAGGGACAATCCATAATTATCTTAGCAGACTATACTGATGTTTCCATAGACAATAACAGTTCCAACTTGGAATAGTATATAAATTATAGAAAAGGAGACTAGTGAGATCAAGTATTCAGTTACAACTGCGTTTAGTTTTTAACTGCAGTTTGCATGAACTATTTTTTCTCCTAATCTGCAGTGACTAACTCAAATCATAAGTCCAATCATTAAAGAGGAAAAAGTAGCACATTTCATGTGCAAAAAACCCCAAAATACTAATCTTCCTTTTGGAAACACAAACAGCATATGTTATTGACACATGGAGTGCCACTATTAATACATCCAAAAGCCCCACACTACTTGATTAAAACCACAGATAATTAAACCAATAAATAGGTAATTTCAAGTCTAATCCTTTACCTGCTGTAACCTTTAAATGGTATTTCCAAAAGGTTAATGACTTATGACAAAACTCTGTCTAAAAGTTCTGAAATACTAAAAAACAAGTTTACTCAGGTTTGGAACAAATGTAAAATTTCATAAGATTAAAAAAAAATGGTTTAAAATAATTAAAGCATGTGGCTTAGAAAGCTCTGAAACAAAAATTAACATCAGCTCTAAGGTTCCTGGTTCACCTTCTGCTCCCTAAATTCCAGATTCCAGATTTCCTGTAGTGGATCTGTACCCTTCTAGAGCCATCCATCAGCACCAGATGTCCACCACGCATGCTACAGAGCATCAGTCATGTAGAATAGAGAATTAGCAGAGTCGGTCTGCTTCAATTCCTGAGCTCTCAACAGTTTCTGAAAAACACACTAGCTCTTGTGGTGTTTTTCTGAGTGTTTCCAGGTTCCTCCCTGCAGTCTGGGTTCCTATCCCAGAAATGAAGAATTCCTCTGGCCCCAAGTTGTAAAGTAGTCTGCAGTGATCATAATGGGGTGATGCTGTATTGAAGTAGTGGACCCTGGAACATATGCTGCCTAGAAACCTATTTGCATGTCATCAGAAGATAGCTCTGATACATTTCCAAACAATATTTTTACATCATTCTCTGAAAAAAAGTTTTGTCAGGACATTTTACTATTCCTCAGGAGGACAAATGCCACTTAAGTCAGCAGGATTTGTATATATAGATAGGTATCTCAGTTTAGATACATATCTCAGTTAATTTGCAAATTCTAGGCAATGTGTGTAGTCCTATTTATTTCAAGAAGATTAAAAAGTGGTGTAAATAACAACAAAATGCTAAATATCTAGTCTCCTTGCTAGAAAGCCTTGCCAAATAATCTTTCATATTGTTAGCTAAAGCTTGGAACACGTTACTTACTGACTTCTCAAACCATTTAAGAGATAGTATTAATAGGATGCAAAGGGAAAAACCTATCTGTGAATTTCAAGCTGAGATAAATTCTTCTTCATTTACTCAGAAGGATGAAGGAAAAGCCACCATACGTGATATAAATAATATGGATTCCTCTTTCCCAAGACATATAACCTCCATTGTCAAAGCTGGTGAAGTAAAAACCAGAGACTATTGAATAAGCAATGAAAAAAATGTATGTTTTTTCTAGTTTTAGTAACCTAGTACAAACCAAATAAATATAGCAGACTTGGTAGATAAAAGGGCATAGAATTTTTAAATTAAATGCCCTTGGCAAGTATTGTCTGTCACAATTACTCAACAGTGATTATATTTGTATTGTGTTATCTTTGAGATTTCTGAATAATGATACAGACTAGCTGTAGAGTAGTTTGAGTTGCTTATGTTTAATTGCACCTAGGTATAAAATATCTGTTAAAGTTATATCTGCCTATATGTTACTTTATTTTAATTACTATTAATTCCTATTTATGCCAAATATTTACATAGTAATATGTGATATAAATACACTCTTTGAAAACAGCTCTAAATATAATCCATAGAACGCTAAGTAAGTCAGAACAGGACACTTGTATGTTTATTTCACAGATTATGAGTTCTTAGGTATTAAAACAAATCCAACTTCCTCTTTTGTCCTTTAATATAGTAGAGGTTTGAAATGATACTTGGAACTTACTCAACTGTCAGAAGAGAGGCAAGGTCTTTTTGACTCTTGTGAACTTCAAGAAAAATCCAAGTATTACTGCTGAAAGTATAACTGGGTTGGGTGCTAAGCACTATCTGCAATACTTTGGCAGCCACTACTTTACAGAGGGTCAATTAAACTTGCAATAACTAAGTTAGAAAATTTACCTTGGACTTACGACTGCAGCCCCATGTCCTGTGGTCAAACTGAGAAACACATTTACCTTCAGTACTCCTATTTACAAAGTACAATGTAAATAAATAGTCACCTTATAAAAGAAATTGGTGCGTCCAACAGATCCAATTTTTCCTGTGTGGTTCATGAAACAAATGTTTCCTTCAGTAGCACCATAAAACTCACAGATTTTAACAGCACCAAATCTATTTAAAAATTCTCTCCATACATCATTTCTTACTCCATTCCCAACTGCTAGTCGGACCTTGTGATTTTTTTCTCCTTCCTTCTGTTAAGAAAAGAAAAAAATAATTTAAAATATAATATACTGATAACTGTATTTGATTGTTGCATATATCGTGGGGAAAATCTACCTTCTTTAAATACATCAAGTATAAACAACAAAAAACCCCCCAACAGTTAAGAAGTTGAAGAAAGCTGCATAGCTCTTCTACAGGTAGAGTGTAGAAAACTGCAATCAAAAACCTATTACCTTGTTGAACAAGCAAGTTATTTCCTGAATAAAGGCTGCATTAATTTATATAAATGCTTCCATATTTTAAAAGTTGTATCATCTCAGCCTGTTTCCACTCAGAGGAATTAGAAAACTGGGAAGAACAGAGAAATGCAGGAATTATTTCTGTCAAGGGATTAAAGTCAGCAGACATTAATAGTTACTTTCTTGTGTCTTCAGACTGGTTATAAGAAACAATCAGATTTCACACATTTGTAATATCTGTTCATTCCCACACACTGCATACAAGTCATCTTCTGTATTTCTTTCAATATTAAGACTTGCAAGGCTTTGTTCAATGTTACTTGGAATACATTACTTCTTGGTGATCTTGAGTCTTTACTGTTGTCAGCTTCCATGTTTCATTACAAGAAAAACAATAGTATGCGTTCATCCAGTTCAGTGAGACTCTCTAATTTTATGAATACATTCCCCAAACTTGTGATTGCATGGAGCACCTTTAAAACACAATCAGATTGAAGTTGAAGTATCAGAAGGCAAAAAGTCTAAAATGTTGTTTGGTTTTGTTGTTTGTTTTTTTTAGTTACACTGACATTAAAATAAGACTCCCTTTTTAATCATTGCAAGTAGCAATACAGAATGCCCCAGGAGTGAGACAGCACAAAATAAATATAGGTACAGTTCCTTACCCCATACATTTAAAACTGCATAGCACTCTGGTACTGCAACACTGTCTGTATATACCTCTATATATGTACACTTACACAAACGTATACAAAAACCTCTATACATATGCGCATATATCCACATATTCACACTCTTTATATAGGTATGTGTGTGTGTGTATATATATGTATACACACACATCCACATACATATACTAAAGAAAGCAGATAGTCTCTATTTTCTGTTCTTCTATTCTAGTTTTCTTTTCCCCTCCCAACTATAATCCAGTATGAATTAGGTATGTCTTTATAGTGAAAATGCATTTTAGCACCTTTAATCTGGCATAAAATCACAGCAAATTATTTCTGCAAAGAGATCTGGTCAGCTGACTGAAACAGGAATCTTTATATATTTCAGATGTTAAAACCAAGTGAAGCTTCTGCTGAGTACATAGACAGGAGTGTTCCTCTGAGGCTTATGCTTTGGCCAAACTCAATTTTTCATGAGGATCATGAATTCTCACTTCTGTAACAAAAACTGCAAGCAGTGAAGTTTTAAGTTCCTCCTCTAAATCACAAAGACTAAGTAAGTTTTCTTCTTCCTTCTTCAAAACCAGTAACTCATAGAAAGATAAATTACTTTATTGACTTTCACAGTCTTTCTTCTGGAAATTAAGTTCTCTTGCTGGGATGATTCAGCAAGAAACTCACCTATTTCACTAGATGCAGACAGCTCTTGGCAGACTACAATCCTGCTATTTTACCTCAAACCTACATCACTCACCAGCCTCCCTCAGTCACTAACCATTCTGTTTTTACAACAACCCAATTCTTCTCTTTTCCCTTCTTCTCTCCTACTTACTTTAGATAGAAAAGTCATTTCTAAACACACAAGCACATACTTCACTGACTTCACGCTAAATCATTATTAAGAAGTGCTGCATTACATCATAGTACAATGAAACTGCCCGTGGCCGTAGCCTGCAACAAAGTGTCTAAAAATTGCCCATAGATGTAATTTTTGGTGTGGCTTGTTTTTTCAACTTCAGATGCAGTATCACAATGCAACAGTGTAGATATTCATATATCTGAAATAATAAGGTCTGTTATATTACACATTCAAAATCACTATACCATCAATGAACAACAAAAGTATTCATTTTTTTTAAGAGAAAGTGTTTCAGTGCTACTTTGAACTTTGTTAGGGAAGCTTCTAATTCTTTTTCTTCCCCCAGAAAACTGTCCACCATCTTTATAATATTCCAGTCAGTTCAACTTAAAACTTTTCAAAGTAGGTTATTTTCCCTACAGTTTCATTGTTAAACTGAAATTAATGTGTCGGTAACTGAACTGCAGTTACCCCTTGCTGACACCACTGAATTATTCAAATGTACTGCCTCTGCTAAGATAGGAAAAATAGTCCAAGAGATTCTTTCGCAGTAATCCTTTGTTGCACAATGAACAGAAGAGACAAATATGTGCATATATATACACACACTAATTAACTGGGTCATTCATCAGGCTAGGAACATTCAAAATCTCTACGGACCAAGTTAATAAGCAGGTCAGTTTGCTTCTATTATTTATACTTCAAGAAAAATAAAAGCATTGATGGCTGTTTGCTGAAAAGACACAAATTAGGATGAACTAGAAAACAATGGCCTACATGGATTATGGATTTTCTTCAAAAGGACAAATACAGCATCATTTATAAGTGCAGTTACATCAATACTTTCAATTCCTCATGTGATTTTAGCTGGTTTATATTACTACAGCACAAAGTTGTTTCTCTAGTGGAAAAGACGCAGAGTAAACCTGACAGCTCAGCATTCTACTGTACTTGCAATGTTAACACCTATCAACAATACGATGTATGACTATCTCACTTTAGGAAGTATTCTCTTAAGGCATTCAGCCCTTTTGCAAAAATACAAAGAAGGTGTATGATGTCATCACAGTAAATAAAATGGAGTTAGCCATTTTATCAGCTTTTTCATGACTTGATCTACGTATTCACCATTTGTATTATTGTCCCAATCACTGCCAGAGTCCAACTGTAGGGCAGGCATGTTGGTATCCATGGGTACCATGACCAAAAACTTATGCAGTAAATAAAATGCAATAAATAAGAGAAGGGAAAGAAAAGGGATGATAATTCCAACAAATTCTAGAAACATGGTTGAGTGATGCACACTTAGGGTGTCCTAATGTATGAAAACGGAAATAAATATGCAGGAACTTATGCTTTAAACAGGCTATGGTATCAAACAGTCATACTTTGAATTTCTGCCATATTGAGACAGCATTTCATCAACTAGCTTCCCTTCGGTACAGTAGATAGAATGATAGGAGTAGGAGGAATTCCAAGGAGTCACCTAGTACACATCTCTTCTGGGAGATAAGCTGTGCTATCCCTGTGCTGTTCCTGACACCTGAACAAGCTGTGGCATGTCAGCCAGTTACCCTGCAACAGTCGGTATGCAGCAATTGTCTGCAAGCGTATTCTTAGCCTGCTGCAACAGCATACTACTTAATTAACACTTCCTTCACTAAAAGCTGTATTTCTTCACAATATCTCATTTATGAAGGACTCCAGTGCCTTGCCCTGGTCAACTATCACAAATAAATTCAAATAATGTGTGTCCTGTGATAATTTGCTCATGCTTTGTGTTTCTGAATGTGATTAATAGTTCTCTATAGATAATTAGGAAGACAGAATTTAGAATAACAGAATGTTAGAACATCTTTCTGAGGTTTTAAAAAATGTCTATTTCTTATTTTCCTGCACTGTGATTTTATTTTCCTACAGAGTGATTCTGAAATAAAATTGGGATTCAGTCTATAACCACTTATTTCTAACAGTAAAGATTAAATATTTTTTTCAATGCCTTTTTGAAGCATTAATAAGCAAGAACTGTTCTTAGTTTACACCTGGACTTTTCTTCAGTTCCTTCTGCTAAGACCTTTGAACCGTATACTAAATATCTGCATACATCATAAATCAGTTTCTGACACACTGTTTCTCCATTTTGAGTGCTTGTTTCATTTGTATAGTAATCAATTGACAAGTCAAGATCTGCCTTATTACACTAAATACCACATACCTGGGATTTTTCATCTGCCAGTCTTTCCTCCTTAAGTGTTCTTTGTAAACTATGTGAACTATCGACATGATTAAGTTGTTGATAAAAGAAATGCCTTTTAAAGGGCCATCAACAGTGAACTAATTGGTGCAGAAGGATTCATGACTGTAGCTATACAAAAATGTACTTAGCAGTTGCTTTAAAAGAATGCAAGAAAACAGGTTCATTGTCTTACTTTTAGCATTTCTGCAGCAGGAAAAGCCAAATGGAAAGAAGCAAAGGCAACTTCAAACAAAGGAGGCATGAAATGTTTCCTGTATTATGGCCTTGATGGAACTAAAAGCCATCTCAGGGCCTGAGAAATGCAAACATCTGTTAAATATAAAATATGATGGACAGACCACACAGGATTTACATTCCTGTATTTAAAAGGAATGAGTTTAACAACACATTCACCAGTTCTCTGTTGACACATTAGCCCTGAAAAAATGGTCATCAGGGAATTAGTAGGGACAGTGTAAGATGAGAGATATCCTACTGCCATGATTATGACAGATGTAATAAATTCAAGATGCATGCTTACATTCACTTTTCAGTAATGCCTAATTATAAATTGCAACTAGATTTTTTGAGCAAAATACATACCCAAATTTAAAAATACAAGTACAAGAAAGCAGGAAGAGTACTGAACACAGGCACCATAAGAAAGGAACAGGAATTCTAAGAACAGGACACATCCTTCCAGTTCAAGAACTGGTGGGTTGCTATTTAGTATAGCCACTCTCACCATGCTTTCATTGATCAATCTCCTGATAATCTAATAGATTAGCTTATAACAGGAGCTTTCTTCCTTTAGCTCTTCTAATAGGAAGAATTCAGAGAATTAAAGCATGCACAGATTCCTTCTTGTGCTCCGTATTGCACACAGTATTCTGTGAGCAGTATGAAGCTTTACTTTGTGAAATTATGATTGAGATTTCTAGGCTTCACTACCATGACATTTTCTGCATCTCCACTAGCTTAACCCAAAAGATGAGTATCTAGGAAAAGAAGCTGGAAGGAAATTGGTCATGTTATATGCCCTCTTAAAGACTCAGAAAAGGCTTGAGCCACCATGCTGGAACCAGTAGCTGACATCACAACTAGCCTTCAGTGCTGTTTTGGGTATGGAAAACCAATGCTTCTGAGATGGAGTTAATACTCCCCATAGCAGCCCTCATAGCACTGTGCTCTGCATCAGTAGCTAGAAAGGTGTTGATAACACACCAGTGTTTTGGCTACTGCTGAGCAGTGCTGGCACAGCATCAAGGCTGTCTCTCCAACATTTTTGTCCCCCCCCCCCAATGGCAGGCTTGGGCAGGGCAAGATCTTGGGGGGGGACACAACCAGGACAGCTGGCCTAAACCAACCAAACAGATATTCCATACCATATGACGTCAGCTCAGATATAAAAGCTAAGTTAAGGGAGATGGAAGGGGAGGCATTTTGTCTTCCGGAGCAACCACTACGCCTACTGAAGCCCTGCTTCCCGAGAAGCGGCTAAACATCGCCTGCTGATGGGAAGTAGAGAATAACATCATTTGTTTTTTCTTTGCTTTCACACGCGCAACCTTTGCTATCACTTTATTAAACTGTCCTTATCTTGACCCACGAGCCTTTTGTTATATTTTTCTCCCCCCCCATCCAGCTGAGGAGGGGGAGTGATAGAGCGGCTTTGGTGGGCACCTGGCATCCAACCAGGGTCAACCCACCACAGCTTCCTAAGGCCAAAGGAATTCTACAAACTTTACAGAAGACTTTTTCAGAAGGAAAACCTGAAAACCATTACCATTATTAGTGGGAAGAATGAGAAAATAGACACAGAATCATTGTGTGGATGGAGTCCAAGAGAGGTATGCCAGTACATTTAAATATCAAAAGGCAGTAGCCAAAATGGACGGGATTATAATCTGCTTTGAAACCCACTTTTTAAAAATAATACTGTTGTTGTAGTCATGGCAGTTTAAAGCACAGACAAAGTTTGTTGTGATATACAGTATATTTTTTATTAGATCAACTGATACAGTCTCGAGGCAAAAAATACAAGCTTCTAAATCCCAGGTCCATTTCTAAGCTTCATTTCAGATGGGCTGAATAGGTCCTTAAGTCTAAAAATTCTATTTTCTCTAACTGCATATACAAACAGTGTTTGATTCTCCTTTTAGGCACTGTTAATACTGTAGTAGGTCAGTAACAACTTCGATTAAGAATGATGTCTGCTTATGACATACACAAGTGGTTGCAGATTTTAAAAAAACAAACCCTAAGAATAATAAATATATTGCAAAATTCCCCCCAGTAAATAAAATTGTAATGACATATGGAGATTATTCAGAGACTTCAAATGGATGGTACAGATGTGGTTATCTGTAACTGTGACACATTACTGGTTTGGGGTATTTAATAAAATGTTTATGTTGAAAACCTCCAAGGGGCTTGACAAATTTCCACTCTACATTTTAATGATAAGAGAAATAACAATTTCCAGTAGAGAACACAAATTGAGCTAAACCTTAACGGGGAATAAAATGTGATGTCGAGTAAAACCTGCATTGTAGAAAGGGGCCTGCTGACTCATTTTTCCTTCCTTACCTGACTATCAAATTCCCTTCCTTCAAAGAAGGCTGTTTCTAGGTGGCAGACAGTGCTATCCAACATACATAAATCCCATTCTTACACCCCTTCCTGCAATGCTTGAGTCAACAGCAGGGAAATAAGTGTTCATTCTGTTTGCTTATCCCAGCAGCATTCACTTCCTTGTTTTCTCCTTCTAAATTACTATTGTTCTAACACAGAAGAGTTTTAATAAAATAAATCCTTAAGCATCTTTTCTAAAGTCACTTCAGACAGCTTAATCCCATCCAAAGAAACCTTGGCCAAACTGGATCTAGTAGAGAGATTGGCTTGCTTCATCTTAACAAAATAAAGTCTGAAACCTGAATGGTCTTATACACTTGAGGTAACCCCAAGGAAATAGGAAAGATTACTGATGCCAAAGGATAACACTGGCTCAATACCAAATGTACATAAAACAGGACAGATATTGAAAGAAAATTTCTAAGCAATGACAGAATTAATTGTGAAATAGACTTTGATTACAAGTAGAAGTGAACTCTGGTTTTAATAGAGAGCTTACCAAGTTCATACAAGGTATCATAAATCATATAATTAATGTCATAATGTATGACAGCTTATAAGAGTAGAAAACAGGACATAATGGTCAATGAAACCGATTTCTAGCCTCTGTTTGTAAACCACTTCAGGTTTCAGGTCTCCTTTACAGAAAAGCAGGAAAGAGATGCGGCATTACCATTCATATCTTTCCAAAAGCTTCAGGATGCAATGTATTATTTAAATAGCTCATTACTTCAAATTTGAAATAAATCTGCAAGTGCATTAGGAAGATTTTGTATACACTTTAAATGTTAAATTTTAAATGTGCTGCAACCCTCTAAGGAAAATATATCCACAGATTAGTAAAGAAGTATTGTCAAGGCCTTTGCTTAGAGAGGAAATGGGGAGCTACACTATGCCATACTTCTGAAATTTCATAGATCATTGTTAACAGAGATTTTGAGCAATGTCAGCCAGCAAGACCATGTTATAATTTGCTGAATATTCTCTTTCACTGGAGTAGTCACACTAATATTTTAGAGCGGGATCCATGTTGTAGCTACTGATGGCTACTAGCCATCATTGCTGGCTCTTGTACTTTCACTATGATCAAAAGACTGCAGAAAAAGAGCTTGAAAGAGGGCAGGCACAAGGATTACTCACTTACTTAGGAGCCCAGCGAAATCTGTGAACGTCACATAATCTAAGGTCCCTGTACTCACACTTAAGGAAAAAAGGCAACTTCCTTTTCTAACCAATGTTCTTTCCAGACAACAGGTTACTAAACCAAACTGGATGCAGAACAGGTTTCAGAAGAATTCTACTGCAAAACAGTCTTCAAGAGCTCTTTAAGAGCTGTGAGTGGGAGGCAGAAACTTCAAACAAGACAAAACTAATAAGGAAATTAAGCCAAGAGTCTATATGCTACCACAGAGACTCGCCAAAAGTTCTGTTCAAAATCTGTGAAATAAGAGGCCACACTGTGGCCTCCAACTATTAGAAATATAACATTTATTTCAAGTTTAGTGTTAAAGAAACAAATGAAGCACTTAAGATAATTGTTATGGTTTTAATCTATGTTCATTGGAAGGGCTTTATAGGACTCTAACCTTGAGAACACTGCCCACATAATATCTTCACAGAGCTTTAAAACTTGTATTAGCCATATCTTTCTCATGCTGCCAGTATATATAGTACTTCTAAGTTAATGAAACTTAAAGAGAGATAACAACTTGGCAAATTATTTCACCTACTTGAAAAATAATAATGGATTGCATAACATACTTAAAATCCTTCCACTTATTCGAGTGAACATGCTTCTCTTCCAGTTATAACCTGACAAATACTTACTATTTTTCTTCAAGTACCTAGCTGTCAAAATGATTAATTTTGTAATTTTAGTTTTTCTTGATAAGGTACATTAGGGTTCTCTTTAGCCAGCTAGCAAAAAAAAATCAAAACCAACCCCCCCTGCCACAGCCTCACAGAGCAAAGAGTTTAGACGTGCCAGCTCCTTTAACTTTACGATGGCTTGGTAAAGATTTAAAAATGAGTGAGTTTGGTTTAGAAAATGAAGTATATTAATCTATCATTCTTGCGTTAAGACACTGAACAGGATAAAACGGGGAAAACAAAATGCCATTCTCTAACTGTACAGTTAAAGGACAGAAAAGGAGAACAAATAATATGTGAGGCTGCAGACACAGCAAAAGTTGGGAAGTGTTGGAGAGAAGGGATATGACTTTGGGGAAATCATGTTAGACAACAATGAAGAAAAACCACAATTTAGAAAAGCTAGGCCCTTCATATGTTTTGATTTTCCTTTTGGTCTTCAACTTGACTTTTCATTATCCTGTAACTTTTTATTTTATTAAAAAGTTAAAAAACAAACAAACAAAAAAACCAAAAAAAAGAAAGAGAGAGAGAAAGGTATCACTATTCTGGTTTCACATCCCAGTCAGTGGTGGTCACTGGGACATCAGCGATGCCCTCTTTAATTCAAGAACATCCTCTTTGCTGAGGCATGCATGGATAGTGCTGCAGGATCTAGGACTTACTGCTACATTATTTAAACATACTTCTGAAAATTTTCAGGAGGAAAAAAAAAATCCAGTATCTTATGAACACTGACCTTTTCCATTCACTGGTCAGCAACTCAAGATATTAATGGAAATTGTTATTCTGCTGGAAAACAAGACTGATTTGCATTCTCTTCAATTTATTAGCACATTGCTTAAGGAGGAGGTTATTCTGAAAATCATAAAATGAGGACTTGGATTAGAAAAGAATTTTCAGATTAATTAATTTGAATTATTGGCACCATTTCCTAAGAGATGAGTCATTTCAGTAAAATTCACTGAAAAGGAAATAAACCACCGATTATTTTTTTTAAATCACAAAATGAAATTATGATAGAGGCAAAGAGAGAATGTTCAAAGAAATAACAGTTGCATTGCATCCAACTTCTGTACATTTTCATGAATCTCTGTGTTCTCCTTAATATTTTGTTAAATTAAAAGAGGATACAGTTCTTTTTGCTTAATGTTATACAGGTACTTGGAAGCTGTTATTTATTTTTACTCAGTATTCAAAATAAAAGCTGTTTATGATCATAAGTAACTGTGTAAAGCCATTTATTAAAATGCTTAACCAGATAAGATAATGTATGATGTAACATTTAGGATTTAGTATTGAAACACAGTAGGACAACCTGCAGCTCATAAATGGATGGTACTTACCAGCATTAGCACGATGAATTTTAGTTTATACTGGACTATGAATGTTTGTTTCATATTCATTTTGACACATTTAGCACAAGCATTTGAGGATAGAAAGTCAGTTGGGTTTGCTATGCAACAGGTTTTAGCTGTTCTGTCTATATTATTCTATACATCTTGAATTAATTCCAACAAATTTTAGTCATTTAGCTTTGCCTAAACATCTTGGGCTCTCTCTATCATCAATGGGTAGATACAGAAACATACCAGCAAATAGCCAGATCAAGAGTTAATTCATTTAACCTGAGTCAGCTATACTTGGTAATTACAACAGGTTCAGCATACTTAGGACTCAATACCATGTAGATAGACCATCACACCACTGACTGCCAAGGGAAAGGAAGTATTTTCAAGTTAGGGCTAACACAGTTTCAGAGAGGAATGTCACTTTAACAAAACTGGCTTTGCTGTCTGGAATAGCTTTCTAACTGCAACAAAAGGCATTCTTCCTTTAAGCTGCTAACCAAGACCAAACCCCTTCCAAATTTTAAAATATGGTTTAGATGGTCTCAAAACAAGCACATTTCACAAGCCAAAACAGTGCTAAAACATGACCTACAAAACTTGAGACCTCTGATATGCTTACATGCCAAGAAAAAAAGTTTTGAAAATTCTGAAAAGACATTGAACAGTAATCCTGGTTTTCTGAACTTACATTGTGAAACTCTTGTGAAATATTTTTTCACCAAATGATACTGAATCAGTTTTTAGTCTCAAAATATTTTCTTTTAATACTGTAACATCTTCCTGAATCAAGCCATTTGGTTTTTTTTACAGTCTACAGATCATCAAATATTTGGAGAACCTCAGATAAAAAGAACGGCAGAGGGACAGGTTGAGTACAATTTCCCTTTTAACATAACCACATTAAGAAAAATAAACTTAAACATCACTTACAGATGAATAGCCATCATTTTGGTTCCACTTACCACTGGCTGGCTGCAAAGGTAACGACAAAGTTCTCCAATGTACTGGATGACGGTCACATTGTACTTTTTGCAGTCACTCCAAAACTGACTAGCTGAGAACTTCTTTTTTAACACACAGGTTGCACCTTCATGGAAACAGTAGAGAAGGAAATGAAGCATTTTCTCTATATGGCAGCTTAGCTAGCTATGTTCACTACTCCTACAAAACAGAAAATGAGAGGAACTAAGAGCAGCCTTGTTCAGAGAACTATATGGTATTTATTAGAAGACATGCATTCAAACCTGGTAGAAGGGAGATGAACCCAGTCTCCTCCTTGGTGAGACAGTAAACCAATAGAGAAGAGGTTACAAGCAAGAAGACAGCTTCTCTTTGTTGGTGTTGTAACATTATTCAAAAGAGTTTAACTGGAAATATCCAGAAAAGTCAGCCTGAATTAGCAAATAATTTAGCAAATAATAATAATATAATTAATTATAATAATATAATAATAATATAATAATAATGTTATTAATATAATAATAATAATATAATTAATTATATTATCTTATATTTGCTAATATAATTAGCAAATAATCACTGAAACTTCATTTTTCAGCAAAGTATTCATTGATGCACATTCAGACAGAATTAATCCATAATCGAATGATCTTTCCCTTGCTCTGACTTGTCCTCGATGATTTAAGAAACAGGAAATATTTGCCATCAAGTTCTAAATAATCTTTTATAAGAGAGTCATTGAGGACACCTACATTGTCTCAGTAAAATATGTATTTTATTGTCCGTGCCAAAACAGTATACAAGTTAAATGGAAAAAAAAGTTATACATCATCTAAATATATATGACAAAGCTGAATGTTTACTATAAACATATTTGTCAGTCTTTTTAAGTTCACCAAACTACATTTTAGTTCTATTCCACTGTACAATGCTTGGTCTGTACATCCACTAATGCATTATACAAACTGCCAAAATATTACAAATGTCCTTAAACTCCTTTTTACCTAAATATAAAAGAAAGTAAAAACATTTGTGACAAAAATGACTATAACTAATTCTTATCCAGTACCACAAAGATAGCTTGTAAGAGATCCTTTGCAATTACAACACTCCTCTATCCCCAAAATACAGAAATACAAAGCTATTCCCAAAAGACTCTTCATTTGATTTCAGCAAAGCATTAGTTTCCCTAATGGCAGTGAACCTAAGTGTGTTTTATACATTTTTATAACAATTAATTCTCTATTATCAACACAGTTAAATGAAATGAGCCCTACCCAATTCAATGCATCCACCGATGCCAAGAAGAGATGCTGCACTGTGATAAAGAGGCAGAGTGATATAAATGATGTCTTCTGCAGTAGCACCAAAAGCCCACAGTCCAGCAGCTCCTTTAAGAACCTGCATGTGACTGATGACTGCGGCCTTTGGAAGACCTGTAATGAAAACACAAAACCATGCATAAAGATAATTCAATTTTTTTTTTTCCTGTGTAAGGTCTCTAAAATCACAAAAGAATCAATTCTTTCTTCCATATAGAGCCAACAAAGGGCCAAAAGTTTTAGTGTACATAGGGACTTCCTTTAACATTAAGAGGCATCATACTAGATCTCTTTCAGGCAAGAGTCATAGTGACTGTAACATCATTAAGAAAGGTATGGGATCTACACAAAGTAGATCATGAAGTGGGTGCATGTCTAAGATATGTACATCTAAGCCTACCTTTTTGGTTTAGAATGCTAGGAAGACTTGTAGAATTAAAAAAAAAAAAATCCAGCAAAAAGTCCACTCCAGTTAGGTCTTTCTTAATGAGTTTCTTCGGATTCAGCACAGAATTTCTGTTCAGCAACAGAGACTCACATGCAAGAGCTTGGGCTACTACTCTGGTACCCATTATTTTGAGTAGGGGATGTGTTCTTGCTTCATACATATTCTCATACACACACACAAATTTCAGGCTGAGTCCTGACGATGAACAGTGAGAACTGTTAAAAATTTAAAAAAATGTAACGTTCAGAAAGTTTTCTCACTTATTCTAGCAAAGCTATCATTCATTTGAAGACTGAACTAGAGCTGTTAACTGGAAGTGTAATCTATGGAGATTCTAGCTACACTTCAAAGCTATTCCAAAACCCCTCACACTAAAGAGAAAAGGCAATAAGCCTATGTTGCCAATGAACCACTTATAGCAAGAAGTGCTCTACAGAGTCTTAAGTTTTTTCCTACCGCCTGTACAGACAGTTGACTACAGAGCATTCAAGATATTTATTCCTTGTAACTAAGTTTACCAGTCATTGATTTTAGGAGCAACATTATGCTCTTATTTTATCAAATAAGTGTGAAAATGCTCAGTTACTTTAAATTAGAATTAGTTATTCCATACTGTTCAGACTAAACAAAACTTACTCTTTTAGTTACACAGTATATAAAAGAAATCCAACGTAATTTAATGTAATACATACAAGCATTCAAAAACATTTTAAATTCTACATAGCTAAAATTTGAGACTTCACACAGATATTCTGAATGCAGTTATAAGAACAAAATCCTCCTACCTGGTGAATTCTATATTTTTTAGCTAAAACTCCTTACTTTTAACCAGCAAGCTCAACAAAATTTGTATTAGCAACATTACAAACATACCTGACCTTTTGACAATATTTATACTTTCCAAATTTTTTTGTGCTAGACTGACATTTTTATTTCCTAATTTTACCCCAGAACCCTAAGCAAATAAATTAAATAATTAGTTGTATGAGGGAACAAAGCCATAAAACACATCTTCATTTTAAATCTTCTTGTGACTAAAACTGTTGTGTTCAGCTGAATGGGAATGCCAATCTGCTTATCTTAACATCATGCTGCTTTTCATGTCAGTGATCAGTTTTTTTAAAGTCTTAGCTTCCTAGCTCCTGCAGCACTGGTAATAAATTCAGCCATCTGTTTCTAAACTAAAAGGCTAGTAACTTAATCCTATTTTCTGTCTTTACAGTGACCTGCATAGAACGTGATTTAATGAAGAAAAACCAAATGTGTATTTGCTTGTTTGAAGATTGTTTTTTGAAGTTCTATATACAATGTTAGCTATATTAGATAGGCAGTGGTACGTGATCACAAAATAATATTATCATTGTAAACCCACCAAAAGAGCAAAACATTTTATAAACACCTTAGCTGTGAAGTAATAAGAGGTAAAGCTTCTCATAGTATTTGCATAATGTGGCAGGAAAAAAACAGAAGAGAAGCCCATAAACCACTGAATATAAACAGTCACTGAAAAGAAACATGCTATTTCCTACCATAATGCTTCTAGATGAGAAATATGATATTCTACCATGAAAAGATGAACCAAAAGATTAGTGTTTCAGAAAATCAAGTTTCTAGATGAAAGCTGAAGGAAAATATAGACTCTTTAGCAGACATGTACCTGTTGTTCCTGAAGTAAATATATATAAAACAGATGACTTGAGGTTGTTGGCAGAGTGTTGATTAACTGGAACAGGATCTTCAGATGCAGCCTCTATTTTGTCTAAAAGGGTATGCACACTTGGAAAAGTGGAGTCTTTGGTCATTATCCAAACACTAACGTCTTTCTGGAGGTTAGGAAGAATTTCTTCTAGTGTCCCAAGCAAATCTTAAAAATTAACATAAAATAATGTTACTTACATTATGTCTTCACAAAACCAGCAAATAAAGTATTTTTCCTCTGAAAGTTTTATTTTTTATAATCAAAAGAGGAATGAAAGTCACCTCCATGGACATTAATAAATTCAATAAAATAATGACAAACTAGAATGAAAATTCACTGAAAACAGGATATAATGTGGGAAAAACACTGCTGACCCCACAAGGTCTAAGTGTCAACTAGCCCTCAAGGCAAAATGGTGAGCCTTGATTACTAGCTCCTGCTTCCCACCTCATTTTGGATAACCCTTGGTCATTGGTAAGACCAGAATGAAGTGTAGTTAAGCTTCAACTTCAAATAAATCATGAAGAAATCTACTGAAGATGCAAGGTGTATATATACATAGCTGGTAATTACAGTGAAGGTTTGCCTGGATGCCCTCAACAGCAATCTCTCATCAAGCAGTATTTTTTTCAAAAGCACAGAAGTGACTAATTTAAAAACAAATACACAAACAAAAAACCTGTGCCATATATGTAGGTACCTGAATTACACAGAATAGAAATATGATACAGGCCCGTGGCTTATTCAGACACTGCCAAAGAAGCATATGGCTATTTACATAGTGCTTTGAGTGGTTTAGATACCTTATTTTAGGTACATCAGATATTTTATTTTCTTATAATCACATGTTCATTCACTAAAAGCCATTAATTCTATTGGCTTTTACCCGAATATAAGTACAAACTCACTTTTATAAAATAAAACCAGCAGCATAACTAAGATCTATTTTGTTGGCTTATCAGGAAAGCAACCATGAGAGAGGGTCCCAGGTTAAACAAAAACAAAAAATACAAATAGAGGCCAATGCTTGAGTAATACATTTGGTATTTATGTTTATATTTCTAAGCATTTTTACAATGTGTCACTTTCTCAGTACACTGCACAGGCATTAAAGTACTAATCCAGGAAAACTCTCAAGGATAGGAATAACATCACTTTCAATAGAAGTATTCATATACTTAAAGACTCATTTACACTTAAGTGCTTTGCTGGATCTCAGCCTATGGAATTAATCTTGCAAATATTCCTGTGAGTATAAATTTATGTTATTATCTCAGTTTTTATAAATGAATAAAAAAACAAACAAAGTTGACACGCCTCACCCAGAACCTCATAATGAGGCATTGCCAGGGCCAGCATTTGAAATCCTGATGTCAGCACCAAGCTAATTCTGCAAATATTAAATACGGATACCCTTAACAGAACTCCTTTGCATAAATTTTACACCAAAATAACTGAAGATTTTTAATCTTTCAGAAAACTACTTTCCTAATGACAGGCTGGTTTATATATTTTAATGAATGACATACTAGTCTCTATTACTATAACAGAGATATAGCCTACTGTCACCAACTAAACATATGTCTTACAAACCTAAAGCCTACAGAGTACAAGTTCTATATATTTTATGAATGTTTAGCAAATAGATCTGATGGAGTGTGACATTAAAAGTTTCGTGTCCTAACTTCCTTGCACTGTAGAATGATTTCAGGAAGGAATCTCTCAAATAATTATGAAAATCTAAAAGATAGATAGCCTCCTGTTTGAATCATTGGAGTACAGTCCCCTTAGACTATACACAGCAACAGACTGAAAAAAATGTGAATAAAAAATAATGTTAAGGACAATAGTGTTATCTGCAGGAAATCCCAATGCACTGGAAGTCAAGGTTCATTAGCATATCAGTTCTGTTTTGCTGTTGTATTATAAAATCAGGGTGTATTTTTCAAGTAATAAATATGAAAATATAACAGCATTCTTTCTAATGAAAAACGGCTATTAATAAACCAAGTCTGACAGAATAGCTATATACTTATTACCTTCTAATATTGATTTTTGTCTTCTTATTAGGCATATATATACATATATGTCTCCTAAATGTACTAATGATAGTTTATGTAGGTATAAGGTTAGTTTGAGAACCTAGCAAAGAAACACAGGTGTTAGAAGTGGCTAGACCACCATTTCTGTTCTCAAAAATAGTAAAAGAATATAGCATTCTCTGTCATTCTTTATTGGTGCACTGGCTTCAACTACAGTGCCAGCAAAGATATTAAGGATTGTTAATTGTTAAGGATTGTTAAGAATTTCTGGGCTCCTCCAACTTCCAGTAATAATTTGAACCAGCCTCAGCTGTCCATCCTGTGTAGCATCCTTACCAGATAACAACCGTGATGTACAAACATTGAGAAAAACTGCCCAGTAAAAGTCATCATGCAAAATTATGCTATGTAACTGAAGTGTAATTATAAATGAAATCTCACCTATTGTTTAACTGAACAAGCAAAAGGCTTGGCAAAAAAACCCTCAGTGCGTATCACCCTTTTAAAATACTGCAGATGCCAAAGGGATCATTGCGGCATTTCCTTATTTTCCATAGATAAATCAATTCCTTCTTGCATTTCCTTAAATGGTTTTGCTTTTTACATTTTTGAAAGTGATGAAGATGAAGCTGTATTACCTACCAACTCTTAACTTCTCTACAGAATACATCTTTGTTTAGGACTTCACGACATGAAGAAATTCGCAAATATTTCTAATTTTTTAGTATTCAGAAGTTCTAGATAAGACGTGCACCAAGTTCGTTGTGTATTTGAGTAACATGAAGTGCAAGTCTGTCACAAAGAAGAGGACTTACCTCTTCTTTTTCCCTCTTTCCTTCTTTCAGAGGAAGAAAGATGGCAACTATTAATTTCAACTCTAGACACAATCATTTAAGATTCAAGAATGACAGGAAGCCATAGCTCCCTTTTAGTAGAATGAAACATATTTACTCTAAATAATTAAGATCGATCTTTAAACATACACACTGTTCATTGTTTCTCTAAACACTCACTCATAAAGTCTATGGGGTTTGCTGTTGCATAAGGCTTGCTTGGTTTTTTAACTACTATTGAACTATGAATAGATTATACAATAGGATTTTTCTTCTGTGCTCAGGAATCTAGTACTTCGAACAATATATGTGAACAGCTTGTAATTATATATTATCTTGAAAGAAATTTCTAGGTAGATAGCAGAGAACAGCAGAAACATTAAGTGATTTCCTGAATAAGAAAGGGTAATTTAAAACAGCTGTATTCAAAGTGCCAGAAACTGAAAATTACTTCTGGAACACACAGGAGCATCGGGTGTTTGAAGAAGACTCTCAGTTGTACTAACATATTTCCAAAGAATAATTCTGATGATAGTCAACTAATGTTTTGTTCCATGAACAAAGAACTTCTGTGCCAGACATTGTGTAGGGCTCATTTGTCTTTACATATCTTCTTGTGCATGTGTCAGGAAGAAACAGTCCTCTTGGAGGAACTAGTTTATTTCTAGAGCTACCTGGTATGTCTACTTTACCATATAGGACAGCAATTATGGTAAAACAGTTCAGCTATTTAAACTTGTGGTTTCTCTAAAGTACTTGTTTGCTTTTTACACTATGAAAGTATATTCAGGTTTTGGTTTATCTGTTTTGGAAGCAATGACTATTTATCTAAAGTTTGGCAATGTCACCAGTTCTGTGTGTGTTGTTTACGTAATTTGTATGTGAATATTTACCATTTGCTAACTATTTGGCTTCTATGGGAAAAAAAAAACTGTAATTGGTCAAGATGAATAGGCTTCTCCACTTTTTTTGCTTTTTATTCCCCCTCTTGCTCTTAAAGCATTTCATTATTCAATAAAAAGTTTGTGAAACTGTTACATTAAATTCACATGAATACATAACTCAGTTACATCTTTAGAGAAAGCAAGAAAAATATGTTTTGGTTTTGAACTACTGTGCTTGGCTGCAAGTTGCACAAAAGGTTTTTTATGTTATTTTCTAGCAAAGAAACAATGCACCCTTTTGGCAAGGACACAGCTCTACACTGATGAAAGGAATACATCAGATTATGAGATCAACTTGTACTGAACACAGAGTTACTCAGAAGGAGAACTGTATGAAATGGTTCTTGCTTAACTTTGATGTGTACCATGTCTGATATGCTCAGTAAGCTATGGCAAGTCCAAACTCTTCCCCACACTGTCTGGCCTCAGAAAACAGTTGTTACTGTATTTGATGTCCCAAGTGACTCCTTACACTCAGCTCTTACTCTCACTAAGTAATAATAATAGAAATTACAAGCCAGTTGTGGCTCAGGATCAGTGTTGGTATCTTGAAATGCCACTGAAGGCAGTAAAGGGAGCAAAACAGAAACCAGCTTGGGAATCACAGTTGGCACTGTTTTCCACTCAGGCTGTCTGGGACAGAGGCACAGACTATGTAAAAGCAAGCAACCAAAGAGATATGGTGTCTAACAAAGCAGATAAGAGTGTCTTCTGCAGGTCTTCCTTGTCCTAAATGTTCAGGTCTAAATAGCTTTTTATTCCAAATAGTTAAGAAAAGATGGTTTGATAAAATCCATTATTTTTTTCACTCAGTGACTAACATATGAGAGATGATACTGCTACTTGTATATAATACCATATGACCTTAATTCACACATATAAAAAACCCTTTGTTTACTCTCTTTCTCCAGAATGTAGACACACTTCTGTCTGAACTTTAGTCCTGACAGCATAAACCCTGGTTCTGAGCTTAGATGGCAAGCTGTTCAGAAAACACACAGCAGCAGCAGAAAGTGCTGCTGATGCCTCAAGAGTAAAGAATACTTGCACAGCTGGGAGATGTAATTCTGTGAGGAATTGCAGAATCACAGAATTGCTGTGGCTGGAAGGGACCTCTGGAGGTCATCTTGGTCCAACACCCCTGCTCAAGCAGGGCCACATAGAGCAGGCTGCCCACTTGTGTCCATGTGGCATGTACACTCCCTGAATAACCTTTGCTATCAGGACTGATGTAAACCAATCTCATGAAGTTTAGTAACGCAATCCTTTCACAGTTGAATCCTTGCATCAGAAGTCATGGTGGCAATCTGACATGTCCTACTAAGAGCTGAACTCTTCCGAGTAGCAACACACTATAAATGCACTGGCAAATTCCATTTGTACGTTTCTGGTGGGTCACTAGATCGTAAGTGTTGTTTAATAGTATTACTGTTACAAAGGTACTGTCCAAAAAATGTAATGCTTAATTCAAGCAAGATTCCAATGAATAGAAATATTCCCTAGAAAGGGCACAGTGCCTTAGAAGGTGCCTTCATTTTAAGCAGTACCTTACTCTGTTTAACCAGTAGTTTTTAAACGAATAAGGGTGGCATAATCTTTAACAAATGCAGTAACGACAAATACCTTTTAAACAGGTCAGATTGCTGTTAGAGTAAGCTAATGATGGCAGTCTGATAGAAAAAGGGCATACAGCTGCTTTTTTTTCTCCTTTACCAAGTTCCTCATTTACTTACATGTCATTTAACTGCTGTTTCATTAAAAATGCAGTTTTAAACTGCAACTTTTGGATCTCTTTCAACAAACATTCCCCAGAATGGGAGTGGTGGTAGACAATGTTTCTGGGAATGGAAATGTGAGAATGTTACGTTAATAAATTAAAGCAAGAGCTAAATGATCTGGGAACACCACAGACAAATCAAAGCAACTAAAGCAAAAACTCTCTGCCACAGACGCAAGTGGAAATACTGGAAAGGAAAACAAAGTCTAAATATTCACAAATCAGAGAATATATATTTGCCTTACAGCTTGTGGTTGGATAAGAAGGGATAAAACAAGTTACTAGATTGTGCTAAATAACTTTAAAAAACATTGCTGTCATGGAAAAAATTCAACCTTTTAGAGATAGCCATTTCATATAAGAAACAGGCAAGAGGGAGAAATTTTTAAGTTTTTGTAACATATCTGAGGCTTAATAATAAAACATTTAATTGCAGAGAGTTTGTAGAATATGGAAGTCAAAACCAAACCCCCAAAACTTAAGTACCATTGGACGACTCTAATCTAAAGTCAGAAAAAGCAATCAAAATATCAGAGAATTTTCAGACCAGAAGAAAGTCTGACTGCAAGTGCTGAAGGAAAGACAAGATGATACTAATTGGACCAGATTACCAAACCACAACCTCTGGAAAATACACAGGCACAAAACAAAACTGAAGAGTACAAATTCCACAAATGACAGTGATCTTTCTTGCAAGAGGCAGCATGAAAGATTGAACAAGGCATGGAAGAAAATGCAACCATAAATAGTACCCAGCTTATTTGGATAGAGGTATCACATTTGTAAAAAATAAAAGCATTTCAGAAAAATGACAAGATGTACCAAAAGAAGCTGCAAGATGCAATCATCTTACGCAGAGGAAGGCTACATCACTGTTCTGAGCAGGGAAGATTTAGCAGTAAACAATTATCTGTGGGAACTGTTCCAGATATCAGGAGAAAGCGGAAGGCTCCCTTCAGCACAAATGAAACCTTAATATTAAGTGGATTTGAATACAGGTTCCTGATTTAATGTGCCATTACAGACAAGAATTTCAAGAGCAACTTTGGTCTTGCTGAGCACAGAAAGTTGATGGTCAAATCATTAAGGGGATGATTTCTGCTGTGCTGCAGTGTATGAACAAGATTGAAGGTCATCCAAAATATTGCAAAGATAGTTTTGTAATGGTTACAAGAAATGGAATTGGTAAGTCAAGCCTACATTTGTTTGTGGAGGGTGAAAAACCTCCGTATTTTTGAAAATTAGAATTTCACTATCCAGAAATAATATCATTACATACTAATCTCTGATTAAAAAAACAATCTTAGTTGCCAAACATGATGCCCGACTATGACAGCGATAGATCTTGGACCACAGGTTGATTGCTTTTAGTGTAAATATTGGCAAAAAAAAATACTATGTTCAAGCTACTCACAATCCTGTGGAAAATGGTGCCATAAGAACAAAACACACAAAGTTCAAGTCATGCCTACTTTTGAGGAAGAATCCCTTGAAAGACACACTAACACTGGATGAACAGACCTCTGAGAATTATCTAATTAACTGTGTAACCTCAGTGTTAAATACTGCCCTGCAATTTTTATAAACATTAGGGGGAAATTATTATGTACAATAATTACGTATGTTTTTGTTTCAAGAGCGGTATGAGTAAGTCCTCACAGTTACTGAATGGTATATGAACCTTCATTTGCAAAACTTGGACTCCTTTGGAGAGGCTCCTTTTCCATATGACATGGCCAATAAACAAGAACATAACAGAACTTCAACTTCTTTCACAGATACCGACAAAAAAAAGCCTCTAAGCCCCAAAGAAGAATATTGTGCAGTTTTGCAGGCTCAAGGGACTGACAAACTTAATGCAGAGACTAAAACCCATTAATAAAGAAAGAAGATCAACACACAAAAGATCAGCTCAGAGACCAATTTTGTGGGCATCTCTGTTGTATTATCTGTCTGCACGTAGCTCTTCTGTGAGCACAGGTAGACTACTGGAACAAGTTAGTTCAACATAGTCACTCTTACTATCAGCTGCTGGTAACAAGAGTGGAGAAACACAGACCCCGTTATTTTTTTGCAAATGCTTTTTTCATTCATTAGTTAACCCTTCATTTTAATAAAGACTACTCTTAGATACAAGTCTTGATCCAAAGTTCTCCTACACCACAGCCAATGAGCAAGAATTTCCTGAACATTAATTCTGTTCCTCAATTCATACACTCAAAAGTACATATTAATGAAAGGGTGTTAAATGAGATTTTTTTATTATTAAGTAAGTAAGAAGGCAAAATTAAAAACTGTCAGTTCAGAAGCATCATTATCATGTGTTTTGTGATTATATTTAAATTAGCTTTTGTTTCACTAGCTAGTTTTAATTACCAAGCATTCTTAAACCAGCATACCATATACTATCAGAATGACAAAATTTATAATTAAAAAACGTGCAAGGGAAAAATCTTAAATACATTTTTGAAACCACAAATTTGCAGCAGCAGAGAACAGATGGAAGGAAATTCCACCATTTAGCTGTCATGGATGCAGAACACCACAACCTGTGTAATAGGAATAAGGCAGGAAGTTGTGAAATAGAAATAAGGCAGAGTAGACTTGAAATAATACTTTTAGAGAGGCAGGACAACATTAATTTTTTTATCTTTTGAAATATCCTCCTCCAACGAAATGTGAAGGTTCTGTGTGATCTTACAGCATTGCAGGTTTGCTTTCACTTGATCATAAATGCTAAGCCATGTTTAGGTTTTGGATCCGTCTTCAGTTTATACTTCTTTATAATTGAAGCCAAATTTGAATATACAATGTACAGTATGCCTACATCACCATTTTAAATTCTTTTGAAGCACTTAATGAAAATGTAATACTTTGGAAACTTACAAAACACAATTATCTCCTATTCAAACACAGCAATTTCTTCTACAAATCAATGCCAACAGTAAGTTGGTTATTACAAATCAGCCTCCTATGTGCTACACCTGTAAAAAAAACCCCTCGGTTTTAGTCCTTGGAAGACTATCATACCTCTGCAAACAGTTGTACAGCAAAGGTTGTACTGTCTGAGCTTAAACCTTCTAGTTTCCAGTGGTTTTGATCACTAGAAAGATGTGGAGATAGTACAGGAGAATAAAGTACATGACTTAAATAAGTTTAAAATGGACTATTTAAAAAGGAATGGGAAATTATTCTTAATAATCATTTTAATCTTTTGTGAGACACCTTAAGCAACTACGTAAGTGACTAAACGCTTGGAGCAGGCTGTACTTAGATGTTGCAAACTTTCCTGCAATGCACATTTTTTAAGAAAAGATTAAATGGATGTCCCCAAAGCATGGATATACTTGATTCTGCCTGAGAGGCTTAAGCTTTATGATCTCTAGAAGCCCCTTCTAGCCCTAGGTTTCTTTCATTCTGTGAACATCTGAAAATCACGTTTCAATAAAGGAGCTAGAGAGGCATATATGGGGGAGATGTGACATTAAAAGCTTTGGATGTACGAATCAGGTGTATACTCTACCTGCTCCCACAACCAGTATCTTGGGCTCACAGCTACTGACACAGTGCAGGAGAGATCTGGAGCGGACATTGAAGTTGAGGAAAGCCACGACGCAGCCCAGCTTGGCCAATCCGAACCACACGTGGATGAAGTCTGGCTCGTTGCCCATCAGCAAGGCCACTGTGTCGCCCTTCTTCAGAGCCCCGTGGTGCAGGAAGACCTGCGCTATCCTGTTACTCCTCCTGTCCACATCCTTGTAGGTGTGCACCTTCCCTTCATAGATGAGGAACGGCTTGTGGGGCTGCTTCTCAGCCAGCTTCACAAACTTGTCCAGGACAGTGACGATCCTCCCTTGCAGCCGGTACATCTCCACTCTCAGCCCGTACAACAAAACTTTCAGCAGGTATCTCAGGTCAGCCCAGAAGTAGGGGAAGAGGAGTTTCTGGATGAGATGCAAGGAGACAATTCCGGCGGCAGCGCCCGGTACCCAGGTGGGCAGCATTGGGAGTGGACAAAGGTCGTCCCAGCCACTCATTTCCTTGCAGCCAGGCGGCTTGACGCACGGAGTCGGGACGTGGTGAGCAGCGGGGCTGGGTGCGGAGTTCAAGGAGAAAGCCGGTCAGGGCTGAGGCTTTTCCCGCCCTCTCCTCCTCCAGAGAAGTGCGCCGCCGCCCTGGGAAGCCGCACCAACTCCCCGGTCAGGCACCAGCAGCGCAGGGGCAGGCAAGCAGCCGGCGGCGACCGCCAGTCGCACACCTCCGCCCCGCTGCACGGCTCAGCCCCGGCACGGCCGCCGCCCACAGCCTGCCTCAGCCCCCCCCAGCCCCCCCCGCTGCGGCGGGCCCTGCACCTGCGGGACGGCACGCCCCGGCGGGAGAGGCCGGGGCAGGCAGGGCGGGAGGCCCAGCCCTCACCACGCACGGCTGAGGCGAGAGCCCCCCTCCCCGGCGCCCGGGACTCACGGACAGCACCAAGCTGCTGGCGGCCGGCGGCGGCTGCTCCCTGAGCCCGTTGCATAAGGCGCAATCTGCCGCTCACCCCACCCCCGGCGGCGGGAGGCCGGGAGGTTGGCTCCTGGGTAAGGCAGCGGCCGAGCGCAGGAAGCCTCGCCCCGGCATGGCCCTCGCCGCGGCGGGCGGCGGCAGAGCGAAGGCCGGGGCGCTGGTCCCTGGGGGGACGGTGGGACGCGCCGGGCGGGCGCCCCCCCCCCCCCCCTGGGCTGTTCCCTCGTTACTTGTAGCGGTTCGGCCCCGGGAAGTCAGTTGCCACCGTTGATCCCTGGGGCTCGGCTCTGCGCTGAGGTGTCGAGCAGGGCTCATCGTCCAGCCGCTGTCACCTCAGGGGCCCAGGCCAGCCCGCTGCCTGTGCTCACACACCACCTGGGCCTCAGGAGCGGTTTTAGACCGAGGAGACCGGCCTTGCAACTAGCCCAGGTCTGGGAAATACCTTCAGGACCGGTTCAGTCCACGTGAAGCTGGGGCCTGGGCCAAGGCCATGGGTCAGTGTACCATCCGATTGTCTTCATGCTGAAGGGACACTGCTGGCAAGAAGCAGTCACGCCTGGGCACGGTGCTGATCCTGCTGCTGTCTGTCACCCCCAGTGCTTCAACGCACTGATGGCTCCCTGCCATCCAAAGGCATCCACTGCCGTTGCTCTTGGTGAGACGCAGAATGTAGCGTTCATGTGTTTTAGTGCAGCTGAGTCTGGAGTTACATGGACCGTTGGAAGCTGAGGTCATTTTATGACTGGCGAATTTTCTGCCCTTCTGTTGGCCATGAGCAGTTGGAATCCATAACTCTAGTGCATTGTGACAAAAAATCGGAAGGTACTGGCTTATTTTAAATTTGTAGCCTATAGTAAATGCATTTTTTAACAGGATATGAATGTGCTTTTAAGTCATTCTGAATTTTCTAAAGTCATAAGACCGTAAGTACTGGTAGTTTACAGTATGAACACCTCTGTCTGCATGTTGCCAATATTACAGCAGAATAATCTAGCCTTTTGTCACGTTCTGCACCCCATCCTATTGTTTGCCTCATGTACTGGGCTAGTGCTCCAGGGTTTTATCTTGACTAGTGCTCCAAGTGTTCTGCAATATTTGCAAGAATATACTTATCATCCGTCCAGTTGGCACTTGATATTCAAATCTCTTTCTTCCCCGGAATGGTACGTCTTAACTGTGAGATCTGAAAGCTGACAGTGTAGCCTTTGTTTCCATTGTCTTCTTCAGATACTAAGCCAGCCTGCTATGTCATTTATGAACCTTGGAGTCAGTGAGGGATGTCTTCCTGCTCTGAACAAAGAAGAAGTTTATATACCAGAGGTTACTTCTTCTGAACTCATCTTGAATTTTATGAATAGCGTGGAGGGAATCGCATATCAGAAAGGATATGCTAACCCTTCTTGATACTGTCTGGCACAAGTGTTAGTAGAAACCCTGAGGAGAGTAGTAAAGCCTGAACAGTAAAAGCAACTTGTCACTCAGTTCTTTCTAGAATCCTGCCTTACTACATCCAGACAGCATCTCTCAATTTCTGCTCTGCAGGTCTTCTGGCCACTGCTCATGCTTCCACGCTCAGAGTGGAACAGCCCTGACAGACCTTTGTTTCTCTAAAACACTTACCTGATATCCCATTCATCCAGCCTGTATCTAGCCCAGTGGCCCTGTCTCCTGTTCTGCTAAACCCCCAGCCATTCTCCTTTGCGACCAGTCTACAGCTTCTTCTCTTTTTTTTTTCCCTTCCTTTTTTCCCCCCTTCTTTTCTTTTCTCTCCTGCTCTGAATATCAGTCACTCTTTCAGCCTGTAAACTGTCCTATACAGCTTTTCTTTTTAGGGCAGAGGCAGTTTGCATATGGCAATTTAAAATGTTTAAATATTGGAAATACATGTGACAGTTACGGTTTAAACATTTCATACATTAAGCAAATGACCTAAATTTGTCCAGAGTCCACCTTAAAAAACTTACGACTTACTTTGAACCATGGTATTTTTCCTGCAAAGCTTGCTTTGTCTAACTTCTGTGGGTTTCTTAGCTAACCCTGTTCACCTCAGCAAGAAACTCCTGTCAGCTTCTTCTCTTCTTCTGCCCAAGTCTTCCTCTTTATGTCTAAGGATCTCCTTAGCCTCTTTTAGAGCCTTGTGACTAAACAAAATTGCTATCAATGAAGTGTGTATGGAAATGTTCATGGGTGAGGAAGCAACAGAACTGAAAGGGTGATCTGTACTGATAATGAAGAATGCAGTTTTCAGGCAGTCAAATTGAGGAATGTATTGTTGCTGGCAAGCCCAGAAGGCCCACACTCTGATTAAACCACAGCACAAATGACTCATTATGGGGCAAACCTGCCCTCTCACCGGAAGAGGATGACAACAAGGGTACAGCATATCACATATGCCCCTGGTCTCCTGTTCCCCAGTAGGTGGTAGGACAAGGAACTTACAAAGAACTCAAGAGATGTAATTCAAATGCCACAAACAGATTCCTCGAATTGTCATGTTAGTACAAGAAGACTTTTCCTTCCACAGTAAATGTGATACAGATTTCTGTTCTACAAACTCAAAAACATATAAATCACTCTAAATCACAGTGCACACTGCCTTCCTCAATGTTTGATAAAATTATTACAGTAGGCTAGTAATGGAAACAGTAGATCATCAGTTTCTCAGGCTTTTTGGCATATGTTCCACATCATGAAGTTGGAGAATTGGTACTTTATTGCTGAGAGAAAAGACTAGATTTAACCAGAGCTTTTGAAGGTAGATTTTGTACCAAACCCCCACTGATTTTAACAGGAAAAGTTCAGTTTACTCATTTTATTTTTTCTGCCCTTGAAACTGAGAAACACAAGGAATAATGGAAATTTAATTCTGGCCACTTGACTCAAGCCAAAGCTCAGCTTTGTGGTCATTTCTTCATGTCATTTGAAAAAACTTTTTAGCTCTTGCCTTAAAACCCTGGGAATCATATGAACTGTCTTCCCTGTGGTCCCATATGCACTGAGAATGGAATGAGGTTCAGGGAAAAAGGTAGGCTGAGACAGCAACAAACACATTGACAAGTGGGAGGCAACAGCTTCTTACACCACTTTTCCATACTAGAATGCTCGTTACTACTGGGACATAACTCCTTTAGGTCATTGTGTAGTCAAACTATAACAAATCATGAGTGGTTCTGTTTGTCAGCTTCAACTGCAGAGACAATCAGTTTAGCTCAAAGCTATATGGTTTTGACTAATTTTTGTCATAAAGTTTTTAGTCTAGGCTAACTCATTTGTCTTAGCTCCAAAGGAATGGAGAACAGACACTTGAAGGTTTGAGTTGTGTTCTCAGCTGGCTCTAATACTATTATTGTCTGTTTTACCACTAAGACTGGGGCCTCATTGGATTAAGAATATACAGGCCCAGCTTTGTTATATAAGTGCTGTCTGGACATTGGAAACGAGTACAAGCAATTAAATAGTGCAAAACTAGATTACAAATAGATTTCCTGGCTCTTTAAAGGTGATAGTGGCAGTAAGCTAATAGTTTTTTATTGATACAGTAGTGTTCCTTACTTGTAAGGTGCAATGGAGGTATCTGTATATGTTGTAAATGTACACATGTATAAAGACAGAATTATTTAGTTTTTCTGCTGGTGAGCATCACTTCTTCCAGAAAGACATTTTGTGAGAAGATAGAATTTTTGCTTGCTTTTCTTAGGTGAAGGTAACTTAATGGCCCAGTGTTTGGATTTTTTTTCTTTTTTTTTTTTTAAATAAATAATAAGTAAATTAAATGGTACAGTAACCTGTGCTTAAAGTAATGCAAAAACCCCACTGTACAGTTATTTGGTTGACTAGAGTTTGGCATTGTTAACAGGTACGTAAATGTGCATAAATAATGAATAAAGGGAAAGACTGTGAGCTTTAAGGAAGTTGTATACTTACATGTTGATTTGAAAGAAGAGGCAGCTTGAAAGATACTCTTTCTTTGCAAGGATTACTTTGAAGGAGGCAGAAAGAAAGCAGAAGGGGAGGCATTCTGCTGTGTAGTGCAGACGTGACAAGAAATGAGAACAAAAATGCTCGAAGAGTCAGATCTGTGAAAAGCTCTGGGTATACTGATTGAAGTGAAAATAAAAGCAATAGGTGATAGGTAATTGATAGAGCACAAAAGGAAGATAAATACAGAATGGCTTGTGGATGGGAGAGATGTATTTTAAATATACTGTGCTGTGAGCTGAAAAATCAGACAGGCAAGTGAGCAGGAGATTGCGTTTACTAAGGTGACTAATGACTAGCACATCACCAAAGACGTTAGTCATGAGAACAAAAAGGAAGAGTTTTGTGCTTTAGATGTTATCAGTGTTGCTAATCCCAAAGAACAGAAATGATGACCAAGATCCTAACATAAAGACTCTGATACTATAAAATACTTAGTTTCAAGGGAACATTGTTGTTTTGTGATCTCTGAATTGTCCCTGTTCCTCTCAACTGTGCAGAGAAATTATATCAATCCTCTATACTCATTATCCAAGTGTCTTTGTAAAGTTAACATTAATTTACTTATTGTTGTCCTCTCCAAGGGAGGAAGGAAATTTCTATAGTGTATGAGTTGTTTTTCAGTAATTTTCTCATTTGTTATAAAAATGTATAACCTGAGGCAAGAAATTTCAGTAGACAATGAAAGACAGAATTCAGGTGAAGCAATACTGGAATTGGATTTGATCCCTGCCTGTGCCAGAATTCCTGTGTGATACTGGATTAATCACTTATGTCCTCCCCAAACTGAGTGACTTAGCCAAGCTATATGCCTAACCTTAGACTTTCAGACCCTCTTAGACTCTTGATTTGGTGGTTAGTCAAACAACTATACATTAAGACAGCTTAAATTCACCTTCAGTATTTTTACTTTCTAAATTTTCAGGTTTTTATCCGATGGAGATGTATGCACATTTATTAGTATTTTTAAAAGTAAATAGAATAGAATTTGAAAGGCTTACAAAGAAATTAATAATTTTATTTATTGTTAACTAGTTAATAGCAATGAAGATAAAATTTTCTGCATGCATGGGTCAATGAGTGTAACACAAACTACTGACCTGTTGTTAAGTAAACACGAGCTGCCATGTACATTGAATATAGCAATAGTTGTCTGAGAAAAATTGTAAGTTATTATGAGATTAAAATTACTAACATAACACATACTTGCAAGTGGTAAATTCATACTGTGAAGAAGCCTTAATTAAGGCTATTCCAAAGGTTAACTCCAAAAAACCTCGAAAAACTCTTCTATTAAACGTGGTGATATTTATTTTTAAGTAAATAAAGCACCAAAAGTACAGCAAGAAATTTACCCATTAATAGGCTTCTTGTTACATGTCATTAACTGGAACCTATTTTACTCTTGACATTACGAAGAACTTATAAACTCATACCACAGACAAACCACTGAGCCCGGAATTATTTAGTACACTGCTCTGCACTGAGCAGAATTATTCTGCTCAAGTTCCCTTCAACAGAAAACATTTTGATGCCTGAGAGTATGGTATGACCCAATAATGAAGTATAAAGGAGTTTAATTTTCTTCTAGGGGAATTCAGATGGAAGAAAAATGTCTTTTTGAAAATTGTGATTAAATTAAACGTTTTGCTGTAACATCTCAATGTAGCAAGAAAATACACACAAATTACAGAAATGCTTCTGTAGTGTAAAAAAAATGTAGTTTCAATATTGTAATTTTGACACATTATGCCTTTTAATATCCAGATAACACAATATAGTGCTGTATGTATATTTGCATTAACTCTGAACCTGGCTAATATGCCTAAGGGAATTAGTTTGTGCTATTTTAGTAGCATGAGTGTCAACAAAGTGAAATACTTCAATTTTGAAAAAAAGAAAAAAAAAAGTTGTTTTAAATAAGGTATTTTATATGTATGAAGTTTTTTTTCCCAGGGAATATAATAGCATAGATTTTGAAGTGTCAGCTATTTATCTCAGTTTTTTATTAAAGTAATTTTAAAGTGTTGACTTTTCTTCTGGAATAGAAGTTTTGAATTTTACAGAAGAATACGGTAAAATAGACATTTGTAGAAGAGAGTGTCTGTGACTTAAAAATATACAACTAACTTTTCAGTTTGTCAGAGAATGCTGTAATATGGAAAAGGAAGAAAACAGCTTCACAGTCTGAAGATTATCTTGCAGATTGTCCCCCACTATTGAATTCTTCCTAAGCATCTGTTGAATCCTTTTCTATATTTTAAAAAATAGAAACATATCATCTAGAAGATCTCTATAAAAATAAACTTACCTTGAAAATGCAATTCCCAGCTCTTCACATCTCACTATTCAACTACATCCCCATTAAAGTAAAATAATTATATCTAAATAATTGTGTCTTAGTTTTCGCAGTTTATCTGTGAAACTTATGTCTAGCAAAGTCTAAAATCTTAAATCTAAAACTAGACAAGTAATAAGCAAACCAGGAATGGATGGCTGAGTGGCCAGCAAGCAAGTCATAGCACTGAAACAGACACACAAAACTAACTTTTGGCTGATAATGTCACATGAGGATTTGGGTAATGAGTGTAGTCATACTAGAGTTATTGCAGGGACCCGAGGAGGTAAAGATTAAAGTTGTGGTGGTGACAGGGACAGGACATCATGGAAGTTTTTGATCATTGGAAAGCATTTAGGACTCAAATCCATAGGAAATGAAAAATAATTTTTATAATATTTTAGAGTGCTTCTTTATTCTGTAATTTTCTGAGGACGTTAATTTAAAATACTTACATTACATGAAGTGTCTGGTCTCGAGTCATTCATTACAGCATGTCAACACTACAGACTTGTGTCAACCCTTCAAGGACGTAGAGAAATATCATCTCTGGTAGATGTAATTTTATTAACAGAAAGCTTTACTATCAATGTAATAGACCATTAAAAAAAAACAAAACCAAAGCACTTTATTGTTGTCTTTTAATTCGCTTTGAATACACTGTATGGGTAAATCTGTAGTTTTGCCTGAATTAATGAAACTGTGCTCATACTAGGAGCCATTTGCCTGTATGTTATGCCACTGTATTAGTACTCCAATAAAATTTAGCCATAACCTCCCAGAGAAGCGAATTGAAATACTCAGGTTTTCTCACTCCTTGAACAACTTTGTTGACTGCTGATGGAATAAGCTCACAACAGTGAGTTTTTTGGATCCTGGAAAGATAGAGTTGGGGTTCAGCCTCACCATCATCCAGAAGTGATCTGAATTAAGAACTGATAGCAATCTGCAAATACAAACTCTGCTTTTTGCTTTTTGCTTTTTTTTTAAATTTCTTTAGTTGCCAGTGTATTCATTTCAGATGAAATATAACAATGATATGGAAGAGTTTAACATTTTACTCTAATAGACTCAAGCCAATGTTTTTGATTTTACTCCTTACACAGCTCCTGCCTTTCTAATCAAGTATAGGAAATGGCACTGACCTGTCAAAGGGACACTTACTTTACTTGACTCTTGAGAGTAGGTAAACATTTGTAGAGAAAGATCAAAAGCACCTCTTAAGTAAGAATCAGATGAAGATTTGAATCTGAATATAAATCCTTCAGAGGGGATATTCTCGTGCAGGCTCAGGTATAAGGTATGCAAGAAGACTAAGCCTTTAAAACATGGGGAAAACCCAGATAGGATGTGAACTGAATGGAGAAGGAAGCAGACTTCTTCTCAGTATGAAGTGCCATCGTTTTCACATCCTTTAAATAGGTATTTTATCAACTGCTAGTTTAACTTTCCTTAAGTTATGGGTGATTTGAAAGTACTTAATATATAGACAATCAATGCTTTAATTTTTTGTTATTCTTATAATTCTTGTTCTAGACTACAAATGCAGAGCATAGTATCCCAATTAATTTTTTAAGAGATGTCAATTAATAAAATCATATTTCTATGTAATCTTATCTTGGCTTGGAATAGGATAACATAGGAGTCTAGCAGAAAGTCTTCCAGTAATCACGAGGGAAATTTTCTGGCCTGTTGGCCTGTGTCAAAACAGCATGGAATACCTCTGAGACATGAAGATCTTGAGCAAAACTGCAACAATGACTAAATACAACAAACTGGCTCTAAGAATTCATCTTGGAGGTAGATGCCTAGCATTTCCATTCATTTTGCTTCTGCTTTGTGGGTATGTGCTAGGGAGACCAAAGTTAATTTAAAAGGAAATAAAAACCCCCCATATTTCTAATCAGGGTGTTTTGAATAGCTACCAGTTGGAAGGATTCAGTCTTTTTATTATCCTGCTGAATTTCTAGGTGAAAGGGCTGCCAGAATCATCCTTCAAAGGATTAGAACAGGGTGTTTGCCTCCTATGCTTTCAGGCATGCCTAAGATAGTTTTCAACTTGCCTGTATTTTCTGAGCTTTCATGTTTCCATCACAGAGTTAAATAGTATGCCAGAGAACATCTGTCCCTTATTTGTGCTTTCATTATTTTGTACTTTGATTGCATTAGAAATTTTACCTGATGACACTGAAGATATTGTTATCAATGTTAGCTGATACAACAGTTTGTTACTGTGGCCTCTTCTTCCTAGCAGTACTTCTCTGTACTTGTATTCCCATTTTTTAATATGTCCCCCTGTGTTACAAAAAATTGTGTCTTCTATATGGAACACCACTTTGAGAAATACTTTGTCATCGGGTATAACTGGGCTATATGCTAAAATACTGATTTGTTTAAATTCAGTAGCAAAAATGTTTGCTCATTTTCTTAGTTTTCTCACGTGCCTCTTTTCTCTTGTATGGAAATGAAGAGGGGAAACAACACTCTTGAAAGCCCAAGAACCAACATACAATGGGCAAGGGAGAAAAGAATTTTAGGTGCTTAAGAGTTACAGGTACCTGTACTTTTCTGCACATGTTTGGGCCATTTCTTCAGAATCCTGAAACCACAGTCATTTTGTGGTGCAAGAGACGCATTCCTCAAGCATCTACTACCTAGATCCTGGTAAATGCGATTGTAAAGCAAATTGTTCTTTTATGGTGTGTTTTTTCACACCTAATAACAGTTTCTGGCACACATTAATTTCAGGCTTGCTTGAACCAAAGAGCTTGACATGCTCTTTGTGCTCCCCCTTTTTCCTGGTATTCTCCTTTCCCCCTTCAGAAGGCAGCTTACACAGAGAGGCGACGAGAAAACTCCCACTTCATATTACTGTGACTCCATTTCACATGGTCAGTGTCACCAAGCAGCAACAGCAGGTCTACTCAACAAGCTGGAGGACCAAATGGGTGCTGAGGATGCCCACAACACAGGCAGTAGTACCCTCCCTGACCAAAGCACAGTCCTGCTGCACCTGAACACACCAGGGTCTGGGGTACTTCAACATAAGGGCTGTTGACAGTTCCAGACAAGGCACGGGGATGAATCAGTTCCAGGGTACATCCAGTGAGTGCAGACAGGAGATGAGGCCAAAGGCAGGACTAGAGACAAGGACACAGCAAGGTCCATCCACAGGACAGGACACCATAGTTCAGGTAGGAGTAGCTGCCTGGGCCTGAGCTTAAATAGAGGTCTTGGGGCCTTTGGGATGCCAGCTGATTGTTGGTCAGCACCATTAAGGCCAATTAGTGGCACTTGCCCATTGTGGCACTGCCTGGCACTTGATTCTCACAGATTCTAAGAAGCTGGAATGCCCTCTGACTCCAGCTGGAGCTTCACGTCTTCAGCCGTCTTCTGGAAAAAAAAAAAAAAATCCTTTATGTTCATTCAGGTAACTTGTCATATGAAATGTAGAAGAGATCTGTCACATTGTTGAACTACCTTGATTGATAAACCTTATGATGTTAATGAGGAACAAATAAAGGTGACTCAATCAGATCTTTTAATGTCATTAACTTTGCATTTATTTGATATAGTCAGTACTACATGCACAGAATTTTTTGTATGTGTCATTTTATGGTGTTTCTAAGCTATAAGCCATGAACAGTTCAGACAAATTAGCCATTTTCTTAGTTTCTAACTGCCTGGGGTGTGTCTGTGTTATTAAGTGGTTAGCTTAATAATGAGAAAGTAAATACGTAGGTATCTTCAAATGCTAGCCTGGTAATAAAAGAAAAAAGAAAGTGGTAACAACAAGGCAAGTATAGACACAAAAAATCAGCATTATGTGAGCAAATAACTATGCATTTGTTTCTGAGAGGGACTTTTGTGCCAAAAACTTCAGCTGGATGCAGTTTAATAACTTTTTATATCTATACGAATGGTCTTGTAAAATATAAATTTCATGCCAGGGTGTTGGAAAAGTCATTTTCAAGGATATGTCTGTGTGCAGTGGCCAATTTTTTTTTAAGGACTTACTGTAATGAACATTAGTAACCTGTATCGTACACTAGGCCATTAACCACTTAATAAGTGGCCTGTTGGCTAATCACAGCTTCATAGTCCTGCCTCAGCAGTGTTAACAATAACCTTACAACATGAGTGTTAGTGGTCAGTGAAGTAGTAATACATGCTGAGGTAATCCCATTTTGTATTTTCTCAACTAGCACACTGTCCACTCAGGTGCCACTATGTTGACAACACTGAAAATTGCTTTAACACGAGGTAGTCAGCTCCACTTCAACTGAAAGCAAAAGGAATTCTGGAAGCTTTCAGAAGGTCAGCTGTCCATGCAAAGCTGTACAAAGATGACCAGCCAACATGATCTGACTGGAGTAATTTGTGATTAGTATGTCTTCCTACATTTCCATCTGTCTGTAAACCATGATAGCTGAAAAATAACAGCTTGGGGAAATGAGCTTAAGAATTGCTTTTGCAATTGCTGCAGAATGCCAAGGCAGGAAAGTTTGTGCCCGATTAGCTTGTGGAATAAGCAAAGCAGAGAATTGCCTAGCTGGAGGAGGAAAAAGCACAGATTGCAGAAAGAAGAGTTTCACATTTGTGATAGCAGTGACTGCAGTAGTCTGCCTAGACAGTACAGGCTCAGGCATGGCAATAAGTCACTTCTCTCATGCACTCTCTTCTCTAAGTAGCTTAGTGAAGATCTCGCACCCCAGTAAAACTGCAAGGGTTGGGTTTTTCTTTGCCTTAGACTTCTTCTGACAATGGGACAAGAAAGGATGAAGACAGACACAGGGGAGGGGGCAGTAGTAAGGATAGAGAGGCCAGTGACATGCTGCACTCCTTACCTTGTCCCCTTCCTGTCCCCTGTACCTCAGCACTACGTTGCCTTCCAAAGGTTGGGTGGATGCTCTTTGCATTGCCAGAGGTCAAGGAAGTGGAGTGGTGGTAAGGAGAGAAGCAACATGCTGTAGTTACATGTCCTGAGGCTTTATAGTTATTCCAACTTTAAATACTGATTTATTTGTTTTTCTGAAGTTGAAGTCCAGAAGTCTTTGCTATGCCTATATATTTCAGAAATACAATCTTCATTCGTGTCACTTTTTCTGAAAGATTTTAGAGCCTTATTATTCATCTGGGGCTCTTACCTAGGAAAGTGAGAAAGGTTCCGTCTGGAAGTTGCTAGAAATCCTTTTCTGAATGAGTGTTGTGTGCACTTATGATTTGGTTACTCCATATTTATTTGTGTGTATTTAATAACAAAATTACTTAATTTGCATGTTTTGCAAATGCCATATTGAGAAATTACTGGTTAGTGAAGTATTTTGAGAAAGACTGACATAGCTGATTTTTAGTAAAAATTCAAGAATCATCTCCTTGAAGTTTCAAAAACAGATCAGAAAAATTATATGAGAGGTATTGCTAAATATAATCTAGGTAAAAGATGACCATTTAATAGGCTTCTCTATTAAGGGTTTCACAATCATGAGTTCTGTTACTTTTAAACTGTTTTTTTCAACACAGAACATAGCAATTTTTAAAAAGTATTGTCAGTTGAAATTGCTAAATACTGCTGTATGTGTTAGAAAAGCTGTTTGACAGGGCTGGCAGAAAATAATTAATATAAAGACCTACTGCTACACAATACCTTTTTCCATTCTTCCTCTCAACAGGCAGACTCTAAACGTTCATTTACTGTCTCTAATATTCAGAAGCAGAATATCCCACATATCACCACCCCTTTCAGCTCTTTCACAAACCCCACTGTAAGGCTGCATAAGTATTTCTGTCTCTGAAAGTCCTTAATACCTTTGTCATATTGTTGTTGCTCTTCTTGCTGAAAAATGGCTCAGGCCTCAAGGCATACTATAGAATGCTTAGGGTTTTTTACATTGGAAGTGGTACTTGTGTTAAGATTATCTAACTGTTTATTTTTACTGTGTCCTTGTCTATACCATATATTTATCATTTTGGGGGGAAGGTAGCTGAGACTCGTAATTTATTCATACTGATGTTTTTCCTCATTATTATTTTCCTATTTTCCTGATTTTCTTATTGAGGTGAGTTGATCAATCCTATGGCTTTAGCTTTCTTTTTCTCTATGTCCTGAAGTAAAAGTACAGAGAATTTTGGTTAAGGTTTCTCTATATTGTAACTCACATAAAATGCATATGTATTGTTAGTATTTATCTGTCAGTGTAGATGTCCACTTAACAGAAATAAAAAAGTATGTCAAAAATTAAGCATACATACATACAGAGTGAGAATAGGTGAAAATTTTATATCATTGTACAAGTAAATAACAGTATTTTTTTTTTACGTAGGGGCTTTTGTACTGCTAATTCTTGCAATTCCATTTGTTATTTAAATTTCAGTTGTGGACTGTAGCATATTATGTGTCTTAGAGCAAGAAGCAGCCTACACTGGAGATTGTTTTAGAACATAATCTAGATTTCTTCAGTGCTTTTAGTTCAAAAGCTACAACTGCCACCATATGCAGGAATGAATGACCTCTAAGATGCAGGCAATATAAAGCACAGTACCAGTACCTGTTATTAAATGGGCCCATTATTTCACACAGCAATTGTTACTATGATAATGATCAAGACAAAAATTGAATTAATTTGGTTATTTTGGAAGAGTTTCTTAATTTGGCACCACTGTTGCTTTCAGAAAGTCACTGTTTGGGGGAAATTTTATAATTGCTATGTGAAGGATAAATGCATATGTCAATATACATGGGTAGTAAAAAGTAACAGGAGCTATGTTGTTATCAGATTTCTGTTATTAAAAAGGCTGTGAATTACTTCATAAACACTTTGCTTCACTCATTGCTCCAAATTCCTGAGTGATCTAGTTTAAAGACTACTGTATATGTAGTTATTTACAGTACAGCATGCCAACATTGTTTAATTTAGATACATTCCTTCAAGGCTTTCAAAAGAAATCTTTGGTGAGTTATATTGAATTTGATAAAATTCAAGCAAATACTTTCATCTTAAAACAAACACTGAAGCAAGCATTGTCCAATAGTAAACACGCTGCAATATTTAAAATTTTGTCATGTTTTTTAATTTTTGAGAGAGACGTTACTTAAGTCCAGATCCCCAGAAACTTGGAACAGTTTAAAACTCACATTTAGTCTTTTTTGTAAGCACCTTCCCTTTCCCTTGACTTGAGGCTTCTCAGAATTTTA
The DNA here is from genome assembly GCF_000737465.1 of Haliaeetus leucocephalus. NCBI lineage: Eukaryota > Metazoa > Chordata > Aves > Accipitriformes > Accipitridae > Haliaeetus > Haliaeetus leucocephalus. Next base: position 600,853 of record NW_010972669.1, read on the forward strand.
GTTTATCTGTAGGATCTCTGAAGATAGTATAAATATGATTGTTGAATAGAAGTCATAGCAAAATAAAGCAATATCAAACACTTTGAAAGATTTTTCTTTATGTCCATTTGGGATTAGCCTATCTTTCCTGCAATTAAAGAAAGATGATCCCTCATCTTAGAACTTTTCTTTCTTTTGTCTAATTTCAATATGTTTAGGTACCAAACTGTGGTCTTCATGTTGCTTTATTGCATGAGGACTCATCAACATATCAGAATACTTGAACTGCATTTTGCTCACCCCTGTTCCTCTCTGCTGTGTGTGAAGGATATTGGCATATTTTCAGCAGCTGTGACGTTCCTTTGGTGTTGACTGTCAAAGTTTAACCATCATGCATGTGGTAAAATGTGCCTTCTTTGTATATTTCAAAACAGCAGTTACAAACTTTTTTGAACAAGATGCAAAGTGTTGAGGATTTCTTGGCTGGGCGAAGGCATGTGAGCAATCCAGCCATTACGTGGGAACGAAGCATAAGTTTACAAAGTGCTGGAGCAGACAAGGACACTGTGTCCTTGTACACTGGGAAAAAAGAAGATAAGAAGAGCCTGACAAACAACTCCTGGATGCTGAAGAATGAGATAAGTAACTGCTGGACACCTCGTGAAGAAGCTTGCACAGCTAATAGAGGATAAGATAGTGTCGCGTGAACCGGGGTATTGTACCAATTAGAGTATTGTATAAGGCGCGTGGACAAGTCAGTCTTGTATAAATGTCAAGACATCTGAACAATAAACGAGCAAGATGTTTAACTCACATTGAGTATGATTCTTGACTCCGGCCGTTCTTCCCAGCAGCAAAGGAACCTTTCAGTTTTTCCTTCTCAATATAAATACATTTTTCTGCTAATGGGATTTATGTTTTCTTTTAAGCTTGTAAAATGATCTGTATTTGTGTTGCAGTTTAAAGCAGGGTATTTTGCGTAATACTCTAACAGTTACAGAGATCTCTCATTTGATTTCTGTAAGTGTTCTTTTAATTAAAACCCCTATTTGTAGAAAATGTTCAAAGATGTCAAACTTGTTTGACATGTAAAAATTTAATAGTTAATCAGGTCCTATCAAAGAAAACAGACAAACAAATGCTTTTAAGCCTAGGAGAACACTAGCAATGCCAGATAATATTAGCAATGCCACGTAAAACCATTGGGGTATTTTAAAATCAGCATGTAGAACGTGACATAGAATGCCATGCATCACTTCAGTTGCCCCTCAACAGCCTGCTTTCTGGCAGTTTGTTTACCTGCCTGCCTGAGGCTTGGGGCTCCTGCACTGTCCAATATCCGTACAGGGGTAAAAACTTCCAAGGTTTCTGGACATCTGAGGTTTCCAAGTTTTTGTGCTTCTTAGCTGTCAAGACTCCAAAGATTTGTGGCTGGATATTAAGAAACTTCTGCTTTTATTTCTTCCAAAAGAGTCAGTGGGAGTGTTGGTTTTTCTTTTTAATGCCTTCCCTCCCTTGTGTATTCTTTCCTTGAGTTGGTCTCCCAGGGAATATTTTGAATATTTAACTTGCTTTTCAACCCCCCAAACCAGATTTATTCATAGGTAGGGATGGTTCTTGAGCAAGTTAAATCATGTACAGGAACAGCAGAATGATGAATTTGTGGTGTGGCACATGAGCCCAGATGGAAGCATTCTCTGGAGACTGCAGGACTGTTAGGTGTATGACTCCAACATGGGCAGAAGCCTTGATGGTAGGAAATGTATTCAGCTGCTGTATGGAACAGACTGCAGAATCTGATCAGCACTCAAGTGTTATATTGGAAAAAATGATCAGTGACAAAAACAAGCTCTAAATCTCAAAAGTTTCTTGACAAAAATGAGAAGAGGCATGTCTTTGCCAAATAGTTTGCTTGCATACAAATCATAGATACCTCTTTCTGTCCTTTTTACTGATACGTAAGCTTAACACAAGGCAGCATCAAGCCTATACAAACTTAATCGCTTGTAGTATGTACATACACTTCTGTGTAAATATAGCTGTAGTGTATATATTCATATGTAAACACATCTTCTTCTGAACTTCTTTCCAGAAGGGATTTCTTTCTGCTTCTAGCATGGCAAAAGCATGTAGCTATCATCTACTTTCTTCAGATCTTAAAAAAAAGGCAGCATTACCAGCAAATAAAAGTCCTGGTATCCTTGCAGCTAAAAGGATTCCAGGTTTTGAATAAAGAAATTAGTGTCCTCTCTATTTATTTTTGAAATTGTTAATGTGTTAAGGGATTTTTGTCTTTATAGGACATTTTTCCTATTGCCAGAAACATTTTGGTCTACATATGAAATACTCAGTCCTTCAATTTATTTAAGGGTCTTCTTATTCTGTAGGTCACTGTTGTTTCACACCTGTCTGTGACATAGGTTAAGAAATTATATATTTAAAAGCTTTTCTATACTAAAAATCCATATTATTTTAAATTAATTTTTGTAATGGTGTTTTGACTCTGGTTTAAACACTGAGTTTCAACTGTTGTAATTTGTTAAGGTTGTTGTGCAGTCCCTGGTGGAATTCTCTTATGAAAATTAGCTTCTTAGGTAATATCAGTTTCAAAATTGAATGCATGTCTTCCTCCAAAATAAAAGCAAAGTCATCCATACAGGAATTTGAAATAACAAATGAAGAGATGTGACTGATACTGATACTGTTTTGAACTGGGTGTTTGCTGATACAAGAAAGAAACAGTGCAACAAAACAGACAAGATGCTGAAGTCTGATATGATCATGGAAAGTACCTAAGGAGAAGCAAAAACATGAAAGAAAGGTTAACGCTGGAAGAGATGACTAAAGGCTTTGAACTGTGAAGCAGATGAATGTGTACGGAAAAATACCTGACTCTGCCGTCTGTTCCTATTCTTACCACAGTAATCTTACAGATCTTGAATTTTGGCAGGTCACCTAGACCTTATGATGCATACAGAGGAGATTACTTTTAGTCCTGAGATAAAACTCCTCCTGTTTTTGAATAAAAATTACAAAGCATAGCATGGGGAGGGGCCCCAAGAAGTCATGTAGTACATCTTCACTTTAAAAGAAATTCAGCTGTAAATAAAGTATTCCTGATATTTATCCCACCAACAGATATGGCTTATGAGAACAACATATGTGACCAATCGTTGTGACCATATGAAGATACATGATCTCCTGTGAATGCCTGTCATGGCTGGATGGCTTCTTTTTTGAGTCACTGTATGATATTCTCAAGTAAGTCCATAACAAGCTATTGAAAATAGCCTGGCCAAAAGCTTAGGGCACATCTGAGCTAATTTTTTTTTTAAAAGCTTCCAACAACATATTTTACAGCCTCCTCAGCACTCTACCGGTTTCTATTAGTGTGTGAAAGTGTTTCATAATACCCAGCTGCTTTGTTCTCTTCTTTCACCTTGAAAGTAGTGTTTGGTTCAGTGTCCAGGCATTGAGAGCTCTTACCCAAAGATACCTTCTATGCTGCTGCTCATGAAAGTGTGTGCTCGTACTCTGGCTTTGCAGGGCCAGGGGAGAGTGAAGGGAGACCCATGAGAAAATGAAGTCCTTTGGAAGAGGACTTCTACTTCACTGTTCTGTGAACATCTAGTTTAGGTGCAACTCAAAGCACCCAGGTTTGAAAGCTTTATCGTTAGTAGGAAGAGATAGGCACTTTCAGAGGCACCTTCATGCTTAATTAGGTGGGTGATATGTGCTATTACTGCTAGAAGTCATCAAAATTACCTTTCAGCATTTTTGGTTGTATCTTCATGGATGAATGCAAACACAGCTGAATTCTTCTCTCTGTGCTCTGAGTTGTTCTGGAAGCAACGTAACCATGTTAGCCTTGCAGAAGGAGCAAGCATTGATGCACGTCAAATTATCTTGGCCACTGTGCTTTGTACCCAGAGTAACCTTAATGGTTCTGTGCTTGGAGCTTGCTTTACATGGCCTGCTGGAGAATGAACAGCCTTGGTGTGCTTGTACCTACTTTGGAAAACATGTTATTTGATTTGATCACTCTAACCAATAAACCCTTCTCATCAAGAAGTTCCTGGTTGGTTATTTTCCCTTTTGTGAAAGTACAATTCATTCCTTCTTGCATTTAGTTCCTTGCATATTTTCCATCTTATTGCTTCCTGCATTTATCAAGACTATTTTGCAGTCAACTTGTACTGGTAGCTGAAAAAAGTACTGATAGCTAAAAAAAAGTACTGGGAGCTCCACCATTGGTGGACAGAAGTTTATTAGTATATCTTTTGTTCCTTAAACCAGAGATTAAATTACAATTTTGAAGTGAACTGGAAACAAGAGATGTAATTTATTTTCTAGGGCTTTTAGAAAACGTTAAGCATAAACACTTTTAGGTGGAGTGAGGTAGGACATAATTTGCTGCTTGTAAATATGTGCAAGTGCATAAGCTACTGACTTTTCATTGTGCAGCCATGGCTAGAATTGTCTTGTGCTCTTCATTATTTTAACTTCTGCTGAAGAATGAATGTTGGGAAGGAACTGAATGTAGAGAGGAAAGGGGTGAGAAAGAAAGGAGGCAGACAGGAGTAACAGGCGGACAGTGTTCTGTAATGTGTCTCTGTAGTAAGAATAAAGCCAGATATGTGACCAGACTTTTCTCTGAGCTTCTGGGAGCTCTCTAATATTATGCTTATTATTAGAAAATAATTATGTTAAAGCAGTTTTTCAAAATAACGGTGTCCTGGACTACATTAGGAGGACTGTTGCCAACAGGTCAAGGGAGGTGATCCTCCTCCTCTCCTCAGCACTGGTGAGGCCACACCTGCAGTACTGTGTCCAGTTCTGGACATACTGGGGAGAGTTCAGTACAACACAAAGATCATTATGGGACTGGAGCATCTCTCATGAGGAGAGGCTGAGTGAGCTGGGACTGTTTAGCCTGGAGAAGAACAGGCTCAAGGGGGATCTCACCACTGTGTACAAATACCTGAAAGCAGGTTGTAAAGAAGGTGGAGCCAGGCTATTTCCAGTGGTGCCCAGTGACAGAACAAGAGGCAATGGGGACAAACTGAAACACAGGAGGTTCCTGCTGAACATCAGGAAAAAGTTTTTTCCTGTGAGGTTTACCAAGCACTGGTGCAGGTTGCCCAGCGAGGTATGGAGTCTCTCTCGGAGATATTCAAAAGCCATCTGGGCAGCTGGCTCTAGGCATCACTGCCGGAGTAGAGGGGTTGGACCAGAAGACCACCAGAAGTCCCTTCCATCCTCAAGCATTCTGTGATTAAAAATCAGACTACTGCTGTTTTGTAAAATTCGGTGCATTGAAACGCTAAAGAAAGCAAGTACCAGTAATGTTCAGAAATGCTACCATCTTGTGGTGCCTGAAATGACTGAATATACCAATAGCACTCTTACAGTCAACTGTTTACCAACATAGTATATAATTACATGTAGTGTCTACATGCCTGCTAAAACAAGCTTTCAAATTAGTTTTGTGATGTAGTAATTTCTTTCAGTAGATTAGGTTGTTTTGGTTTGGAAATGAAATACCTTTTAACTACTTTGCACCAAATTATTATGAAAGATTGTAAATGTTCTATAGCTTAGTGGCATATAAAAAATCTGTTTATAAAACAAAAGGCTGTTTTGAAGGGTTCTATGACCTGCAGAAAGACAGTCAAAGCAGAATAAAAGGATTCTTTGCTGTAGAGAGCTTACAGTTCATGTGCTCCTTTTAAGGTTATATAATAATATGAATGTAGGGACTTGATAGCAGCTTATGTCTTTTATAATGCTTGGTAAAGACTTTGTCCCCATTGATTTTATACTTCTGCTGGTATGCATTGGTGTCATATAACTAACCTTTCTAAGTATCACTCCCCCTGGCACTAAGTATTATGCCTTTTTCTGTTTACATTATTGTTCTCAGTTACTGGAGATATTTTCTTTATTTCATTAGAGAAGATACAATAAAAATATATTTTACAGAAAATGTGTATAGTTTGGGGTTCTTGATTACAATGTATAGAAAATTAAGCCAAAAGCTTCTAATATTACAGCTAAATATGATTTATAGTTAAGATAAAATTATTGTGCTGGCAATTTGTTTAACTTCATTTAATGTGCAGCATAGTTTATTGAAAGCAGTATGTTACATTAGGTGCAGTATTTATCATTTAAGTGTTATTATATCTACAAAGCTGTGTTACATTAGAAGCTTTTTTCATAGCTTCATAAACACAAAATGATGCCTACTTTCTAAAAATGACTGTCACCTGTAGTAAATGATAGCAAGTGTATATGAATAATGTAACAAATACTATTGTTCTTTTAAAATCAGGCTGTGAATAAGTTATAGGGCTTTAAGTGTCTCTCTGTGAAACGTTTCTTTGGTACATTTTATTAATACCTCTAGTTATATTTAATGCTTACAGTCAGTTCTATTATGTAAATGTTTTCTCATTGGCATATGTGCAAGTGAATAAGCTACTGACTTTTAATTGTGCAGTCAGGGATAGAATTGTTGTCTTGTGCTCTTTAACTTTTTGTAAAGAATGAATGTTGGGAAGGACTTGAATGTAGAGAGTAAAAGGGTGAGGGAGAAATAAGGAAATAACAGACAGTGTTCTGTAGTACAT
>NW_010972669.1:607473-631422 GCF_000737465.1 Haliaeetus leucocephalus
TTGATAATAAAAATAAAGCCAGATAGGTGACTAGACATTTGCTTGGGCTTTTGGGAGCTTTCTAAATGTTGCAAACTTAATTGAATGTATTGGTATCAGCAGTTATATAGGGGTAGTCCTCATAAAGCTTAATGGTATACTTGTTTAGGGGGTGCATGTGTGTGTATTTATATAAAACTTTAGATGGTACGAAAAATACAAATGTTTTGTTTACAGTAGTCAGTACAGAGCTGTCTCAATACCATATTATGGTCTGAAAATTTTTGATGTTTTGGAAATAAGGTGTCAGCTTATAAAATGAACTCTAGCTGAGCCCTATTTTGTGTGTTAAAAGACAACAGTAGAAGTAGTCGGAGGAACTACTATATTAAAGAGTCATGAGTAGTTTATCCCTTCCTTTCTTCACACTAGGATGCCCAGAAATGGAGAGCTGTTAGCAAGCCATAAGAATTTCATTGCCTCAGTCAAAGGAGATTTTTGGGGTGATCACATTCAACGGTCACATGTTGAACTCAGACAACTGGAATTTCTTGGGCCCTTCTCAAACCCATATTGTGCCAGGTATTATTCCTAGTCCACAAACAGCCAATTCTTAAGAGTAAGAACTTGGGACACTGTTTTTTTTTATGGAGCTCTGCTTATCTCACTCCAAGCTCAGAAACCTTGTGTCTCATGGGAGATATCAGTGTGTCACAGGCATATGTAGTATGCTGGGTATAGTATGCCGTCCAGTTCTATACGCTTGTTTTACTTACCTGCTTCTAGATCTCAAGCAGTCCATTTCCAGTGGCTGTGTTAGGTCTTGTCACATACTTCTTGTAACTTGGAATGGCAGAGGCACCGTGATGGATCTTGAGACATACACTGCATCATCAAGGATTACAGGCTTTTACGATCATAACTGAGTTTGTTTTTTAGTCAGATTGCTTCTTATATTAGACAATGAGCTTTTGTGGAGTGCAGCTGACTTCTGTTCTGTGGTTCTACAGTAGACCAAGTGTTTTGGTCAGTTACCATGTTTCAGTGCATTACAGCAGTAGTAGCAGTATTAGCTAGCGTGGCAGTAATAGCATATACTGAAAACCAAGAAAAAGTAAGTCTCATGTTTATGAAAAAGCTAACCACGCAAGTCTGTAAAATGGGCTTCAATGGGGCAAGAATTAGCTTAATACAATAGCTATTTTATTCATCCAGACAAAAGATCATGTGAATTCAGGGAAATACACAGTAGAGAGGCTTTCCCTCACATAAGTGTGGACTTGTTTGATTTTTAAATGTAATCAGATATGTACAGTCAAGGAAAGTACATCCAACAGGTGTGTTAATATTATATTCTCTGATCTGCTTCTGCCTGCAAAACTTTATTGCACCTTTCAGCAGATTCTAGCTGTTCACTTCCTGCAAAAGCTGGAAGTTATAGTAATTTCTGTCCTGTTTTCCTGAGAACTCTATTTCAGGAATATGACAATTAGTGAGTAAAAGAAGAGGTCATGTGCCAGCAGGGATGAATTTTTGCAAATAGTTTGATCTGTGTTTGTTCTGGTATAAACTGTGAAAAATAATTACCACTAAATACTACAACTGTATTTTGACATATTTTATTTTCCATAAAAATCTGAAATTGAGCATCACATAAGATACTGAAATTAAATATTACATAATATAATTAACAAACTGTTGTGGCTCTGTCTTATGAAGACACAAATTCTATCACAGTAAGACTGATTTGATTGTCTTACGTTTTTAGAACAAATATTGCATATTGTAGACTAATTTTATTTCTATGCTTTATAAATGTATTTCACCAGAAACCACATTCTTCTATATCTCTCTTGTCAAAGGAATATAGGAATGTGCAGGCTCATGCATGAAATACAGAGGTTCAGATATAATTTTTGGATTAAATCCTTCATTCACCAGATGCATTTTCTGATGCTTGAAAGTTGCAGTAATTTGCATAACATCCTGAAAAAGAAATAATTCAAGTGCAATATTCCATTTCAGCTTATATCAGTGAAAATATGATGCAATTACTGAATAAAATGGATCATACAGTTTTAAAATAGAATATCTTCAGTTAGACAGAATGACCTGATTCACAGGTGCAGTGAAATCTAAATCTAAATGCAGCTTTTATTTCTTGTTCATTTCTATATCAAAGCCACATGCAAACTTGCAAGTTTCTGTTTCAAAAGAAGCATTTTCTTCAACTTTCATTAGTGCAGCTGATCACAAAATCTGTAGCTTATGGGACACTTGGTAATCTCTGCAGAGAGCTGGCTGATTTTATGGTTCTGGCTCTCCTCTGATTTCCAGCTGCTAAACTTCATTTAAGACATTAAACCAAAAAATGTTAAATACCTTCCTGTGTTATTTTTCTGTGTAAGCTGTTGCTGTACAGCAGTTATTCAAATGCCAGTTCATGAACAAGTTGGTCTGCACACCATAGTCAGTGTATGAGAGCAGAAGTGGTATATAAAATAATCTAATTTTAAATGTGGCTCACATTAAGGGAAGAGTTTAAAACACGCCATTCTCAAGCATTGTTATTACTTGTACGGTGTTTTCAATGTAACCAACATTTTCTTTTAGTTCTCATGCTGAAACAGGCCATTTTTTAGTTCTTGTTTTTCTGTCTTGATCTGTAACTTGTCTAATTTCCTCTATGCACTCCTACTCCATTTCCACAGCTCCCAGATCATTTAGTCTTTGGCTTCTGAGCTGAGACTGTTAATAAGTTTGCCAGTTCATTCTTTCTTTTGGCAGCACTTTACGATAGGAACCACACTTAGACCACCAAGTCATTTCACACATACGCTAAAGAGCTGCCAGATGGTAATAATGTTCAATCATTACCAAGTAGGATTGCTTCAAATTGAGTAGCTAGCATGAATTTGTCTTAGTAGTTATTTAAAAAATTGCAATTATAAGATTAAAAGTTTAATAAAGACAGGTATTAAATATTTTAAATGTGTATTATGAATACAGATTGCTGAGGTTTTCTGTTTAAATGATCCCCTGATGTTATTTTAATAGTCAGATTTTTCTACAAGGAAATGAGAGTTCTGAAAATAAAAAATCAAACCAAACCCAAGCCAAAAAAACCCCGAAAACAGAGCACAAATAATGCAAAACTGAAATCACTCCCTGGATGCTCTTAGAAACTTCTTCCTAATGTCTGTCTGCAAACAGAAAATGAAGTTAGCAAAAGTAAAGTGAAAAACCTACTATCTCAGAACCTTGGAGTACCCTGGTTCTTTGCATCATTGCCCCTGTGCCTCTGCTCTTCTTCTAGAGTCAAATCAGAGAGGATGAGAAGAAACTCTCAGTCTGTCTGGTTTTCACAAAACCAGTCAACCATAGTTGCAAGTCGTATTAGAAAGAGTCTACATATGGACTGCTGAAAACTTTTCAAGATTGATTTTATCTTAAAAAAATTTTTGCATGAGAATTCCATATTTTTGTTTGTCACTTGATTAGGATGAACTCTTTCTCAAGACACACCTTTTTTTTTTCAGAAGAGACTTAATTTTCTGTCCACTCAGAAAATTGTGGGTTCAGCATTCATCCTATTATCCTCCCCTAAGGTGTTTTTTAAAGTAATAACATGGGTTTTATCATTCTAATTTTTTTATAAAATTTCTGTTATGTCCTTTAATAAGTCTTTATACATGTGTAAATATTCATTAGTTAGTACTGATAGTATCTTTCATAGTAAGCTCCCTTCAGTTAGCTGAAAAAAGCTTTAGTCAGAGAGCACATAAATACAAACAGGTTTAATCAGTTCCACATATATAGATTCTAGAGCTCCGTATAGATTTTCCCCATCTGATAGAACCATAAAGACAAGTCTTTTCCAAAGGTTTTTCCCAGAAGAGGGCACTGGTTGTCCTGAGGCACCATAGATAGTACAACCTATGCTAACTGCATTTGAAGATACATTTACTTAGTACAGTAACCTACTAGTGAAAAAATAGCTTTCCTCAATTCTTTAAACTCTCTTAAAATTACACTTCTTTCTAAATGTATACATTTTTTTTCTCTTCCTCTTCAGTCTCACTCACTCTGTTACATTTCCATCTTGTTCTCAATCAAATTTTTGCCTTTAGGACAATTTGTCAATATTTAGGGAGAGGCAACACTGCCAAATGCCTCCCAGCATCCGCTAACAGCCGAAGACTGTCTGCTACAAACTTGCAGGAGATGTAATGTAGGGCCCTTTCCTACTCTTTGCAGGTCATGGTCTCCTGTCCTGTTGCAGAAGACCATCCTGTGCGGAGTGCACAAGAGGTGTAATCCTTGCACTTTTAAGATGTACATTTAAAAAGAATTGTATCCCAGTCCTGCTTTTATACTCTGAAGCATGTGGGTACATTTTAGTTCTCAGATTATGAGATCTTACTGTGAAGTATTTATTTTAATATCTGTTGCAAAGAACTACGTATTTCTTTGATGCTTTGTCAGTAACTGAATAATAATCACTTCAAGAACAACCATATTAGGAAAAAGTTTTAAATGGATCATGTCATCCTTTTATAAGAAGACACTGTTACATGTAGTATTAGCCATGTGTGTCTGCTTAGTCTTCCATTGGCTAGAAGAACACTCTAATTAAAGAACTTTGAAACAAAATCCAACTTTGCCAAGTTATTAATCACATCTAGGATTTTTAGGTATGAATGGATCCTTAAAGTAAAATATAAGTTTAATTCATCAAATATTTGCTTAACTTCTTAATAATAATAGCAACAATAATTCAGACTAGTATTACCTTTTGAGTTTCAATTCTTGAAACTGTTTGTAAATTACTCCTGCATTCCATGATTGTAGAGACCAATTTTCAAGTCAGACAGAAGATAAACACAAGTAGGAGGCAACTGATTGTCTTACCAGGATTCTCACAAAGCGTGGTTGGGCATAACTTGGAAGGAAGTCGACAATATGCTTATAAGGTCGGTCAGATTTAAGCACAATGGCTGCCATCCCTGTTCTTCCTTCATAGTCTACAAAAAATTGAAAAATATTATGACAAGTAAGAGTGTATGTGAGTCTTGTATGACATTTGAGGGATTTCGTATTGCTCAGAGCAAGTATTTTGATATTATGAAATATCTGCCCTATCCTCTCAGACATCATTGAGTATAAGATACATGTTACTTTACATCAGAAGACTTAAAGTTACTTTCAGAGTTTTTATTCAATTAAAAAAATGTCACCAACCTCTTTTTATTAGAAAATCTGTATGGCTCACAGCTGGCTGCTAGGTTTTCTTCTTACCTTGCTCAATTTTAACATTGGTGACATAGTGGCCTAATGAAATCAGAGTGACCGTTAGTTCAGTAAAAAGCTGAACATGCTTCCACAAAGACTACTGCAAAAGATGGACATAGACATGTATGGGACTGTACTTGGTCTATACAAAGTCTAGTGGCTATTGTACATTGTATAAGCAGTGCTGAGTGTTTTCTGCTTTATTCCACAGACAGATTAGTTACAAATAGGGGAAGTGCCTCTTAGTAAATTGCAAGCAGCAAATTATGTCTGATGTGAAAAGAGAAACAAAACCCTTTTAGAAAAGATGTAACAAACATAGTTACTGCTTTGTCTTTATTCAAACACAAGTAAGAATTCCAAACGGAGAAAACATCTGAATTAGAAGCAATAAGCTGCCATGGTTAAATCTGTCCAGAATGAAAGAGAGCTTAGAGGTGTGACCAAGGCACTGGAAAGATAAAATGTGGGTGTTCCCTTTTCATGAAAATTAAATGTCTTTTGTGAGAGTCAGCTTTCAGGATTTTTTCTCAAAGATACTCTCAGCTGTTAGGCCATCCTATCTTCAGCCTGGGAGCTTCAGCTCTTTGAGTAGGAATATTCCATTCTAAGTAGGAGTTTGGAGATTCTGTGCAACTCTAGGTACTAAATAGTTAAATCTAGTTTGGTCACTAAATGTAAAAATATGAAAAATAATTATCCAGATTTTGAAATGGTACTGTTCTTCCTCAGAACTTTAAATTTGGAAATTAGAAAGCATCTGTAAACATCTGGTCTCAGAACACAATGTATGTAGGAATTACTGTGTCCATTTTACTTGGAAAAAAAGCAGCACTAAGAAATCTGATATGTTTAGGAACATGAATAAGTTTTTGCAGGTGAGAATAAAAACATTCTGAGCTTAGAATATTGATTACGTTCTTATATTATTGTATCTTTGGATATTTGGGTATATTATAAACATTTGGATATGTTATTGGGTATATTAGCAATAGATCCCTACTTGGATCTATTGATAATATATTTTTCTGTGTCATTTTCAAGTTCTAAGTGTATGTCAAGAACTTGTTGCTCACAGAACAGAGAGTTAATCCCTGCCCCAAAATATCACCATCTAAATTGAGGTATCTGTTAGTTAATAGATAACTAATACTTCTCCTTACCTATGGGTGCTTTCTTATACCTTCCATTTTCATCCTTCATAAGTTCTTGTTTCCAGACATCATATTTCAACAGCTCAAAAGAATGTAGGAACAAAATTTAAAAAGTTCATATGCATACTTGAAAACCTCACTGTCTTACTCACTTTCTGGTTGTTCTGATAAAAATTGCTTTGAATTAATGGATAGTACCCTATTGACTTTGGAAGATTTGGAACAGCCTGAAATACACTGACAGTATTCTGAGAAGCAATTGTCAGAAAGTGTTCATATCACGGTAAGCAACACTAAGTGTACATATACAGATGAAGTGTTCATCTCCTTTATCAACAGAAAGAAATCCATTGTTTTAGAGTATTGTCAGTTTCAAATCATTTATATAAAGTGAAGCAGTGCTTTTGATCAAATTGTCAATTTTGCTTTAAAACTACCATCCATTTCTAAGTAGAGGCTTAACATTACTGGAATGCAAATCAAGATGAATCTCTGACAAAAAATCCAGATTAAATTTATAGACATCTCAAAAATTACTCCAGCCAGATACAAGTGGAAACTTACAGCTCATTGGTTTGATTTAGGCTTTCCTGCCTTCATTCCCTGTCCACATAGTTAAGACTGCTAAAAGACCAAAAGCATTGCAGAGTTTTTGTTATGGCCCTGGGAAGGCATTTTCAGCATCTCAGATTAAAAGGAGAAATCATTTGGAAGTCATTAATCTGGTTTTGATGTTAACTAGTCTGAATCTTTAGTTTCATTTGAACAGTATTTTATTGTAGTATAATGTTCATGATTCACAAAGAGTCTGTACAAATAGGAAAAACATTTGAGACTGTCAGGGTGTTTTTATGGGTGAAAGATGTGTATCTCCAATGAGAGCTTCAATAGGAGTCATATACATGAAGTTTATAGCTCAGATATGTTGAGATTTATTTGCAGAGAATTTTGAAATTTTTTTGTTTTGCTGATCTTATTTCAGAGAAGAAAATGTGATGCTGGTTTTAATGAGTGAAGATATAGTCAAAGAGTAAATTTGTGTAGGTTTGCTCTGGAACACATATCTCCTGATTCATACCAAAAGTAAAATCAAAACTAATTTCTGCCTCATCACTTAGTATCTGTGGGTTTTAAGGATGATAAGTAAACTTCAACAAAAAATATAATTCGTCATTCCTGTGGATAGGCACTTCTATACAGTCAGGGTTTTTTTTATATTCTGGGCAAAAAGTCAGATACACAAAGCAGTGGTTTCAGCTTCTGCAGACTTGTTCTGTATATTTATTCTAGCTTCACAATATGTGTACAGAGAGTAGAGTCATGTAAGGGGCTAAGAATAAGGTTTCTGCTTCCATGAACAAAATTTTGCTACATCTGAACTGTAGTAAGCAGGTTCTTTCTTGTATGCTTTCCTGCTCTTTATAATTTCTGCCTTTCATCTGCTTTTTTTTTGGTTGGCTGGTAAATTGGTTGGTTTGTGGATTTGATTACATTTACCTTTGAGAAGATGCCAGCATGGCCCACAGCTCTATTTTATTAGTATAGTTCAAGAAACTAAGATTTCCTTCTGTGGATCCATAGAATGCAAATATTTTAATTGGGCCAAACCTCATCGGAAATTCTTTCCAGACAGCAGGTCTGATATCATTTACTAGAGCAATGCCCACTTTGTGAACTCTGTCCTCTTCTTTCTGTGAACAACCAAAAAGAAACATTCTGCATCTGAGAAAAGTGGGTCTAAATACCTGGAGTTGATCTAAAATTTTCTAATAGAACAATTTTCCTTTAGAACTGCCACTTTGGCTAAAATACTTCACAGAATAATATTTGTTTTGTAAAAATCAAACAGAAAATCAGAATTCTTGATGGTTTGAGGTTGAAGGATTTTCATAAGGTGAAAACTTTATTTCTGTAGTCCTTTGTATTTTCAGTTATAAGTTCTATAACTGAGATATATATTACAAAGATTAAAAGAATTATTTTATCGTGAAAATGTAAATAAATAGTTTTTAAGTAAGTGCCATTTCTCATAGAATGGAAATTTCTTTCTGAACCAAAGAAAGGAATTTTTCTGCATAAATAAAATTATGTCTTAGAAAACACTTGTGACCTGCTACGGTCAGTTCTGCATGTAATGGGTTTTGGTAGTAAGTTTTACACATCTGCCATGTTGCCTAAGGAACCTGAAAAAGTAGCAGAATGACTTAAAGCTCCTTACCATATCTCAAATGATTAGGTGCAGTTTTTAATCTTAAATCCAAATTCAGAAAAGATGGTAATCAAATCTGCAGTGAAAATGTAGTTATTAACTTGTCATTGTTACATGTCTGTTATGTCATTATTGTGACTAACTACTCAAATGCTTACATAAATTTTTCTGCGTTGGGCTAGACTGCTCAGCACCCTATATATAGGACTATAGTCAAGATGCTGCCTGTGGAAAAGCCCCCACTTTTTTTGGAGATGTAGTTGGTATTGAGCGATTAAGTTACTGCCATGGATGAGTGACAGCAGAAAACAAAATTATTTCAGGTCCACAGGAACAGTTTCTTCACACCAAAGAAATGCATTTCTTTCCATTTCAGTGTTATTTTAAACTTTAAAAATTGTAAAAATATATCTGATTTCTAAATAATATTAAGATGATTTCAAAATGGAACATTGCCTAAGAATTACACTGAAATATTTTAGCAGAATCAGTGTTTCAACTTTTTCACCATTAAAAATGTTCACATAAAACTGTTTTGTAGACACTGGATTAACAGATAATTTCATTTGATCCAGAGCTGCAATTTATGGCAGATAATTTATTTGCCACAATAAGATCAGCTGTAATGCAGACTAAACTCCACTTGTTAAAAACAGGAGTGGAGACTTCCCTGCTTCTGCTTAGTTTTCTTTTGCAGTTTTAATGGTAAACCTGAAGGAACAGCACAGTTTGATGACGTGTATATGATCAAACCCAACTATGATCCAGTTGGCAGGCTGATTGGCAGTTACATCATGCCTAATATTGTCCCTTCTTCAGCGCTTGGTGTTCAGGATAAAATAATGGATTTTATTAGGTTTTTTTCAAAATAGGTGGTGAGACTCTAGGACTTAGAGTAAATCTGAGGAGCTTCAGAGATTATAAGCATAGGAGAAACTGTTATACTTACCTTGTTTCATCCCTGGTATAACAATCTGCAGGGCTTCCCTGCATTACCTTGAATTTTAAAATATCTTTATTTTAAAAGTTGTATGGTTCTCTTTAAAAACATTCCTTGACATACATTCTGTTTTGTTTGTTAACTTCTGTGGGGTACTGTGTTTAAAATTTAATTCTGATAGGTACATGGATGTTGGGTAAACTTCCTGTAGGCATATTTGGTCAGTGAGTAGGGTCTGGTGTCTCTGTCTATATCAAGAAATCCAGAGTGCCTCCTAGTTCCCAAATCCATGTTCTTTCTCAATTTCAGTGTGTGTCCTGGTTTCAGCTGGGATAGAGTTAACTGTCTTCCTAGTAGCTGGTACAGTGTTATGTTTTGAGTTCAGTATGTGAAGAACGTTGGTAACACGGATGTTTTCAGTTGTTGCTCAGTAGTGTTTAGACTAGAGTCAAGGATTTTTCAGCTTCTCATGCCCAGCCAGGGCAGCTGACCCAAACTGGCCAACAGTGTATTCCATACCATGGGACGTCCCATCTAATATAGGAACTGGGAAGCGGGGGCAGGGAATCGCCGCTCGGGGACTGGCTGGGTGTCGGTCGGCAGGTGGTGAGCAATTGCCCTGTGCATCATTTGTACATTCCAATCCTTTTATTACTACTGTTGTCATTTTATTAGTGTTATCACTATCATGATTAGTTTCTTCTTTTCTGTTCTATTAAACTGTTCTTTTCTCAACCCAGGAGTTTTACTTCTTTTCCTGATTTTCTCCCCCATCCCACTGGATGGGGGGGAAGTGAGTGAGCGGCTGCGTGGTGCTTAGTTGCTGGCTGGGGTTAAACCACGACAGTGTGAGACCTAGGCATGCTCTGTGGAAGCAGGTAAGGACAAACATCCTGGATGTGACCTAGAGAATACTCCAACAGGTCCCTCATTTAGGTAGCCCTAGTCTGGGTCAACACCAAGACTGCTGTGTTCTGGCATGCCACCACACGAGTCTAGGTGAAATGTAGCTGGCTGGCTTATTAGCCTGCACAGGTTTGTTTCACTGTGGAAGAACCTGTGTGGTACACTAGAGGTTATATGTATTGTAATTCGGTAAGATGCCTGGTCTTGACAGGATTCTGCATTTACCCTGATCCACTTCTGTTGGCATCCTCAGCTTCCTCAACTCAGGTAGGCCATCTTTCTGTTTTTCTCTCTTCTTACCAGTTGCCAGTTAAATACCAATACATTCTCTGTTAAATTCTTGTTATTGAGCCAAGTAAAGAAAGTTCTTCCTGCCTTTTCCTGCAGGAGAGACCTTTACACAACTAGTGTCACCTAGCTAATTATTCCTTTCTTTTTTTTGATTCATGGACTACTGACATAATGTTTGTACAGGCTTGAGTTCTGGCCAACAGCTTTCCTGGCTTGCTCCCTCCAATACCTTTTTGTCTTTGACCCCTCTCCTACATCTGGACCACACAATACTAGGTCTCTGTTCAAGCCAGCTGGTTGATTCTCTCAGATGTTCCCTTGTTGCTAGTTCTTGTGCCAATCTCTGACCAATGCAGTTGGAGGTCATTTGAACATTGTGCTTGTACATGAAGTTTTCTGTGGTAGGTAGGAATACTTCTTGTTACCTCCCTTCAGTTAACTTTCTAACTCTCAAATATAAAGTTAAGAAAGTTAACCGATCTTTTCCACCGTGTTGAGAAACAAGCATTACAATAGAATAAATATTTTCAGAGTTACTTTCCTGCTGCTGCTCTGTTTGGTGACATCTTACTTTTGTCCTAAATCTGATCATGATTTAGCTCCCATGTTCTTCAGCACTGTTATCCCAGGGTTGACCAGGATTTTGCACCACATTGTGAGTACTATGGCTTTATACAGATAAGTTTATCATCATATACACAGCCGTGCAACAAAATGTGCCTTTTGAACACATCTTCAACAAAAAAATTTAAACAAAACCTCATTCAGCAGTTTTAAAGCCATACAAAAATTAATTATCAGCCATTAAATACTGAATAGAGTAGCCTTCTCTTACTAAGTAACTACTTTGGAACAGTGCAGTGCAGGTGGTTAATCATTTAATCTGGTTCATGCTCTTGTTTGATCATTGAGTCTGATAAAGCTTTTACTGCTTATACCTTTCTTTATTGACCTGCCACTTGCCTGTCACTCAGATGAAAAGCTAACAAGCTTGGCTTTACAGAGGAATTTATGTTAGCGTCTGGGCATAGCTGTCCCATCCTGCCAGGCCTGCTTCTGTGTAACCACTACATTTGCTGATTTAAATTTGATGGCTATCATAGAACTACAAGGAACACAAGACCCAAATTTTGTATACACTGGAAAAAACCTATCAAACATTAAAAATACTATACCATTGAGAAATGGGTAAATCTATATAACTTATAAAATATAGATTTGCTATATTTTAAAGCTGCATTTGCAAACAAGAATTTACACTGGGCTAGTTACAGAGGTAGTGTCAGAGTTCTCCTATGTACAAAACCACTGTAGCATTGTATTTTCTACAGTCATTCCAAAACTAGCTTGCAGAAAATCTCTTCTTCAAAACATAAGATGTTCCTAGGTGATGAAAACAGACAAGAAAATTCAAAATAACCTTTAAAATGTATCTTATCTTCTACCACTATTTTAAAAAAAAAGTTGTCATTCTCTTAATTCAACTAATGATAAATTCAGCTATTCAAATAAATTATAAGCTATTTCCAGCACAATCTTTCTGTTAAACGTGACTAGCACAATGGAGCCTTGCCGCTTTTTCTGAGTAGTAACTAAAAACTTACAGTACCAGAAGCAGTAGAAACAAACCTTTTAGTTATCTCCAGTTGTTAGGAATAGGTCAAAGCCTAACCATGTTTCTGTCAAGATGGTGACTGGGTAACTCTGAAAAAAGAGAGCTTGGGATGAGGGAGAAGGTACCTTGCAGCTTCTCTATTTGTGTGAGAAGCGGTGGAAGGGGAACCAGCTCAGAGTCTCTTGTTTCTGTCTCACTCCCCTTTTCCTGTTTTTTGTCAGCTCATCATCCTCAATTTTTTGTTTCTGTGGCCCTGAAGTTCCTTCAGAGCTTTCTGTTCCAAAAGCCACCGCATTCTAGACCTCTCACGTCTGCTACCCCATCCCTTTTTCATAGTTTTCTCTAAGTGTTGTCAGCCAAGAATTTACAGCTTTCCCTGTTTCTGTCCTTTCCAAAATTCCTTTTTGCCTGAGTGCTGTTTGTCCCACATAAAGCTTCCCAGTGCCTTCCAAGTTCTGAATCCCTTCTAGTCCACTTGCTCCTAGCTTGCCTGTTCCTCCCTGACCCAGGTACCATCTCATGCAAGACTTGAAGTCCTCTCAGAGCTCTTCAGCCTCACTCACCTCAAAGCCTTATCATTTGAATTCCAGGCCCCCCAGAGTCCCCATCTGAATGGTCCACCTAAGAAAGCAGTTATCCTACTTTCTCTGTGCCAAGACAAATCATAGCTTCAAACCTTTTTATACACTACTTTTCCCATCCCATATGTGTTTCTGTTAGGCAGCAGCAGTCTTGTTATCAGTTGCTGTAGCCCAGCATGCATGCCCATGCTATTCCTGAAGAAACAAAGTACTGAAATGGCTTTTAAAACAGTCCAGATATATGATACCAAAACGCAGCATCTGGGCAAGACTCTAAGAACAGGAAAGGAGGATGTATCTGAAAAAATAACATTGCTAGATGTCTACAGATAACTCCTATTTTCAGAATCAAAAGCAGAGGCTCTGTCATTCTCCCTTTCCTTCAATTTAATATCACAAATCTAATTCTGTGTTACTCAAATATGTGACTCAAAAAGCTCCAAGACACGTTGAGTTGACCTTATTCTGAAGGTTAGTTAAAGCTTCCACAATGCGTTTGTATCTTCTGACACTAAAAATCAAGCCTGACTTCTCAGGTGCCTATGTGAAACGTGTTTTAGACTTTTGGTGTAGGATACAAATATGATTTCAGGTTAAACCTATGGAACATATGCAGTGGTATTAGTGATACACAGACCTCAAGTCACATTATATTGGATCTATGCAACAACTGGTGTCTGTTCTAAGCTTCAAAAACTATGCATATATCTTAGATACTGTTTGCAGACTGGAGAAAGTGATAAAAATGAGAAAATTACAAAAGTCTATTAGTAGACATAATATTTGAGTTTCTCACCAAACAGAGTTACTTACCAAAAAATTAAAATGTTACAGCATTCTCAAGTTAATGAAATTTCACTAGAAGGTAAATTTTTCCTAATTCAATGCATCCACTGATGCCAAGAAGAGAAGCACTGATGTGGAATGGAAAAGTGAGATACATAATATCCTGAGAAAATGCACCATACTGAGTAAAAGCAGGTAGATGGAGCTCTTAGATGAGTGATGATAGCAGCTTTTGGAAAACCTAGCAAAGGGAGAAGAGCAAATAATTATAAATGTACTGCTTGCATTATTAATTTTGCTGCAAAATTATGTTTGGAATGTACAGGGAGAATTGTCTTTTCTTCTGAGTCTTTGTCTGCCCTGTCCTTCAGTCTTTACCCCATGAGTATATCTTCTTAGTCTCTCAACTTCTTCAGTCTTTTTGTCTGTGAGCTATTTAATCCTCTTATCTGCTTTGGCTGGGGGAGAAACTCCATACCCTTCACAGGCAAGTGCGGACTGACTGTGCCCACAGTGTTCCCTCGCCACAAAGTGAGAATGGGAAAGCTTCCAAAGAGCCTCTGTGCCACTCAGCTGCTGTTGCAATACAAGTAACTTTTACAAAGTTGTTTGGCTTGACTAGAGGAAGGATTCCCCTTTCCTTCCCAGTGAAGATGAAGCTTCATTATTCAGGCCAGTCTCAGAGGAAAAATTTTCTCCCAAGGCCCAAGCACTTGTGCTGGCTGCGTTTCTTTTTAGTATAGACCTGCGAAATTCTGTCGCTTTGGAATCTGAGCAGCTGTTAGAGACTGACTTTATTGGCCTTATATTTAAGAAATAAAGTTCAGCAAAGGAACATCTATGTTAAAGTTCACTATTACGCCCTGTTATGCCAAGGCAAAAATAGTTTAAAATGTACTATGCTTGTAACTAAATTAATTTCTCCCTATCTCGACTTAAAAAATTCAAGTTCTTTCTTTTTGTGTGCCTGTCTTGTTGCTAAATTCATACCACCTGAATTTTCAGAGAGCCGCAATTGTACTTTGTTAGTGCACACCCTCACCTGTACTTCCCAATGTGAAGATATACATACCTGTGTTTCTTGTGTTAATGACAGCTTTAAGGTGAGAGGGAACAGGATGATCTGGCACCTTGTCTAGTCTGTCTGGTATAGTCTGAGCATGCTGGAAAGGAGAAATGGTGCTCATCAGCCAGACAGCAACATTATTTTCCAAGAGATGAAAAATAAATTCTTTCTCTATTGATCCCAAACAATCTGACAAGTTAAAAAAATTATATGCTTATTATTAAAATAATTACAACTACAGACCTGATTACCTGCCTTGGAATTATATACCCTACCACCCCATACAGTAAGCTTACCATAGCCTGCAGCAGCAGCAATAACCCACCTATTGGACAGTGAGAAGAAAATCATGTTTAGTTTCCCTGTACTTCTCATGTGGCTTTAACTGTAATAGGTGAAATCTCCCTGATCTTATCTGGTGACTTTAATATACAGTATTTAGTTTAATCTGTATGTTGTAACATTTGTTTTAATGCTTGGTACACATATCAACTAATAAGCCCTCACGGGTTCATATGGAATTATGGAAGCATTGCCAACCTGTATTAAAGATATGAAAAGAGAAGTAGAAAAATTAAATAAATTGCCCAGTATTACATAATATGCCAGTAAGAGGGCCAAAATTATAGCTCAACATGCTGTACTCTTTGCTCCAAGCAATGCTACCTTGGGACCACTACTTTAAAGTAGTTCTAAAATAACCATAAATTTGTATGGGAAGGAAATCACCACTAACAAAGGGAATCTGAGCCTTCCTGTAGTCAGTGGAGTTTTATCTGCATAAGCCAATAAATAGAAATGGAAATGAGATGATGCTGAAGTATCTCCCCAGGCTGTTCACTTGCTGATACATGATTGTTTCTGCTGGTACATTGTCAGTACTTGGAAAGTTTCAGATTTAAGCCTTTTATTATACTAATTAATTCCACATATTTTTTGGTGCTTATATACTTGAAATTTAAACAAGACTATGTCTTTCCCCTCTTTTTTTAGCCAGCAGATGTGTATGTATATATGAAGTACTTGCAGCTTTGAATGGCTCTGATTTTCTATTTTCGATAAAAAGTATTGTTGTGGTTTAACCCCAGCTGGCAGCTAAGCACCACGGAGCTGCTCGCTCACTTCCCTCTCACCCAGTGGGATGGGGAAGAGAACTGAAAAAAACCCAAACTCATGGGTTGAGATAAGAACAGTTTAAGACGACAGAAAGGAAGAAAATAATAATAATGGTGATGATGATAATAATAATAATAATTTGACAGTATTAATAATAATAAAAGAATTTGAATGTACAAAACAAGTGTTGCACAATGCAATTGCTCACCACTCGCTGACCAATGCCCAGTTAGTTCCTGAGCACCAATCCCCCCAGGCCAAATCCCCCCAGTTTATATACTGGGCATGTCATCACATGGTATGGAATATGCATTTGGCCAGTTTGGGTCAGTTGTTCTGGCTGTCTCCCCTCCCAGCAACTTGTGCCCCTCCAGCCTTCTTGCTGGCTGGGCATGAGAAGCTGAAAAATCCTTGACTTTTTATAAACACTACTTAGCAACAACTGAAAACATCAGTGTTATCAATGTTCTCATACTGAATCCAAAACACAACACTATACCAGCTACTAGAAAGAAAATTGACTCTATCCCAGCCAAAACCAGGACAAGTGTAGAGCAGTAAAAAGTCAGTAGAAGTTGAGAAAAGCCACCACACAGCCCAGCTGGGCCAGTCCAGACCAGACATGGATGAAGTCAGGTCTATTACCCATCATCAGGTCCACAGTGTCACCTTTTTTTCAGATTCCCATAGTGTAGGAAGACCTCTGCTATCCTGTTACTCCTGTCCACATCTTGATAAGTGTGCACCTTCCCTTCACAGATGAGGAATGGCTTGTGGGGAAGCTTTCCCACTCTCTGCATGAAAAGGTCAATTATGGAGAGAATTCCATTGCTTGCCCATTTCTTTACCATTGCTCTTAACCTCTTCCACCTCAAGAAGTAGATCAGATCTTCCCAGAAATATGGGGAAAACCATCTTCAGAAAGACACACAGCACTTCTATTCCTCCAGCAATTGTCAAAAGCCACGTGCATAGCAGTGCTTGAGGGGAGAAATAATAGCTTAGCTATTTCAGAGATATAAAATACAGTACATTAATATAATTAATAATAAGTTTTAAGGCAGAGACTGGAAGTTAATAAGCTAATTTCAATTCCACCAATTAATTTGAGAATTTTTTAAGATACCATATTGGAGTTTACTAGAATACAAAGGCCCAGGAACAACATAAAAAAGAAAAGGGAGTAAAGAGTAAGAAACATTGTGCAGTTTATAAGGATAGAGGAGTTTATTCAGAGTAAAGAATGTGGCCAGGGTGACAGTAGAACGGAAAAGGCATAGATAATTAAATACAAGATGGAAATGTAGAAATTTAAGAAGTATCTGAAGAACAAATAAAAAAAGGTATAAACTGAGGAAACAATTTAACACTTCTTTTTTTTTTTTGACTTGGAGTCAAAATTTTGTCTGGATTGTTTATTGTACCATGGCAAATCCTAAAAAAATGGAAACAAACAGTTAAATCATACAGTATTGTATGTATATTGTGAAAGTATGTTAAGTATCATGCATCTGTAAGATGCACCAAATATGTTCTTCTTTGCTGCCTGAGTTGTTTTTTTGGTCCAATAGAATTTGAGACCATCATCTAATCCTCCACAGGTTTGAACAGTCTGATGAACATACACTAATTTCAGGCAATGTACTATGAACCTTCTGCATCTTCTGAAATAGCCAGTTTTCACCTTAGGATTTTCTGGCATTTGCAATAAACGGTGATTAATAACTTTGCATTATTTATATTATTTTCATTATTTACAATAGTACCTGAAGTCTCAAACAAAATCATCACAAGCCCATACTAAGATTTGGAAAAAACCCTTTACAGCATAGCAGTTACTAACTTTGTTGATGTACTTCAGGCAACCATGAATTGCTGTTTTTTGGAATGGTTTTAGAGAAGGACTTGTGAAGATCATGCAAGATACCTACAACTTGATATGTGTAACATTGTGTCCTTTTTAAAGTTTCAGCTATGATTACTACAAATATTTGAAAAGTCTTATGTGACAGTCTAGGATTCAGGAACACTTCAGCAGTACGGGCTTTTCTAAATGATGTGGGCTCCACTCTGTAGTTTAGAAATATTTTACTGACAAGCTGTACTTTTAGTATGTTCATCAAGCTTGTTTACATTTTTCACAATATTCAGTGAATATACAAAATCGTGGATTTGTTGCAGCAAGCAGGATCTTGTATGTACCATAAAGCATATGTAATGTTGTATGGGTAAAAGAGCAGCTTAAAAATGAAAGCATTGTGGCATTAATTGCATACAAACATATAAACCAACTTAAAGTATATAAAGCATGGCATTTTAAACTTCTAAACAAAATTTTTAAACCCATCACTTTCTGAACTAATTTGTAAAGTGACATTCTTAGTTATCCTGAAGACTGCCAATTATTCTTCAATATTATGTCACATATCAGACCAACTTTTTTTTCTTTTATATATTAAAAAAATTGAAGTAGCTACAAGTTTACTTTTCCAGTAGATATGCCGTTAAAACACCCTGTGTTACAGTTCATATGGCTCCCTCATTGACTTTTTGGCTTTCTCAGAATTCTGTTATTTACTGGCCAAGAGCACTAACAGAAGACCTCATGACTTTCATGACTATTAAGTTCTCCTTGACTATGACTTGGAAACGTTTACACATTTTTCTTTGCCACATGTACAAGAACGCAAGATTCACTATAACTCCAGACAGTAAATTTAGCTCAGGGGAAAGTCTAAATAGCAGAGTTTATAAACTGAACCAATAAACATATAGACATAATCTTAAGAGAAAATAAATAAAAAGGATGATGACATAAGACTAGGCTCAGCCCTAGTTTTCTTTTAGGCAAGATCAGAAGTAAACTGAATAAATAATAGGCTGGCTATAGCATTCTTATATTTCTTCTATTGCCAAGTTTGGTCATGGTGTATAAGTGAGAAGTTGTAGTAGAATAAAACAGTAAAAAGAATAAAGCAGGCTGCATGAAACAATTTTGGTCTTCAGAGTTGTTTCAGGATTAATTAATTTTCACACTTGAATGTGCATGGAAAGGCCACCAATCCCTTGTTTTAGAATTGTTTGAGCAAATTACTGTTTATGGGGTGGAAAAATTAAATACAAGTTAAACAAAGGAATGAAAGGGAAAATGTAGAATATATAGATGGAGAAGAAAAAGAGTGAATATTAGGAGATAATAGCTATTAAGAAAGAGTATGCACCTCTCTGAGTGATACTACAGTCATACATTTAGCTGCAGTCCAGAAGCCATGCTCCTATGACCTGTCCTACACCTGGAATGACAAGCCTGATACCTGCTTTTGGCTGCAGTATCCTGGTGGTACCACCTAGCTTGCTTTTGATTACTGGACTTTAGGATTCTCCAAAACATTCACGAAAGGTACATGCACAGGAATTTAATACACACTCCAAACAAAGGAGCTGCTCAAGGCAGAGAAATATTTTCTTAAATCTGGACAAACTGAAGGCACTTTGAAAAAAATAATTATTCATATGCTGTGATGAATAACTTATGATTTAGCTGTAAAAGCAAAGAACTCGGTTGTTCCCGATCTTATCAAATGCATGCTTAATTTGCAGTCTAAGCAAAACCTTTGTATTTTTCTCACAATGTCATCTACTGTTGAGATTTGGCAAGATTTGGTTTGGTTTGGGTTTGGGTTTTTTTTTGTGAAGGCTCTCTGTCAATATAAGAGATAAGTGCTTGAAATCTGTGTTATCTCTCTGTTGCGTTCTTTTCACAAAGTTTCACACAGTGGAATTTTGCTGCATGTGTATCCAGATTTGTATCTCTGCATGATCAGAAATAAACTTAGTTATTCCAATGAGTCAGTATGCTCTGGGATATTTTCCCTCAAGTCTTGGAAAGGTCATTTGAGCAATTAGATTGAAATATCTGAGTAATTCCTTCAGCCTTGTTTTGAATAATGGGCAATCAGGTATTTTCAGTCCTTAGTCTTCATTTGTTTATCTGATGAGTCATTCTATGCCAAAAAATATTGCTGTAATGAAAACTGACTCCTAGCTCTTCTCAGTCTGAATTCCCTTTTTCTTTGCCTGGCTCTGGTCTGGGGTTATTCTCTTAGAAAAAAGGAAAATAAACAACAGAGCTGCCACATCAGACACAGAGCTACTACACGCCTACAGCTTCACAGGCACATGCAGATTAGTTCTGGGAGGCAGGGGATGTACTGGAGAG
The DNA here is from genome assembly GCF_000737465.1 of Haliaeetus leucocephalus. Classification (NCBI taxonomy): domain Eukaryota; kingdom Metazoa; phylum Chordata; class Aves; order Accipitriformes; family Accipitridae; genus Haliaeetus; species Haliaeetus leucocephalus. Next base: position 627,628 of record NW_010972669.1, read on the forward strand.
AGGAAGAACACAGGAAGCATTCAATCAGTTAAGGAGCACGTAAGACTATCCAGAAATGTTCTCCAGTCCCAGGGGAATGTAAACAGCCCTGTGTTTTGGCCCTGATGTCAAGTTCGTGACCTGTTCTCTGAGGTATCTAAGCTATCTCTGAATTACCTGACATACATAGCCTTTATGTAATTGCCCTTACAGTTCATATTACAATGACCCTAGAAGTGTGCACAAGACTAAGTATCTCTCATACAAACTTTAAATAGTGATCCATCTAGTTCTCCAAATTTCTGCTGTGGAAAAAATATATTTTCAAGATACAAACAGACTTTTAATAGCCTTAGTGTTTTGAACATTTGCTACATAGCCTCTGCCTTGAAATTTTGAAATACAGAATAGAAATTGTATTAATGAAAATTGGTCACCAATCTCACTGGTTTTGGTTTGTTGGGAGTTTTTTTGTGCTATAGGGTCAGAAAGTGGGGAAACGTGGAGTTTTGTTTACTTACTCTTTCTGCTTTGTTCCTCTGTTTCTTTTCTGCTTTTCCACTGGAATCACAAGGATTGAAAACATTTCCTTTTAATGAAAACTGAGATTCTTAAATATCTCTGGGTATTTAGAGCTTGAGCTTGAAGGAAAACACAAAAGACTAAGAAAGCAGTCAAAATTATTAAAATGCACAATTACCTATTTTTCAGTGTTTAGGCAACCACATGAACAGTGACAAATGGGAAACGTTTCCAAATACAGTGACCCCAAACATTTACTAAGAATTCAAGTGAATATTCCGTTTTCTGAGTAATCTGCTGGCTTTTTCAGTAAAATACTGTGCTAACTTCGCTAAAAGTAATTGAATCAATAGACAGCAGAAGTTCAGTTTTAAAGCTTACTGTACTATTTAATTAATAAGAATAGACTAAGTTTATCTGATTGATGCAGAGAGAAGACAACTTCAGAAAAGTGTAATGCAAGGAGTTAAAGGAATGAGTCTAACCTGACTTCGGATACATACAGGGGACATTGTTTTGTGTAACTATATATATATATAATATATATATATTTCTATAAAAGAATTTCAAATGTTATAACTTAGCTAGGTTTATAACCAGTACTTTTTTCCCAGCATCTGAATGATAAGTAAACAAATATTTTCTTACCAACTTTTTGATTTTGTATTTTGATGAGTGTCCTGCATTCAGTTAGATCCTTTCTGCCTCTGTGTGTCTCTCATAGGAAGGTTGCATGGGTAAACTGAATATGTTAATTTTATCCAAGCAGATGTTCTCTTTAAACTCCACACCCATAGTATTTCAATGGTGACAGCATGCCTAGACAGACAGACTCCTGTTTCCTCGATGTCCCAAGTCTCCTGCTCCATAGTTTCTCAGCTTTGCAGCTATTTAAAGCATGTGAGTGAAAGAGAATCAGACATTGTATGTTGAAACACAGTGTGTTTCCTGACTGTATTGAGAGTTAATTGTTAAAAGAGAAAGAAGTCAGTTATGCTCTGCTAGTTTATAGGCTCAAAAGGACCATAAGCAGCAACACATAGAGTTATACAAAATGAAAGCAGTAATCTCTTAAAATTACTGTTTCGGTGTAATAGCCATGACATGTTATTCTATCTAAGAATGCAAGCAGATATTTTGTTGTTGGTGATACCTTTGCAGCACCCTCACCCAGCAGTTTGCAGCTCAGAGACTTCCTGAGCATGTCTTTATGTTCACTAGCTCTCCAGTGTGCTTTTCTTTCTGGGCCTGGGATTCCATGGGTTTGAACATTTGAAAAGCTTAGTATGCACAAAACTGAGCAGCGAGAAGTTCTGTTGCTTAATGGCAGGAGAACCACCTCCTGTTTGCTTTAAGTCACCCACCTGCTGTTCACATTTCATGCCACCTTTCCTTTCACGACACTGTCACCCGAAAATGTACAGAGCCATTGCAAGTTGCTTTTATTCAGGCAGTGTGTATCTCTTGCTTTGATGCGGGTCACTGTATCTGCCACTCAGAAATTACGGAGGTTCCCCACTGAACAACCGCTGCAGAAGGTTCATCCAGTTGCCAAGCCACATCTTTGGTCCGTTTATTCTTTTTTTCAGATCTCTTCTCTTTCATTGCAAATGCAGCTACCTCTAGGTGAAATTTAATCAGAAGAGGGCAGTACTTCACTGATTTTGACAAGGAGTTTCCCAACCTGGAGTACTCTTTAAGAGGGAGGGGGTGCAGCTTGTGGGGCCCTCAGAACATCCTCTGAGGAGGGTTTGCTTTTCAGCTCTGCCCACTGCTTAGCTTCCAGAGCACGATATAAGCAGTTTTACCTGCAATGAACACATTTTTCCTTAACCTAATTAAAAAACGTAACTTCAACCACAACACCTCCAGTTCAGAAAGATAATATCCTGGAGGATTTTTGCTAGATCCTGGGGGAATTTTACAAGAGCACTTGCTACATGCAGTTAAAATTGCCTCAAGTGGCTTAACTTTATGCAATCACGTAGAAATACATCTCAGTTATAAACCTTCCATTTTTAGAGCTGTGAAGTGTCTCACCTGATGGCTGATGATCTACTGGGTTTTTGCAAGTCAAGGAGCTTCACTTCACCAAAGGTAGATATGGGGGAATGCAGAATATTGTAAGAACCCTGCAACAGTCCCTTCCAATATGCTTATGGTTAGAATTAGTCTGAGTGGGAAAATGGCGTTTGACCCTGGACCCTGACGTAATGCATGTACGTTGTGGGCACAGATCTCTGAAAGTACCTGCACAGCCCTGTGTCTGTTTGGAGCCACGCTGGTTCGAAGGGTCGATTAGTGACATACATAGGTCTGGTTGCAGGGAAAAAGACACAGTTTTCCCTTGGGGTGTTAGGGTGAAGTGGGGGGACTTTTTTCATGTTGTTTTGTCATTGTCATTGCTGTTTGTATATCAGACTACATACCAGGAATTTACTTGTCCCTGCAAGCAGCGTATTCGCTTGGATGGATATTTTTGCTAAGCTTTTAAGTTTTGTCAGTGTAGTTTTCAGGTATGAACGGGAAACATGCATACCCACAATGGATCTGTATTCATGATATCAAAGCTGATGTGAACACTGATGCAGAGATGTAAGATGACTGCAGGAAGCAGTTGATCACAGTGCTGATCTGTAGCAGGGAAGGGTCTCCTGGGAGTCATTCTGATTCTGACAGAAAAAGAAAAATCACGCAGGAAATTTCTTAGGAGTGCATGAAGTAAGGCATTTCTGTGGTATTTCTTTCCAGATTCTGGATGGTACTTCTCCCTTTTTAAAGTTGCAGAGCCTGTGGGAAGGACGAGCAAGAGAAGTTCCATATTCCGTATGTCTTTCTTTTATCTTTATCTTTTTAATAGCTCCAGTTGAGAAAAATGCTGCACTATTTAAAGTGAAAATGTTTACAGAGTTTGGGGATTTATGGAGTTCTGAAGGCATCCCAATTAACATTGAGGTGCATAACCTTGGTGCTAAAAAAAATGAATGTATTATATGGTATATTTTCATGTGCCTATATTTACATGTACCTCAATATGTGTTCGATGGCATGCATGCCGGACCGTTATCAAAAGGAATCCACAGGAAAATGGGTAGTCACCTATTCCTGAAAGTCACATTGCAAATTAGGTCTGACAAACTGAGAGCAGAATGCTAACTAATGTTGTTAGAGTATAGACCCACTGAGCATGAATCTAGGTCAAATGCTTCTTGCATGGGGTTCACACTTGTGATTGGAATATATAACAACACACGAATGCTGAGAAATAAACACCAGCCAGAATCCATGCCAGGC
>NW_010972669.1:631432-633844 GCF_000737465.1 Haliaeetus leucocephalus
CAGGCATAGCCTGGGACATTTCGAATAGACCACAGGGCCTAGCCATATGGTCCAACGTCTTAGAATGAGACCGTTTACAAAATTGCCTGAGAGAGAGTACTCCAGGTACCTATGACAGTATCGTGCCAGTTGGCAAAAAGCACCGTTGTGTTCTAAGACCCACAGTCCATCTAGAGTACAGAAAAAGCAGGACATCACTATCTGATGTAATTTGACATGTCAGCAGAAATACAGAAGGGATTAGACTTAAGTGATGTATGCAGTCATAAACGTACCATTTATTTTGAATCCAGGCCTTTGCATCCCTAATGGAACCACTGAGTACAATTTCTTTTTGGATGGGAGGAAGTATATGATAAACTTTTTTTCCAGAAGTAGCTTCTCAATAATATACACCAGGAAAATAAACATCATCTATATTGAAAGCATTCTTATCAGCTCACAGAACTGGCCATGACATGTTGCTCTATCTAAGAATGCAAGCAAAGATGTGTGATTTTGTTGGTGGTGGTGTTGTCCCCTTGTGAATAACTTATTTTAAAGGTGGAGGGTTTTTTATCCTTGAAGGCAAGGACAACACTGGGAGGTAGTCACAAAGTGAGGTCAAGAAGACTGAACGGTTTTGGCTGAAATAAAAATTCCAAGATCAGCAGAAGAGAGAGAAATTTTTTCTCCTAGAGCATAATGGTTATGGGTCTGTCCTAGCAGTCCTGGATTTCAGTCCATTTACTTAGTAGCAGAAGCTGCACCTGTGTCATACCTCCTGGTATGTGTCCTGAGGATGGCTACTAAGTGTAAGCAGCACAGAACTGTACTACTTTCCCTCTTTGTTTACTTTGTATAAGCAAAATGAAATTATTAGAATAGATTCTTTACACAACTCAAATACTCCCACAGCACTGCAGAGAGCTTGAGGTTGAAAGGGACCTCCGGATGCCATCTTGTCAAGGCCACCTGCTCCAGCAGAGGCAGCTTGAGCCGCTAAGCCAGGACCATGTCCAGACTGCTCTTCGTTATCCCTGCTCCTGTCACTGGGCACCACCGGAGAGAGCCTGGCTCCACCTTCTTTGCAGCCTCCCTTCAGGCCTTTTTATACATTGATCAGATCCCCTCTGAGCCTTCTCTTCACCAGGCTGAACAGTCCCAGCTGGCTCAGCCTTTCCTCAGAGGAGAGACGCTTCAGTGCCTTAATCATCTTCACGGCCCTTTGTGGGACTCTCTCCAGCACGTGCACCTCTCTCTTGCACTGGGGAGCCCAGCGGTGGATGCAGCGCTCCTGGTGTGGCATCACCAGGGCCAAGTAGAGAGGAAAGACCACCTTCCTCGACCTGTTGGCAAAACGCCTCCTAATGCAGCCCAGGACTCCCTTCGTGTTCCTTGTGGCAAGGGCCCATCGTTGGCTCACGGTCAGCTTGGTGCCTACCAGGACCTCCAGGGCTTTCTCTGCAAAGCTGCTTCCCAGCCGGGCAGCGCGCCGCACGTGCTGGTGCCCGGCGGTGTCCCTCTGAGGGGCAGGACTTTGCGCTTCCCCTTGTTGAGCTTGTCGGGGCTCCTGCCTTGGCAGGGTACGACCCTAGGCTGATGCAGAGAGCAGCACCGAGTCGTGAGGCTGCGCGGGAGGAGGGATTTGGGTGCCGCTGTAGCGAGGCTGCACCCGGCAGTGCAGGCTGGTGGGAGAGCAGAGCCCCGGGACGTGGGGGCAGAGGGTGCGGTGAGGAGGAGGACGAGCCCGGGGTGATGAGCGGTGGGGCACGGGCTGGTCCTGGAGAGCCCCCGGCTGGAAACATCTGCCCCGGGAGCAGTCTAGACCTGCTGAAGGCTGACTTCAGGCAGACTGAAGGCACTTTATTTTCCTTCACAGGTCGAGACTGCTGAGAGCCTTCTGGTGGACTTGCGGGCCGGCACGTACCCCCGCTGCCGGCCCGGCCCTGGTGTTGGCAGCTCCCGGGCACTAGGTCTAGTTTTGCCGGCGGGGTGGCCTCTTGGGGGGCTGGGAAGAGTCCCGGGAGCTGCCGGCCCTCCTCTTCGGGGGTCGCCGTGGCCCCCCAGGTGAGCGGTCCCTGTCGCGGCTGGGACTGGAGGGACCCGCCACAGCCTCCCCCGGATCCTGGCGCGGCTCTTCCTGCTCCCCGTGGGTGGGAACGGGGACGTCGGGGGGGCTGCTGGGACCCCCACGAAGAGCAGCGGTGGACGTGCTGGGGCGCTCCTCTTCGCCGGCTCCAGGTGGGCTGCCGGCGGGGGCTGGGCCAGAGGCAGGAGACCCCCTTTGGGAGGTAGCAGGATGACGGGCAGCCGCGGGGCTGCCCTCCCGCTCCTCAACAGCGTGGCCAGCCTCGAGGCCCAGCAGACCGTGAGCCTCCCTGCTGCAGCGCTGCACGGCGACATCAATAAGCTGTTGAACGAATGTCGCCG
>NW_010972670.1:0-1687 GCF_000737465.1 Haliaeetus leucocephalus
GCCCGTAGGGAGGAAGAGAGACTTCCTTCATATTGCCAGAGTTGGACAGCCAATTCATCCACCGTTTGTCCATAGCCTTCTTTCCAGGACATTACTGCCAACGAGTTGGCATAGGTTGGTGGTGCACTTCGTAGAAACTTCCACAACATCGGTTGTGTGCATTGGACTTCACCTGGATCTGTGGGTGACTGTCCATTTTCTGGATCATTATAAATCACCTCCAGCACGGCTAATTCCCTCAGGTACTGGATACCTCTCTCCATGGTGGTCCACTTGCCTTGGTGACATGTAACTTCATCCTTGAAGGGGTATCTTTCCTTTACACCTAACAGAAGTCACCTCCAGAGGCTGAGGACTTGTGTTTTTCTCCCAATCGCCTTGTCGATGCCCCCTTCCCTAGACAGAGATCCCAACTGCTTGGCTTCCCTACCCTCTAATTCCAAACTACTGGCCCCATTATCCCAGCATCGGAGCAGCCAAGTAACAATGTGCTCACCTCGATGGCAGCTAAAATCTTTTCGCATGTCACGCAACTCACTCAGGGATAGAGATCGGGTAATTATTTCAGGTTCTGCCTCTTCCTCCTGTTCTCGTGATGACCCTGGTTCATCTTCATCTCTCACTGAGCGAACTGATTTCTTTGTGTGTTTCTTTTTCTGTACAGGGGCGACTGATACTGGCACAGGTTGGTTCTCCAGTTTAGCTGCAGTACCTGTCGCCGGGGTTGGGGTAGCTATAGTGCCTGTTGCCAGGGTAGGGGTAGCCATGCTGCCTGTCGCCAGGGTTGGGGTAGCCATGGTGCCTGTTGCCGGTGTGGAGGTAGCCACGGTTCCTGTTGCTCTGTTTTCCCTCTCTTCCCCCTGAGGGTGCTGCCTAATATCAAGCAGTGTTTGGTAAATACTGGCCAGAGCCCAGCACAGTGCAGTAAGTTGTGCGTCTCTGGAATAGCCACAGCATTTTTCCTTTCAAATATTCTACCACTTCATGAGGGTTCTGTAGTTGTTCGGGAGTGAACTTCCAAGCCACTGGAGGTGAGAAGTTCTCTAGATACCTGCCCATATCCTCCCACATGCCATGCCACCCATGAATATCCAGCTTTGGGGCAGATCTCTGGGTGGTACTCTTAAAGAGCCTTTTTGTAGCCCTAAACAAGACCTGAAACATATTCAGGAGACATAGCACTAACAGCATGCTGGCTTGCACATCCCAAGGATATTCAAAATTCTCAAAAGCTGTTGTAATTAGTCGGAAGGAGAGAAGGGAGGCGAACGGACTGGGGGAAGTATCGCCCCCGACTTCCCCATGGATTGGGTGTAATTACCAATAAAATCCGATAGAAGGCGCCCGAAGTATGGAAATGATATCACTGCCTCATACAGATACCAGCTTAACCTCATGACCAGTCATGTAATCATTTCACAAGTCGACATTGCCCAGTATAGCAAAATGATAATCCCAATCCCTCTTCCAGAGGTGAGAAACATAACTACAGGCAATACATAGAGCATGTAAGAACTTACAAAACGCCACCATGTGAACAAATGAACCAATATTGTGACTAGCATCTATTTATCTAACATAAGAAATGCGTATGACAAATTTGTTTCAACACGCTCTGGCCAGATCTGTCGTTATCTCAACCCTTCGTGCCCCACGTTGGGCGCCAAAAAGGACTGTCGTGGTTTCA
>NW_010972670.1:2008-37654 GCF_000737465.1 Haliaeetus leucocephalus
GGTTCCTGTAAAAATTAACTCTATCCCAGCTGAACCCAGGACACATAGGCAGAATTTGAATATTTTAATAAGCAGAAACCAATTACTGAAACTCTTTAGTCAAACATGAGTAAAAATTGACCAGCATGTTCAATTCTGCTGCCACTATCAGTGACCTATACTGAGTGCATCTATGTTACAATTTAAGCTTAGAACAGAAGTGAGCTTTTGAAGTCACCCCCACTTTCTGTACTGTGGTTCATATACCATGAAACAGTCTCAAAGAATACAGATGAGACTCCTTTTAGATGGAGCAATGCTAGAAAATGTACTTCAACCACTAATGGTGTCCATTGGACCAGATCAGAGAGAGTCGGAAGTGAAACACCCTGAAATATAGATAGTGTGAACATCAAGCTCTCTGCATAAACTGTTTCCTTCCACAAATGTTTGGGGGGGTTTGCCCTGCAGTGTTTAGCATAGCCATTACAATCACTATTTAGACCACAAATTATGCCTACTGTCATACGCACTTCCATTTAAGTACTGCAGAGTAAACTGTATAAATGGCACTGAACCTGTTACTTAACCCTGCTCTTTGGCATCTGAACTTAAGAGTGCTTAGTCTCCACAGTCCCAGGCAGACAGAGGTAACCTGCTGATACTACGCTTCTACAAACCTAATAAAAGAGCATAAGCAGTACTGATTCTGAAATAGGCAACTGCACTTTCCCAACCCTCATCTTTTAACTTTCCAGGACTGGCTCAAACATTTTTGCAGCTGTGCAGAAAAGTGGATCAGAGAACTGCTTGAGGTAAAAGCAGCTCAATGTGCAAGCATGGCATGAGAAGTCCCAAAGCAAAGACAAATTCAGTCATGGATGCCTGAAGCTAGAGCTTCCCCCAATACCACGTGGCTCCCTGCATGGCATGCAGGAGCACTGAACTGCCATACGCAGGCATCAGAGTAAGCCTCAGAACAATCCATGGAAAGATACTGGTATCTTCACTAGTTCTTCAGTTTATTCTTTGGAGGAATCTGCTTTCTTCACTAACTATCCAGAAGTTTAGGCTGCTAATGTAGGTGAAATGAATGACAAAGCCTGAAACAAACACTCACGTTTTCAGGTACTGAAATACTTTGTAAGGGGCGTGAAGCAAGCAGTCAAAATATAGCTCTTCATGCTTGATGCAAAGTGTGTTTAATTCAAAAGAAAGCCTATCAGTGGTATCAATAACCTTGAATATATTGTGTATACATATCTATATACAATGTTAACATATAGTAACCAATAGTAATATTCAAAATAATTTCAGAAAATATTGTCATCTACTTTCTCTATACTGAATAGTGAGGTCAGTGGAACAAAACTCTAACTTTTGGATTAACTGGAGACAGTAGAAAATTGTCTTCCCTTTTTCTCCTTTTAAAATGCTAGCAATCTGGTAGGGTTGACCTTTGGAAAAGGCAAAAGTCTGCTCTTTCCAATTCTAATAGATCAAGTCAATAACCTGAATATCTGGATAAACATTCCAATTAAATATCAGTAGTTCTACGTAAATCTTATACAGGTCCAGATGCGGAATTCAAAGCTACAGAGGCACAAACCTTCAAATAATAAATTGTATCTAAAATAACTCAGAAGTTCATTCCAGGAGAGATTTAAAATGTTCATCATTTTATAAGACATTTTTGTTTAAAGGTTTAATCAAGGAAATGTAAGATACTGGCAGCTTTGCCTCATTCCACTGCTGTGAGCTCAGTAGAATTAAAGGAACAGAGGTGGGGGGACATGTATTTCAAGTCACATAAGCATGAGAAGTAGGAGTGTCTTACACATATGGTTAGCACCGTTTTATTATACCATATGCTTAGTAATATACTTGGCTAAACATACTTTCAGGTGCCAAATGCACCACTTGAGCACACTAGAGAGCTCTGCAGATCCTCCAAAGGTGAAAAAGCTCATACTTTCCTGTTCACACCCTTTTTCTCTTGAATCAATCTAATCAGTTACACTCAAACAGAACTGCACTACTTGTGTTTAGTATTGCATGGCCAGTGTTGGTGGTCTTAAACTTCCACTGCCATCAAACCTCCCTGTGGGTACTCAGTTACCATTTTTCCCTTCTCTATTAAATACCTGATTTCTAACACATCGTCTAAAAGCATGGCAATGATTTGAGACAGCATGGAAGAAAGAGTGGAATACCAAGTTTGTAATGTAGCTCTGCCTTAATGCACTTCACTGGATAGGAGAGTGGGGAGCCGGCATTTGAAGATAGTTTTCTGCAGTTTATTACTTAGAAATCATAATTTTAATTTAATTTCTCTTTAGTTTTTTGGAAAATATTTCCTTACAATGTTGTTAATCCCTCATTGGCCTAAGATACACCAGAAGTTGCTATAGGGTATCTGTTACATACGGCAAGATTCAACCATACTGAAAATGGATTCAGAGTTTGTTCAGCCTATAGAAAAATGGACTTCATAAATGTTCAGTATATTTTATCTCTGTATAAATTGATGATCAAATAATTTTAAAGCATCACTAATCAGCAGGTTGATCTATATTAAGGCTCCTGTAATTGCAACATGACAGACTGTTTCTGATCTCACCTGAACTGATACTACCCTTAAATGAAATGAATATGCCCAACCAAAGTTGGGCAGGAGAAAAGATTGGAGCCTAGGCCACAACTACCTTTCCAGTGCCAATGTTTTTATCATCAAAAGACCTGACAAATCAGTTTGTTTATCATTGCTCCAGTATCAGAATTCTTCTGCTCCTTCAGCAGAGGTGAATCAATTACCAAGACATTCCTTTTTCTATTGGTCATAAATCTGTGTTGGAAAACAAAGTAAAATTTTTAACAAACGTCTCAAATTCAACTCAATATGAGACAAATTGCCTCTTGCCAGAACAACTTAAAAATACTGACTCCAGTTTCTACTGAAATGGCAGGTAGAAAGAGGTGTCATATCACAGGACAAATGGACATGAACAGATACGAGTGACAGATATTCTTCTGGAAGAAAGGAGATGCAAAAACCCAAGGGGAACGTACCTTGTCTATTTGGACATTTCCTGTGGCAAGTTTTGTGGGCTATTTTATACATCTATACAAAGACAGCAGGTGTCTTGGGATCTCTCTCATCATGAGACTGTTAATTCTACTTCCAGCAGTGCCTGCCAAGAATAGTCTCCCCCTGAACTGTTACTTATGATAAAACCAGGCAACATGCATTACTTAATGTACATTGCAGATTTTAAAACCCATCCTGTTTGCTGTAAAAACAGATTTTCTTCATGGTGTTTTAGAACAAAGCACATCACCACAGTTCTGCAGTGAGGACAACAATGCATATCTAGCAAAATCATCGTCCAAAGATCTAAAATGGCTTTAAAAACCTATCTCAAGAACTCAAATCCAGCTCCTATTTTTCTGTGGTAGCTGACAATGGTGAGCAAGCATGCTTCAAACACCTGCTTTCAGAGAGTTAGCAGAATATTTCACTATTTAAGATTTAAGGAAGAGAGGGCAGGAGGGGAGCCCCCTCCACCTGCTTTTGTGACATAAGAACCAAGTAATTCTCAAAGCTGGTACAGCCAAAATTACAAACATTAGCACTCAGGTTGCCTTTTTTAAAAAATCAACAACAAAACAAAAAAACCTTTACAGGTTGTCTCTCCCTGAACTCCAGAGCACTCAGCAGGAAAACCATGAAAGATGAATACTTTGAGAAGTACTGAAACCACAGATAATTCAGAGACTAAGTAACTGTTGGCAAAAAAAGGAAAATAATTTGTATTTGAAGTACTGATTTAGGTGGAAGAATTTTTGAGAATTGGAGAATGGCTTATAACACCTAATTAATCCTAATGAATTTTTTAATTCCTATATTAACTCTAACTGTTATCCTCTTTTCCACAAATGTATTCCCACTGATTTGCAGAAATAAGTCTGAAAACACTTTCAGGTTCTCTAGACTGAACTGCATGCGTACTTAACATTTCAGTTGGCTACTTTTTGGTAATTTATTAACAATTGTATTAGATATTACTAACACCTCTGTTCTGTGATTCTGTAAATAGCCTAGAATCTGATTTTAGGAGCAAATAAACAAAATCAGCTTCACACACAAACCTGTGAGGTATGCTTCTAGAACAGTTTTAGCTGATGTCTTTGTTGCCTTATTTGTGACTGCCCATGTGTAACTCCTGCTTGTATCAACATTAGTTCTCATTTGCTCTTCTGGAGAACAAGTTCAGGGATGCAACCTGGCAGAAGACCATTCTGTCAGGTATTAGGAACTGAGAGGCAGTGCTCAGTTCTGGAGGGAACGGCAACCTTGAGAGCCATTGACCTAAACTGTTGTAGAAATAAGCCTGAATTTAAAAGAACAAACAAATGAGTAGTAAATACAGATAGGGCAAAATTCGGTTTGGGGAAAACGTACTCTAATCACTGACCAAATTAATGAAATCTTGCATTCACTTCAACTACCTTTCTCTACATGCAATACAATAACTTTTAAGTGCTACCTATGATTGTCCTTTAAAATTCAGGAACATCCTACACTCTGAGAAACAGTTACCTGATTCTTCTTAATGAAATTCAGACTACAAAATCACAGAACTGAATATGCACAGCAGCCATGATATCTGGACAGGAAGTCCAGCAGCCCTGATCACCTTTGCCTTCATAACTACCAATAACCATTAACACCTTCTGCATCTCTACCAAACATTACAAGCTGAGCACTGAAAAGAATTCATTACTCTCCAGGAAGAAATTAGTTTTGGCTAAATCGTCTATGTTTTCTAGTCTGTCTTTGCATTAAAGTACACAATACTGGCCATGATGTATTACATGACTATAAATATCAAATATTGAGGATCTAGAAAATAAACAGTGAAATACAGGATGTGCCACATTAAGTCAGTGCATAATTGTCAGAACGGTACTCCAGAAAGCAAATGAAATTTAACAGAGGTTCTTGTGTTGCCCTCTTTTTTTATTATTATTATTTTTTAGTTTAGTCCCATTTATTGTATTACACTGTGCGTATCAGACAGCTCCTCTGAAAAATCCTTTTAACAAAGGGAAAAGAAAAGTAAGAATGGTAATTTAATTTTAGACCATTCCAGATTGATTTCTAGTCCATGCTCAGATGTCTGGAATTCAGCCAGAATAAAAATTGTATTTTAGAGAAAATGAACTAACACAGCCCATGAACAGTTTATTATCATAAAGTTTAGCTGTTAGCAATAAATATTCCAAAATGTTAAAACTGCTGCTCAAGGATATTTATGTGTTGGCTTAGCTTCATGTTCATGATGGAGTCTTGACCTATTCTCCATTTGACGAAACCAACAAAATGCTGAGGAGGACAGGAGAAGCAGCTGTCCTAATGCGACATTTCTTTCAGGCTTACAACCAATTTTACTCCAAGAAAGACCAAACACAGTTCATATAGAAAGACCAGAGGGCATTTTCACTTTACTATACTCCCTTTTGAGTCCAGTGAGACTACATATACTTAACAGTGTATGTGCTTAAGAATAATGTTGGATTAGGTCCTGGTCTACAATTTTAGAGCTGTGAGATAATTGCCAGGAAAAAGCATAAATGAGTTCTGGCACGATGGACTGTGAACACAAGAATAAAGAGGCTCCCCATCATACACAAACCACCTTCCACAGCATAAAAATAAACTAGTGTTTCCAGCACTGGTTTATTAGGTAATGGAACTCAGAATAACTTTACGATTCCACTTAATAAGGCATAGTGCACAATTTAAAAAATCCTAATAGCATTCTGGGTTCTTTTCTCAGTGCTCCTGTTTACTGAGGGTCTGAATCTGCTTCAGCTACCATGGCTTCGAGTTACATGGCAGCGTAAATTAACGTATGCTGGGGCAGTCGTGGCTTCCCCATTCCCTTCTCCTTCCTTGAACCAGCACTCATGCTCCTCCAACTACATGGTGAATGATTCAGGAAGCTGATCGAGTCAAAAGCTCGGACACAATTTCATGTTAGACTTAATTTGATGTATCTATGGCCTGCTGCCAAAATGGATAGTCATGTTCTCCTCCATGCATCATGATGCACATATCAACCTCCTCCACTGCAGAACTTGCAGCTTTGTACCTGAAGACCCAGTTATAACTCACTGACTCCATAAAATAGTAACCTTTCCTTTTGATGGTCGAACCATAATGGATAAAGACTAAGCAGCTTTAACCATATTTGGGGCAAGGTTTCAATCAGTTAAGCTCTCTAAAACTGCCTTACCACCTGGTCATATAAACAGTAGTGCTGCCACCAGCAAATGGAGAAACACTTGGTAGCTGGAAGGAAGAGAATATAAAGCTGTGGCAACTGCCCGGATTCAGGCCATAGCTCTTTCAGATACAACCAATCTAGTTTTTAAGTTAGCTAGCCTAGGTACTGCTAGCAGCCCAGCTATGCAAAAGTTAACTTTTCAGGCACATTTTGCAATGTGCACTGAGGAACAGTTGCAGTGATTGTTTGCTTAATGCTGCTAACAATGCAGGCCAGATGAAAGCATGCACATGTTTTTAATCATGCTTTTCACAATTAAAAACTTTGCCAGATTATGGCTACAGGGGAGAGAACTAATACCCATGTGATGTGGAACATTTAGTGTATTTTCTATTTTTCTTACTTCCTACTGTGCTGTTATTCTATCCTCTGTTCTTATCTTGCTGCTTTTTCCTCTTTCCCACCTGCAATGATAGCAGTTGCCAATCTCAAAGTGACAAGTTGTTAGTACTCATACACATGAAAAAAAACCAAACCTAACATTTGCTGGAATATTAAAGACACCAGAATAAATCCACAGAAGAATAAAATTTTCTTGATAAACAGAGCCACAGGAGAGCTCTAACTCTGTCTAACTGCATATAATTTTGGTATTTTTAACTCCTAACTTTCACATTTAAGGTTTTCTTGAATGAGATCAGAGATCACATCAAAATCCAAGTTACAACATTTTCCTAAAGCTCCTTTCCAGAAAACAAGCTTAGCTTCTAATTTTTAAAGTAGTATTCTCCAGGGTGCTAATACATTGCTGGGGTATTGCACAGTGTTACACAGCCCATCACTCTGTCCGTGACACTCAGAGTACTAGACTTGAAGACAGATATGACATCTATGAGCCAAAATACATTAAAAAAAATAATCACAGATTAAATTAATTATTAACATGAAGGTAAGGGCAACCTTTATAGAGACATTTTAAAGAAAATTAAATTAAATATGAGTTCAGACTTGAGTAAGTACTATCTTACTTGCTGTCTTACTAGATAGGAGCTATAGGTAGAGCTGAAAAGTAATCTGGCCTAACTGGTGTCACAAAATCTTTTACTCTATTTAGGAAACGTAGCAAGCCAAGGAACTACAGGGTTTATGTTGTGGTTCACCTTCCTCTGTGAGGCAACATGGGCTGTAAATAACACACCACTGACAAAAGCAAACACTTCCTCAGTAAGTGGCATAGTACATTTGTTTTGAAGGTAGCAGGAAAGGAAACAGACCTAGTTGTAACGCCACTTCAGATACCACATCCTGCGCTGCTAAACATTTTGGAACATCTTTCTATTTTTTCACCTGAAATAGAACCAAACTTTGAAACCGAAGTCTGCGCTAAGAAATACAAGCTGGTTTTGCATCCACCATACATTACCAAAGACCTAAACTTGATTAGCCTTATGCACTGGCTCACTGCTTACTAACACAAAGGCATGCATATAGATTTACTCATGCAATAACACAGGGTGGTAAGACACACCAGCATTGCTTCATGCAGCGTGAGTATTTCTGGTCATATGTTCCAGTAGCTATTACAAAATTCAGCACTTGCATCTTTTTTCCTGCACTTCTACTTCATCCTCATATCCTACTTTTGGAAACACTGCAGTAGGCTTAATACTAAATTGGTGAAGGTGACACAATAACCACAGGAAATGGAATTACTGTAACAGGTGAAAAAGATGAGAGGATACTCTGTGGAGTACAACAATACAAAATAACTCAGAATTAGAAGGTGCTTAGCAGAGATGGCTGATAAACATTTGATGAGGCTTACAAAATGACTGCTGACTTCAGGGTAAGTAATAAGCACTGCATTGTCGGAACTGTTGATTTTAACAACAAGGGCTACTGCTCTGCTGTTCCTTCTCCCTTTTGTGGAAGTCTTCCTAACGTGTAATATTGTTTGGTCCCAAGGTACCAAACGATTCTTTAACAAAGTCATCCAACTACCCTCACCCAACGTGGTGAACTTGAATCAGTTCTTGAAGCCTAGCTTTTTGAATTCTGTTATTGTAACTGATGGGTCTCTTGATCAGAAAAGGTCAGAAGACCTGCATTAACTATAGGCAAACTTAAAGAGTCATTAACTACTAAATTTTAATTCCCCACTGAAGTTAGAAATATGACACATTCAAGCATTAGGGACAACATGGTCACAAGTGCTGCATCTCACAGCCACAGGCAACAAGAACCAAGTCATGAACCAAGGAGTTTGTGACAGGCCATCAGCTATGATTGTTGTGACAGCACGCAGAGGTGGGGCCCCAAAAGACATTACTATTAAAAGCAAAATGTGGTCTTCTGTGAATTAGACATACGTTCACACTGCGGAACTGTGTCACCAAGCATTCAAAAAACTGCAGAAGAGCTCTTAACACTACTGCAAACAAATGTAAAATAAGAATTTTACTGTCCATTTTAACTCACCAGTTTTAAAAGCTACAGCCAGCATGACCAAAATGCGTACTGCTCCAACACACCAAAGTGAGAACAACTTTGAGACACAATAGACTATTGGGATTGGGGGTTCAAGCCTCTTCTGAGACATGTCAACCCTAGCATCGCAGTATCACCTACCTGTCCAAACATGGAAATCACATTGCTTCCATAGGAAAGCTCCGAGTTGCAGAACCTTGGTGGTACAATAACATTTTGAATATTTCATTCTAATAATTAAGAGAAAAAATTGCTGATTCCAACTCTGGACATGTTTCAGTACTAATCACAGTATTATTTAACTAAGATGATATGCTTTGGCACTATACATCATCCATATTACCAACAATGCCCATTCCTTGAGAATTCAAAGCTCTAGCAATGCTTCAAAGGGGCTTATAATGGCACTGATAATTTCCACAAAATGACATGGCAAACCTATTTGCAATTCCAGTAACACTCTCCAACAAAGAGCATGTGGGAATGTGCTCCCTCATTTCAGGCATGTCAGCAGTTCTTTAAATGAGAGTCAATGTTTCCATTCAAACACCTTATGTTTCAAGAGGTTGCAGAGTCAGCCCTCAGGGAGAGAGAACTGATACTAGCAGTTTCAGGTGCTTTCATGCAATCTAGTGTCTCAAAACCAGCCTTTTTTTCTTTTTTCTAAAGAAAGCTTAAGCCATTAGCTCATAATATGGATGACTGCCTTCTGGAACTGGGAGGGGAGAAAGGGGTGCAAGACACTAAAATTACTTCTAAAAGAAGATATTTTGGAAAATAACCTCTAACATCTCCCCAATGTCATTTTTTTCCAGCAAACAGTTCCTAAAGACCTAGAGCTAGTCTCCCTTTGGTGGCCAATGTTGACAAGCTATAAAGTGAGTCTTGGCATTTTGTGTAACCTGGAAAAAAGGCCTGGTAAACCATTTCACAGCCTCATCCTGGATTTAATTAATATTTATCTGATATATCAAACAATTACATTAGTATTAAGATTCTGAGAAAGTTAGTGAAACAGTTTGAGGACAAAAGTAACCTTTATTATGTGTAATCTGACTTTTATATAAAACTTAAGCCATACAATTCCAACCCTGAGCTTCTGCATCAGAAAACACTCCTCCCTGGAGCGCTCGATGAGTTTTTGGAATTTCCTAAAACTTGCAGTACTGTTTTTCAGCAGTAGACAAGTTCTTGAAGTGGAGCACTCGGCTCTGTTTTGTGCTATAGAACATCTTACTTTTAATTACCTCTTTTTTTGTAAAGACAGATGGTAAAAGCCAAAAGAGTCTATATTCTCCTCTGCCCACCAACCTTGTTGTCCAGGGCCATGAACAACTGACCAGGATTCAATAATATACCTGGCTGCCACTAAATCCTTCTTGGCTTGGAATGCTGAGCAGGCATTCAAATAATGTTTTGAGTTTCTCTATACTCTTTCTTTCTTTTTTTTAAAATAATACTTCATTCGAAACCAGAGCAGCCTGAAATTTTTATATTTCTCGAAGACTGCCAAGAACGTATAGGAACCAGTAACATCTAACACAAATGCACATAAACAATCAATAGTGGAAAGTAAATTTTATAGACACACTTCTATAATGTCAAGAAAATAGCACAGATATCTGTGTACTATCTCACTAACCACAAAGATCTAACAAAAGAAGTGAAGCCAGGAATAATACACTAATCCAAACAACATATGAAATTCAAAGCTATCCATGTTCTGAACAAAATGATGATTTCCCAGTTAAACAAAAAACTAGGTACAAAAATTTATGTACAAGAATTGAAGAGCCAGTAAAGCATGTGGTGGGAAAACAGATGTCTTGAGAAACAAGCTTTACTGAGTATTCCCTGAAAAGATTTTGCCACGGTTAAAGAAAACAATAGCCAGCAGCTCCTGTCTACCAGAAACGAAGTCCTGGGCATATCTGCAGTGTGCACTTTAGATGGCAACACTTGATATGATGGAGAAAATAACTGATGTGTGGAAAGAAAAGCAACACAAGAAATCTTACTAACACTAGCAAGGAAAACAGCATTAACCGTCACCATCACAGAGGAAAAGTAAGCAGCAGCAAATAACAGAAGTCAGACTAGTTTCTGTCCTGCCCATCTTTACTGGCAGAGGATGAGCGAGTGAATGAATCCTAGTGACAGACAATCATCTTCTCTTAAGCGCAGTTACACAAGATAACTGCCAAGGAAATATGAAAAACAACATTTAGTCACATAAAAAGCTTTTAAATTTCTCTTTCTTTTGATTCCTTCCACTGTGCTATAGTTCCCCTTTCTTGCATACAGGACCTATTCAGAATTCCTAACAATGTGTTTAGCTTTGATTTTCGTTTTGTTCCATATGTGGCATGTTCCTTCTTCTCAACCTATCTTTTATGTGCTCCTTATCTTCTATTATGCATCAGCAGTTCTCATATTCAGGACTTGATAAAAATAAGGAAAGGCTTTTTCATAGATTTCAAAAAGCTCTGGATATGGCCATGAGTATGTTGCTATGCCTTGTATCACTTTTTACTGCTCCCCTAACTGCAACAATAGCAACCATTTGCTAGTAATTTTAAGAGTGCCTTTGAATTCTCAAATCATAAAAGTGCTTTAAACAAACGATTTTTTCCATTAAAGCCACCAAATTTGAAGGAAAAGATTCAGACTCTATAGCATGACTTGTTCATTTCACACTTTTTTTCTGTGATCTCATAGCAATTTCCAAGACAACCCATGAAGCAGAGCGTAAGATACCCCTCAGTTCTTTGTTTCATTGACAGTCATGAAACAAACTGGAATTAATCAAAGACTTTTTTAACCTTTGAAAGGAAATATTTTGTAAAACACTACCACAACCATTGGCATGGGGCAAACACAGAGAGACTGATCTCTTTACCCACTCTGGTGGATAATACACATTATAATATACTTGAATCTGCAAATATTAGAACATAAATACAGCTTCCTATACTCTCATGTGTTGTATTACATTTCACAGGAGATGTATATACAAGCTCCTGCTAAAAAAGAAACTGCACTTCATTTGGTATTGACTTAATGAAGGGATTCTCACGTTAATCTCTTAAGCTGTACTGCTCTTTAGAAAAACAGACTCTGTGGAAAAGAAAACCTCCATAAATCTCTTCAGCTCTCTCCAGAAAAATGGGCTTTTTGTAGCCCAGTGATTTTCTTTGCAGCTTTTCTTGTGGAAACAATTAGCTTAGCAATTTTAAAGTATTAGGTGAGACCAGCTGCAGGCTCCTGGTATCTTTCCTATTATATATCAATGCCCATACAGAAAGAAACAAGGATCTTACTCTCATAGTACTAGAATACATCAGTGGGAATTACATAAGTGAGCTACTAATAAGGTTAGGTCTTGAAGGAGCTTTCACTTACCTGAGGCCATCACAGGTTTCAGCATTTTTGCCTGATTTGTTTCTAATTCAAGATTCTTTGTTAGCTCAAGGACAAAATATTGTGTTGGAACTCCCTTGTCAAAATGCTTGAAACTGAACTCAAACTGTCAGAAGCACATTTACCCCCTCAGATGAGCCCCATTAATTGGTCCTTCAATGATTGTCAAAAAATAAGTCTGAAGTCAAACTTCTTGTTCTTACTTTTGTCACGAGCGTAGTAACCAAACTTCAGAGAGAAGTTCAGGTTCAAAACTGTGGCCATGGACAGCTGAAAAGTCTGCATTGCCAACAATACTGATTCGTTCAACTGATTGTTTTGAAAGCTCATTATGGGCATGAAAACCTATTCCAGACAGCATGTACATTTTTCCAAAATGATCTTTAGCTTAATTTATACATTTCCCTTTTATTTAATCTCATGTACAATACAGTTAGTATTAGGATTGATTTCTGTCCTATTATACTGTCTAACCCCCAAAAGTTAATTGCTTGGCTACATTCATTGAAAATACTTCTGCTGTAATTGGCAAGAACATCAGTATCCAAATGATTACCAGTGCAGCAAACGATGATAATTACAATAACAGTAGTAAGGCCACCTGTATCCTACTTGTGTATGTTGAAAATTTAGTGCAGTTATTAGTCCAATACATAAATAGTAGATGTCTGATCTACAGCAAATAAAAATCTTTCATAGACCTGTTTTAGAGTTTTTACAGCATATTTAAACACCCTTCAAAATAAATTCAAGGATATGTCTCTGCTCATTTCTGTAGGTAAAAGATAATATTAAGAACAGTACAGTACAAAAATAAAAAGACTCAGTGGATAGCTGGCAACAATTTATATCCAAAAGCTCTTTACCATCTAACTGTACAAAGCCAAGTGTTTAAGAATATTCCTTTCTAAAATCAAATAAATGAAACACTGTCGCAAAACTTCATCTTATATTACATCACTTTGTGATTAGCTACTTTATAGATGGCACTTTCACACAGTTGTGTATTCATGTAAATTATGAATTATAAGATAAATTAGTCACATTGCTAAATTTAAACGTGTCACTAGACTCTGAAGTAAAATAGTTGCAAACTTGTTTACTAACAAGAGTTGTTTACACAAGGTTGTGTAACTAAACATCTTTATGGGCTGGAATCATGTGATAGTTCCTAAAATTGTCTAGGCATAATAAGGACAGCAATCTTTGATTAGATGGGTAAAGTTGAAAGATCCTCTTAAATGGCACCCACAACATCTACATGAACATTGTAATGCAATGCTGTACATAAAGTAACAAATAAAATTAATAAAATACACTAAGTAAAAATCATAGGAAAAGATGTGCAGCTGTGCAATGTCTGGGTGCAACTTTGGAGGGTGTTTTGAAAATTTGGCTCAGAATGTCTTGTTTTATTGGAGTTCATAGCTCAACCTCACAGTCATTTATGTATAGCTGCCTGTGTATTTAGTCAAAAGTAATAAGCCAGATGCTTCAAATTAAAGACAGTTAAAAAAAAAATCTATTTGAATACATAAATATAAATGCTGAGACAGTTTTTGGTCTTAGCTGCTATGAGTATTAAGCTATGAAAGTTTATTTACTTTACTAAATATAATCATACAAGATGAGAACTTTGAAATTTAATCTTTAAGTCATCTAAATATTTGTATGACAGCAAAATACAAAGAATTTAACTAAAAACAGTGGCAGCACAGTAGCGAGTGCAAATGACAAATCTTTGGTCTCATTTGGTCTCATGAATAGCTTCTCAGAAATGTTTGTATTTAAACAATAAATGTAAATACTGGGACATGTTCTCTGTTGCTCTCTCAAAAAGAGACAATGATTATTCTGAATTATCATGGCAAAGTAAGGCAAGTATTTCCCTTAATTAAGACTTTTTTCATTTAGATAGATCATTTACAGGATAGACTTGCAGGATCTTTGATGAAAAATTCTGCCAGGAAAATCGAGTCTTACAAGTTGTGAAAATTCCAGCAGCTGCATGACATGACACTTGACAAATTTGATGCCCAGTGTTGCAAAATCTTGAACGACTAAGCAAACTACAAAGTAATTGGCACCATTGTTAAAAAAAAAAATTAAAAAAAAATAATTAAAAAAACCCAAACCCTAACAACAAAGATACATTTTTCAGCCCAATCATTCTTTGATTCATACTAACTTTTCATCTGGTTTTCCATCAACTTAGTGGAGTTACTCATGATTTACCAGCATAAAACTCTTTACTCATAAAAGAGCAACCAGATCCTCTCTGTCTAAATCATTCAGTGGGAATATTGGTTAGAAAAATATGTCTTAGGAAATTCTCTTTTATAGTAAGTAGTATGCAGCAGTAGTATATGAGGAATCCAGAATATTTACTTTAAGGGCTACATCCTGATAAATACATACGTCATTATTTCATCCTGAAGCTCATCACCAACACAGTTTAATTGTTCAGAGAAAAGTAACTTTAAGATTGTTCACCATATCACTTACAGATGTCTCTAAAAAGCCAGGAAAAACTTCCTTATTTGCTACAAACCACATTTTCAACTCATTTCATCAGAAATATTTAAGCACAAGGGAGAACTGGAGAAGAAGATTTCTGCAAATCTCCATTAACTGTTACCTTCTGGAACATATGAAAAGTTCTCCTTGAAGTCAAACCATTCACTCAAGCAGACTGCAACTCCAGTAAGAAATTCAAAGTTTGTAAAGAAGAAAATGGAAGACAGCAGGAACAACATAACAAAGAGAAAGGAAGTGCACAGGACCTACATGAAAGAGTCTACAACCACTGCATTTGTACTTCTGATTGGAGCAGATCTGCACTGGTATTGTAGCTGTGAGCTCATGGAAGAAGTAATGATGTAACAGCAGAGACTTGAAAGTGGACTCAACTTCAAATTATATTCAAACTCTCCATCAGGCTTTTGCAGCCCATGATGAAATCTGTGCTGCTCTGTCCTCACTCTTAACAAAAACACCAAGATTAAAGCTAGCAGGGATAGATTTATCATGCTAACATCACTCTTTCAAATGCAACGTGTGCAGACTCAGTGCCTTGAGGCGGTAAGCAGGAAGAATTATTTTCCATTCACTGAGATAGAGAATGTTCAAGGGAGTACTTTTGTACCCACTCAAAGCAAAAGTTGTTGGCAAGAAGCTACTCCTACAACTGCAATAACATCATTAACTTCCACATATCATGAACCTGATCCCATTCTTTACTATGGAATCACAACATACTTGGATTAGAAAAAAAAAATAAATAAGAAAAAAATCAGTTTGAACTATTTCAGCAATAAAAAGAGAACATCATGCAACCATTAACTCCCCTTCAAAAGAGACTCTGTGATTGGGTCAGAACCATTCATTCTCTCCTTGCACAGACTTGCAGCATGACTACTAGATGTCATTTTCTGCTGTCCTAAGTAACTATTCCAAATAAAGCCAAAAGCCATATTGACATGCTTAGCAACTGCCTGGAAAGTCTCAATATAGTATTTTGTATGAGAAAACTTGCAAGTCTGTGGCAGGATGCTACCCTACAGCACACTTCCTCATAGCACAGCACAACCTTCCAGGTCTTAGTCCCCCATTTCCCTCACAGTTCTTTGCATAGCTCATACGACATATTTAAGGCAATGACCTCTTTCCTAATTCTACATCTACTCATGAAATTCAAAAGTTTTTTAAAAATTCTCAGCATGTCCAAAGAGCATACTAGCATACAATGCAGTGACTGGCAGCTATCTCCATACACTACATACAACATCTCACCAGCAAGAGATTAGCAAGCTCAGATATTTATTAGCAGAAAGAGTTTCATGTAAATTAACTGTTGAGTATTTATCTTCAGTTCTGGTAAATTCTACCACCAGGGTTTAATGCCATACTATCACAGGCAATACTGGAGTTAGCTAGCTCAAGACTAACTAAACATCATCTGTGCAAGTAGAAATCACAGCAGTAATAATGCAGACATACTCATACGGAGCTTACAGAGTGTGGCACAGAATTCAGGTCTCCTCTTGCTCTTGAGGCTTCCTCCTTTGCTCATCATTTCTCTATGTTCCAACCTTCTCGATAGCACTTCTCTTCAGCAGATTTATACACACAAGCAATTTAACTATAAGCAAGGGTGTCCAAGTACAGGACACCTCTGAGAGAAATTGTTTCTTCCTTTCTCAGTGAGGAACTCCCACTGCCTCCTGCTGAGACCTTTGCGATTCAGGTCTTACACTTCTTTTCAGTAGATAAGGCACTTTGTTCTGTTTTGTTTTTCTACCTCTACACTTGTACTTTCAAGAACTGCTTGAGTTTTTCCTAATCCAGCACACTGTATCAGTGGCAGAAATCAGACCCTTTGTTCCGATATAGAAATACATATGTTCCCACTAAGGCAAGTTCATTACTCCTTTTTTTTTTCTTTTTTTTTTTTTTTTTTTTTTTTTTTCTTTTTTTTGCATTACATTGTGTATAACTATTAATAGAATTCAACCTGTACAAAATCCCGTTGCTAAGACTTGGTCTGGCACCAGATGTTGCAAGTATGTAACCACACTTTTCACTCCGTTTCAATGGATAGTAGTCCATCGCATTCAGCTGAAGTTCTCCTGTGACCTACAGAATCCTTTGGAATATTCTAACTTGATCAGCTCATTTTATTCCTTTGATTTCGATCTTCCTCTGTGAATGCAGTCTGCTACTAGAGATGTTTCTCTTCAGGTTTCCTACACAGGGATATCAGCCATTGTGCCCATGTTCATACTAAACTGCAGCTGAAGACACCCTGGTTTTTCTCTTCAGTTTTGAGCTATTTGGTGTTGTAACCTCACTCTACTTTTATCTATTTAAACCTCTGTCATTAAACAGTGGGGATTTTTTGGTAAAGAACATTAAGAAGCTTAGGCAAGGCATATCAGTTCAGCTGATACAGCCCAGTGAAAAATACTAGCTAAGCACAGAAACCACTCTAAAGCCAGTATAATTTTGTATTGCCATTAAACTATCTGTATAGCTAGAGATATGAATAAGAAAAGCCATCTACAGGAAGAAAACAAAACCTCTCAACTTATAATCAAAATCTATCTTGAACTGCCTCAGGAAATGAAGGAACATATATCAAGAAATAGAATTTTTACTCTGTTTTGTCCCTTTTTTCTCTTATTGACTGGACATAGTTAAATTAAATGCAAACTCATAAAATAAGGTACATAAGACACAACAAATATTCTTTTAGGGCTCATTCCCTTCTTATGAGCTGAAGTCTGTGAGGACAGCAAGTAATTAGCACTCTAGAAAAGTCAGAGCTCTAGGCCTTCAGTGGATTTTTCAGGTCATTTTTGTGAGCAGATACTAATTTCGGAGTTTCAAGTTACACTGTGGCATTATTATATATTGCTGCATTAGATGTCCTTCTTCCCTGCCTGCTATTAAAAATTTGCTCATGTCAATTCTGCTATTGCAATTAACTATATATTCCAACTCCCTGCCTGGCTGTGCAACAGTTAGCTGGGCAAACAAGCAGCTGAATGCATTTTAAACACGCAATTAACCTGTTTTTGCAGATATATAAGGATTTTCTGTCTATTTCTATCGTTGCTTGCAGCCTGTAAGCTGCTGCTCTTAACTTCAACACCCATCTCTATAACGAACACATTTGATTTACAAACAACATTCAAGTACATTTTAAAATAAATGCTACAGGGAAAAAAACAAACAAACAAACAACAAACAGACAATGAGGGGGAAAAGAGGAATGAAGGCACAACTTAGTAAACAAAATGGGAAATAGCTGCAGTCAAAGCCTGAGAGCTTACCAGGCACTTTATTAAACTGCAATGCACTACTTTACAGTGCTGCTTTTAAAATATGTTAACACTGTATCACAGTTCCCGGCAGCATGAAGACTTTCCAGAAAATGTGTCATCACTGTATGCAGCATATTTTATAGCCAGTATAATTTCATTTTATTATATACAATAATATTTTTCTGAAATTCTAGTAAGTCTCCCCACAAAAGATAAGTAATGACCATATTTTAATCAGCTGGCACAAAGTCTAACCACCATACTGCAGGAAAAAAAAGCCTTTATTACACCAAAACGTCCTCAGTTTCATTTTGCCTCTGTGGAACAGGTCATGAATAAAACCTGTGAGAATCTCATTCAACTATTATGTAGCACAGAACCCTTTAACTGTGAAGTTATTTAATTCCAAGACTGATCTCTACAGTTTAACTATTCTTGATAGAAGAAGCTGAATAAATTCAGAATCCTACACATTGTACTATTATCGCAAGAAAAATTGAAAATTATGCTAAAAAAGCCTGAAATATATGTCGTTTGTTTCGTATGTCCATAAGCATTCTGAAAAGACAAGCTGTACACTTCTAAGTTACACAACGTAATTTTCCTTTTCTTACCAGGCTTGGATTTCTGCTCTGCGATCTGCCCATGACTGGGAAACGTTGCTGTAGAGCCCAGTATAACCGTTCTTTCCTCTAAATCAGACTCTGTGATTGTAGTACAGCCACCTAGTTGAAAATGGAAGAACCTTAATGTGGTGTTTATGTAACAAAACAAATTTACCGGTGCATAATTAAGGAAAAGAGGTGATAAATTAGCTGACAGGAACATAAAAAACTGAAAGTCTTTACTTTCACTTGCCAGAAATGTTTGTTAAAGAAAACTATTACCATTGTTTAGAAGGCTGATTATGCCTTAATGACTTCTCTCTACTACTAATGCTGGTTTGAAAAAAGTTTGAATGTATTAAGACCACAGAATATGTAAAACCGGTTCCACATAGAAGATAAAAATAATGTGATTTGTGTTAAAGATCAGATTATTGGGAGCTAGGTTTGTAATAAAAGTAATTAAGTGTGAATGAAATAACTTTACAAAGTCAACAAATCTTATGAAGATTGTTAGCTGCCACAGAGAATAGCATACGATGATATTTTTTGGATGGGTTATTAAATACAGCATTTTTATTACTTAGTGCTAGAGACGGAAACACAGGGACACCTTCACTGTCCAATAACACACTGCACTGGCAATGCCTTACTCATAAGTGATCTTAGGATGCATGGCATAATAGATTCTTTGTATTTTGCAATATTGCTTTCTGAGTATTTCATTAGAGAATACAATGACTTAAAGCCTTTCTTCAAACATGTTTAAAGGCCTATATTAAAATATGAAGAGAGGGACAATCTAGTAGTAGTATCACCTGAAGACAGTTGCAGTAGCTTGCAGTGGAATAGGCTGATGTAAATTAATTTCAAAACAGCTGTGATCAGGACTTCGGAGGATGTGTCACTGTTCCACAGCAAAAACACGGCCTTACAATAACTGCATTGCCAACAATACAGTACACAGCTGAGTGGCATCTCTTTCTCAGAGCCCTCCAAGGATCACCACTAGCAAGCAAACAAATCCATGCACTTATTGTGTTCTGAAAGCACATGTTTATAAACAGTGCATCAACTCCCAGTGGCGAGCATGGACTTTTCACCTTTATGTCAGAGTTGTTCTATTTTGAAAAGAAATGTTCTACTCCAGGCCTCATAACCAATATATCCAATTTGCAGCAACACAGGCTATTCTCTCCTTACAAACTACATGAGTAAAACAGTTGTTAAAAATAAGGTTGCA
This sequence comes from Haliaeetus leucocephalus, assembly GCF_000737465.1. Classification (NCBI taxonomy): domain Eukaryota; kingdom Metazoa; phylum Chordata; class Aves; order Accipitriformes; family Accipitridae; genus Haliaeetus; species Haliaeetus leucocephalus. Next base: position 21,858 of record NW_010972670.1, read on the forward strand.
TCACCAGGTAGGAGAGCTGCAATTTCGCCAGCAGTTTCAGAAGCACTGGCAAAGCAATGCACGATGTCCTGCAGAATCGTACCCCGCTGCCTAGCTAGGGTAAAGCAATGCAGCTCCAGTGAACCCTGTGAAAAGACTCATTCCTACCAGCTCAAGAACTGATACAGCATCCTTTGCTTCCTAAGGAAGAGGAAAGACACAAGCTACTATATTCCAAATACACTCTGACAGAAAGTGCAAGATACAGCATGGGGTTTATGTTTGATTTAGAGCAAGCAAGTTTTTTTCAGTTAGAAAGGAAGGTTAAGAGTGAACGTGTCAGCAACATGTAGGTTTATGACCCATGACAGCTTCTGATATTTAGGGTGCCTGCTATGAAATGGAAGGAAAAAATGGGAAATTAGAAAAATATCTTCATGTTAAAATACTGTAACACTAGGGCAATGTCTGACATTGCATTAAATATAAATGTAGCTACACCCTAAATGAAAATAAAGACCAGTAAACTAATACTTCTGTTCCCATTTGCAAATTGTGACTAAAATGTAAACTATGAGATTTGATGAAATGGAAACCACTGCTTTAAAAGTCAATTAAAATATTTTTCATTCTTATTCTTCAGATAAAATCTACCCTATTAAACAGTAATCTGTAAATACAGTACACAAAATTAAAGGGTTTTTTGCACGAAAAGAACTATTAAGAATGGCATGATACATTTTTAAAGGTTTTATAACATTTCTAACAGCATGAGTGAAAACTTGCCTAGTAAATTAGTATCTATTGAATTTCTACATGGAAAGAAAAGAACTTTTACAACGTTCATTCTAAAACCTGAAACTCAGTAACTTAACATAGCTTTGAGAATTGATGGCTTTTGATGCCAAAATATTTCTTTAGTCATTAACGCTGATAGTAACTTAATAACAGTCGGAAAAGGTCTATTTGCCCTTAGGTACAACACAATACTTGCTGAAAGGAAACAAGACTTCCTGCTCTTGATTTTGATGCGAGAGATTTCTTAAGTTTTACTTGTCATCTGATACTATCAGAAGTTATTAAAATTAAAAGCAAAATTCACTTCTTCCATAACTTTATTTTCTTGACAGAGAATAGTGAGAACTGAAATGTTACCAATGATAGACTGTTTTACATACAAAGAAAGTGTAAACAGAATACACACAGAAATAGTATCAGCATCAATATTAAGAGCAGTAATTATTCTTACTTCTGCAACGATACTAATAACTGTTCCCTATTAATTGTTTTTTAAATACCACTGTTTCATAAAAAGAGCACTGTTCTCACTGTGGCAGGATTTCACCAGGACTCTTGCACCAGTAATTATTTAAATGAATGACCAGACAAGAAATCAAGATAAAAGTGATATTTTACTCTTCAGAGGCAATGAGGCTCACATGATCAAGGTCTTTGTGTCCCCGCATTTCCATCTTACTCTTTTAATACTAGTATGACCTTCTAACTGAAGGAACTACTAGAATTTGCTGAACTATGTCCCTTAGCTTGTTCAGATGCCTAGGACTGGGTAGAATGACTGGACCCTCATCTACACATCAACCTGCATCAGCATAAGTGGTATCTGCTTCTTCCAGTGGAATCAATGGCAAATTCCATTTTCTTGCTCCAATAGGCACAGGTACCCATCCTCAAGATAATGATGGATACCCTTGACAACATGCTATGATTTCCCACAGGAAGAAAAGAGTGGAGACCACACTAAGACAATTGTCACACTGAAAGAACCAAAACGTTCAAAGTAAATTGTAAGCTTTTACTAGACTAAAAAAGAGACTGGATAAGGCACAAATACACACCACTGAATATAATATTTAAACCACACTAGACCAGGACTGTGTGATTCAAAAACATTTCACAACTCAGAAGGACAGCTATCTGAAAAAAAGAACCTTTCCTGCTAGGACTCTAAACTTTTTAATTTCGTACCCTCAGTAGAACCCCTGCAGTATCTACTCTGACTTCTCTGGTCAGAGACTAACAGAATTTTTACTTCAAGTAAAAAATCTCTGAATTCTTGTGTATCTCTGTATAAATTTCAAAAAGTATCCACTGAATGTCCATTTTAGCAAGCATTTAAAATTTTTATGCACTGGAATCCTAAAATAAATCAGAGCAGCAGAATAATTTGCATTTATTGGTAATTAAGTGAATAGTACAAATCAGAAAAGTGAAATATTTAGGGGAAAAGGAGGGAAAAGAGAGGCAGGAATAGTAGTACATAAATCTACACACTGGAAATGATCCAAGTTGAGAAGTTCTCCAGATGTCAGTCTGTAAACAGTGCTTCATAAAATGAATTTCCCCATTAATTGTTGGCAGGAATAACTTCTAGAATATGTTATTACATTTGACCCACTCTTTCCCCCTTTTCTGTGTAGCTAAATTCTTGTCTGACATCACAGATATTTTATCAGTTGTGATAAATCCAAGAAAGCAAGCTTTGGTCAGCAAAACCATTTGATAGGGTACAACATGCATAAAACTACACTCAAGCTAATTGTGAACTTTGTTCACCAAAGGAAATGAGACTTCTCTTGTTTATTTTCACTACATCTGTTTTTGTAACACATTTGGTTCTTAAGTTGGAAAAAGGTACCCACACCCAAAGGAAACATAAACATGCAATACATGTTGAACAAAAATTAAATACTGACAGTTTTCCTACAGGTTCCTATCACCATGGTTTTTACATGTTTTAGCATGGCTCTAAAAGTTGAAAAACAGGAAAACAAAAGTAGTATACATTTAAAAATGAAAAGGCACTTTGAGAAAAAGACTATTTGGGTTTCCTTTTTCTCTTCCACTCGTTCACAATCTAAACTATGCATAAAGTTTCCATTTTCCTCTGAAATTAACTCTTGCAACAGTCTACAGAAAGAAGGAGGAAAAGCCTCCTGAACAGTCTTTGGCAGCGAGTCACAATGTGAGCAGGAAGCTTTCTAAATAGCAGCTTTTGTCATCCACATGTATACCATTATACAATGGAGACAATCTAAACAGCAAAATTATTTCATAGAGATTCTAAGACTATATGCAAAACCATAATCAGTTGGGTTTTCTGTGCTGTCCATAATTTTTAGGGAAGTGTATACAAAAAATGCAGTCTAAGGGATTAGAGAGTATTCTCTCTAAAACAGTGTTAATCAATTCCTTCTACTGATTCTGCTAGCTACATTTATTCAAGTCCTGTAAATTTTATTACGATCTGCCTGTCGGAAAGTACCTTGCCTGTTGAAGTAAACACCGCATGCAGGCTTTGTAGATAGGCAGTGGAATTGCTGCTTTCTAGAAGGAAGACAAAAAAAAAAACCCATCTACAGAGGAAAACCATACATATTTGAGTGTAGGATGAGGTCCAGAGAGCATTTATTCACATAACAGGTCTGGATTAGAGTCTGTCATTTCAATAGACACATTCCAGAAATGCAAGCCTATTTCCACTGCAGAGGGAAAAGGGAAAAGGGAAAAGGGAAAGAAGGTTGTTGGGTTTTTTTCTAAACGGGTGTCTGATAATGAACACGGTTACAATTCGCAATAGAAAACAATCCAGGTTTAGCAGCAAAATGTAGTCACTAATTAATCAGTTAGAGATTTCAGAACATAGCACTTAAATCTAACAGTGTGGCTACAATTGTGCAGTCACAAAATTCCATTGTTTTGTGCCTGATTTGACATAACCAAATTCAATTAAATGATGGAAAATATTTCTGTATTACATTCCATTAGAATAATAAATTATTGAAAAATCATACCAACTGAACATGCAGTCCAAGGTTATTGAAGATCACCAAAACATATTTTCAATGGGAATACACAGAGACATACCAGACTGTTGTTCTGCTTTACCCTTGTTTTATTGAAATGTTTCTTAACAAAACTTCCAGTTCATAAATTCCATAGCTTTTCTTATAATAAGTTGCCACTATCTGCACTGAGAGCTATGCAGAGGTATTTTGCACCAATTGCATGGCTTCAGTTTGAGCTTGTAACATGTTCAAATATTTTGAACATGCCTGAATTCATAAAAACTTGACTTAAGAAGTTCAGGGTACTTTGGCAGTTTAACCTCTTTATGGGAGCAACTATGCTGTTTAAACTGTCAAATTGCCTTAGCCATTCTTCCAGGATGAGGTTCAGTGCCTGTGGTATGCAAGTCATACAAATGGCATCGGGAAACACATTGCTAAGAACAGATCTAACAGCTGTTTTCATTAAAGAAGCATCATTGGACATTCAGCTAAGTACACAATCAAAATCAACATTCAGTAGTACCCTTACTAACACAGGACTGAGAATGCAGTAACATTAAACTACATTACATCATTCAATATCTAACAAAAGTAATTTGTTACTCACTATGAACAAAGGATAAATGACAACAATTGTGCTTCAACCACGTAAGTGTACTGTTCCATCCAACAACCTATTCACCTGATGAGCATGGACTAGCTGAATGTCCTGGTTTCAGCTGGGATGTAGTTAGCTGTCTTCCTAGTAGCTGGTACAGTGCTATGTTTTGAGTTCAGTATGCGAAGAATGTTGATAACACTGATGTTTTCAGTTGTTGCTAAGTAGTGTTTAGACTAAAGTCAAGGATTTTTCAGCTTCTCATGCCCAGCCAGCGAGAAAGCTGGAGGGGCACAAGAAGTTGACACAGGACACAGCCAGGGCACCTGACCCAAACTGGCCACAGGGTATTCCATACCATGTGACGTCCCATTTAGTATAGGAACTGGGAAGTGGGGGCAGGGGTTCGCTGCTCGGGGACTAGCTGGGTGTTGATCGGCGGTTGGTGAGCAATTGCGCTACGCATCATTTGTACATTCCAATCCTTTTATTATTACTGTTGTCATTTTATTGGTGTTATCATTATTAGTTTCTTCTTTTCTGTTCTATTAAACTGTTCTTATCTCAACCCACGAGTTTTACTCCTCTTCCTGATTTTCTCCCCCATCCCACTGGGTGGGGGGGAGTGAATGAACAGCTGCATGGTGTTTAGTTGCTGGCTGGGGTTAAACCATGACACTGTTATCTAATTTTGAGTAGTTATCTAACCATTAGGACATTAATGAATTACTATTCTCTATTTATCTAACAATATTTTCACAGCATTCAAAGTGAACATGAGACACCACAAAAAATAGGCTACCTGACTACTTTAACCTGCTGTAGGAAGTAAACCATCAGTTCACAATGGAAAATGAAAAAATGTAAAGATTCTGGGACCAAAGTATAATTGAAAATACTTCATTACAAAAATAGCAGTGATATTGTAAACACTTAAAAACCCTATTTCTGACAATTCCGGTTCCCAAAAGTATTTGGCAAGCAAACTTATTAAATTTACATTTTGAGAGACACTGGACTATAAAATATAAAATGCCAAATGCTGAAATTTAATACAAGTAATCAGACAGTGCATTTTTAAGGGGGTAATGAACTAGCTTCTGTTCTGCTGTATCTCTAGATACTACTTGGAAATAAACAACTCAAGTGATGAAATAAACATGGATACCAGCATCCTCTTTTAATGTTATTGAAATAAACCCTATAAACATCTATCTGGTGCCTTTCCAAGACAAAAAGTATAGAATTTCTTTGGGCACTAGGAGTCTAGGAAATCAAAGTATTCATAAGAGAGAAAAAGAATTCTCTTTTTTATAATGCAGAAGTTCCCTTCCACACTTGAAATGCAACCTTTGCCAAAAATACTTGCTTTTCATTAATTATATCAAAGATAGCATGTGGTTTTCATGTATGGTTAATTTCTACTTTCTCAGTTGTACCCAAATATCAGATTTGTCCATAACATGTAAAACCTGAGTAATATTGTATTTGTTTAGTCTAAAAAAAAGTCACTTTTACTTAATGACCAACATGATTTCTATTGTACTAGGAGCTAAGAACAAATCAAATGATAATAACCTATCTTTGCTCCAATACTGCAATTAGAAACATACATTACTTATATTTACTTTAATCCCACTAGTATTTAATACTCCATTTACTATATACTCCACTGACCAAATAAATCCAAATATTATCTTGTGTTAGCTCAACCTTTTATGACATTAAAATCTCTGGGGTTGATTTTAGGAGGAATAAAAAAAAGGCAACTTTGGCTCCATTTAGTATCATAATGCCATTCAATTAATCTAGTTTATCTGGAGGGAATGAGCATAGAACTGTACATAATACTTCAAAATTATATCTTATCCTGCAGACAGAATTTTCTCTTTTGCTTAGAGGAACTTCCTATTCAGCAAATTTTACTCTACAAAATGCACAGAATTCCATTTTTTCACTAATACCACACCTATATCTGTGTAAATTTTGCATTTTACTAACATCGGTAGTGTTCAAATGTTATGAAAATGATACAACTGAAAGATAAAAGTGATGTTGCATTACTGGGGTTACTTTGGACCCCAGAATAAAAGAGAATTCATAGAAGCAAACATTTTGTATAGTATCTTCTGCAAGTATTTTCAGAAGTAGCCAGGAGACTGGGGGGCTTCATGTGATAAACCTTAAAGAGAACCAACTTTACAAAACTGCCAAATACCTTTCTACCAAACACAAGGTATCTGAAGATATGAGAAACCACAATCCCCCAAACTTTTAAACTCAGAAGAATCTTGGCACCAAGCTTTTCAGAGAGAAGGGAGAGACTTAATTTGGCTGTCATCAAATGAGTTACATCCACTAGAAGATAATGGATATTTAGGGAGAACTGTTTTTAAATCCAACCTGCTTTTTTTGGTAAAAAGCAAGGTCTCTTTTTACAATAAAATGCTATGTCTGAAACAAAGTGGCTTTTTATATGGGAAGGCACAGGATTAACTGTTCTGTTTCATCTTATTTAAAAGCTGACATTGCTGCTACTGCCCAAGATGATAAATAAAGTGACAGAGCAAGTAGAACACAGAGATGGTCTCAGTCAGCTACTCGTATACCTTACGCTTATTTAATTCTCTCCATCAACTCTCTAGTTTTTAGGGATCATCTTCTAGCCTGACTGAGACAAGGGGTTACTCATTTTAAAAAAAAAACTATTTTTGTAACTGTGACTGGATACACTGAAATCTGCTAAAGTACAAAGTGAAAGTTGTATGACAAGGGTAGCCCCTACTTCCCTTCCCCTCCAAATCATATTTTTCTTGGTTTTGTACATTAGTACATGCTAAAGAAAGTCTATGTCAAATTAAACATAAATCTTGTAATGCACAGTTTAAATAAAACATAATTTAGAAATGTCTACCTCATCTGCATGGAAGCTATACAAAGCAATCTAAAAACTAAAGGATCAAATATGCTATTCAAAATACAACTAGAAGTATTAGACAAATAACCTGAAACTGGAGAAAAAAATTAATTGAAATGACAGAACTTTACAGATTGCTTTGCACAATCACACCAATCAAGAAAAAGAGAGGAAATGAGTTTAGAGCTGCTTTTTACTGATTTGTATAATATTGTTCTGTGCCTGCATACCTCTTCTTTTAAAGTAAAAATATTTTTCTCCTTTAGTGATAAAACTGAATCTTAAACTGCAGCTTCACAGATATTTTAAGCCAGTCATGTGAGCCTATTTTTTGGTCCCTCCCTGTTATGTCCTCTGTGCTGGCACAAAGGTACACCTGAAGTTTTGTGATACATCAGATCTAGAAACTCATCTAGCTGAAAACACAACGGTAAAACGCACAAAGGCTGATCATGAGAATCATTAAATAATTTGTTACAAGGGACCTCTGGACATTACTTAATCCAACCTCCTAATCAGACCAGGTCCAGCTAGATCAGATTGCTCTAGGACTTATCAAAAGGAGTTCCAAGCATCTTCAAAAGAGAGATTTCCACCACATGTCTGGGCAACCTGTTCTGGTATTTGACACAGAAAAAAGGATTTTACCATGTTATATGTCACACAAATTCCCTCCACTTCCTTTCCTACTATCATCAGGCACCTTCAATAAGCATGAGGCCCCATCCAAGCCTTCCTTTAACAAGTCCTCCATTCTTAAACATGAAAACAGTTCAAAAATAACTCCAGTAATGCAACACAAGTGCATACAAAGGAGGCACTCCATTCCATGTAAGTGCAGGACTTCAATACTTTCGCAATAACTAAACACAGTGTATATTATATGACATGTCTAAAGAGCAACAGTTTTCCCACATTTTGCTTCTGTGCTGGTGAAAAAGCTGGTGATGCAGGACTTAGTGAAAGAAATGTCTTCCAGTAGATATGGTAGCCAAAAAAACCTCTTGGGCATGCAGCAAGAAGAGGGTGGACCTGACCAAAGGGTCTTTGAGAGTATTTCATAACATCAAAATTAAGTAACAATGTGAAGTAATGGAAATGTCAAAAAGTGGGGGTTTTTTCTCATTTATCTTAGGGAGAAAAATCACAGGCTTGTTGTGTACCACTGCATTCTGACCTTCTTTAAGTGTAATTTAAAACCTCTTCTTGTCAGTAATCTCATCTAATATATACATGCTTCATAACACAGCACTTTATGCACAGGAAAAAACAACAACATGACTGGGTCTCAGTTTCAGTGTTCTCCCTACGATCCACAATGGAAATTATAAATGAGATCTTATACATAGGAACCTGTCACTTAAAGACAGATTTTGTCACACAATTTGAATTTAGTATTTACTACCTACAGTATCTACCCTATAGCATTTCTGAAAACTTTGTATATTTGATTAACAAAACATCTGATCCTCTATTTATCTCACATATGCCATTTTCCCTACAGTGTAGTATGGAAAGATCAACCTTTCCTTAATTGTGAGGCTGAATGTTTTAGAATTCCTAAATAGTATAACTTTTTTCTCATATCTAGTGATATTATTCTTTAGGTTTTTTTCCAAGGAGAATTCGGTGACTCTTAAGTGACAGATTTATCAATACAGAGGCTTTTCAGCAACAAGCTAGGCTTGTTTATGAAAGCCATAAAGAATCCAGTTAGTAATTAGAGCTTCAAACTATAATAAAGAATTTCCCAAGGTCTAAAACATGTTTTTGTAGTTTATAACTACTCTGAATAACATTACACCCATGTGCACGGTGGGTTGACCCTGGCTGGCACCAGGTGCCCACCAAAGCTGCTCTATCACTCCGCTCCTCAGCTGGACAGGGGAGAGAAAATATAATGAAGGCTTGTGGGTTGAGATAAGGACAGGGAAGGATCGCTCACCAATTACTATCATGGGCAAAACAGACTCAACTCAGGGAAATTAATTTAATTTATTACCAATCCAATCAAAGTAGGGTAATGAGAAATAAACCCAAATCTTAAAACACCTTCCCCCCACCCCTACCTTCTTCCCAGGCACAACTTCACTCCCGGATTCTCTACTCCCTTTCCCCCCACCAGCACAGGGGGACAGGGAATGGGGGTTGGGGTCAGTTCATCTCACGTCTCTGCCGCTCCTTCCTCCTATGGGGCAGGACTCCTCACACTCTTCCCCTGCTCCAGCGTGGGGTCCCTCCCATGGGAGACAGTCCTCCATGAACTTCTCCAACGTGGGTCCTTCCCATGGGCTGCAGTCCTTCACAAACTGCTCCAGCGTGGGTCCCCAACAGGGTCACAAGTCCTGCCAGAAAACCTGCTCCAGCGTGGGCTCCTCTCTCCATGGGTCCACAGGTCCTGTCAGAAGCCTGCTCCAGCGTGGGCTTCCCACAGGGTCACAGCCTCCTTTGGGCATCCACCTGCTCCCGCGTGGGGTCCTCCATGGACTGCAGGTGGATATCTGCTCCACTGTGGACTTGCATGGGCTGCAGGGAGACAGCCTGCCTCACCATGGTCTTCCCCACAGGCTGCAGGGGAATCTCTGCTTCCCCACAGGCTGCAGGGGAATCTCTGCTCCGGTGCCTGGAGCACCTCTTCCCCCTCCTTCTTCACTGACCTGGGTGTCTGCAGGGTTGTTTCTCTTACATGTTCTCACGCCTCTCTCCAGCTGGTTTTTGTTGCGCAGCAACATTTTTCCCCTTCTTAAATCTATCATCCCAGAGGCACTACCACTGTTGCTAATAGGTTCAGCCTTGGCCAGCGGTGGGTCCGTCTTGCAGTCGGCTGGCATTGGCTCTATTGGGCATGGAGGAAGCTTCTAGCAGCTTCTCACAGAAGCCACACCTGTAGCCCCCCCGCCATGCAAACCCAATACCATGTTACAGAATTAGACAAAAAGAACATGCTAGAATCCCTAATTCTAGACCATAAACACTAAGTGGTTTGGAAGGTCAAGTTGAACATTATTTGAAATTGGCTTTTACTGTCTAAAACCATTCTCAGATGAAGCTAGGTTTTTGCAAATGTGGATATGCTTTAAATTATTTAGTGGACTTTTCTGTATGAAGGTACTGATTAAAATAGCACTGTGGCTGCTGCTCCTCCTATATTTCAGCAATGTCACTCATCCTTTAATTTTTTTTTTTAAAATTCCACCTCTTCTTTAAACCCTCTAGCCACAGCACTAACATATCATGTATATTTTTCTCCTCTATTTGTACATCACTTGAAAGAAACCAACTTAAGTCCAAACACCTGTATCTGAGTGGCAAACCAAAGACCATCTAACTGTAGTTTGCTGCCATCAAACCTATGATCTTTTATATTAACTTCTTTTGACAGTGTGTTTTAACAAAAGATTAATAATAGCATGAGCAATTTCTTAGTCCCCACAATGTGCACAATAAAGTTATTCTGAATATTTTAGAGTCAAATTGACTACAAACACTATCAAATATTACCCTCTTTATATCATTAGATAACAGAAATATTTCATATGAAAAATCAATTACATCTTTTGACTGATTTTTTTTTTTTTTTTGTCTCACTTGATATCAGCTTTTACTCTGACAGCACCAAAATTCATCCTGACCTCAGTAAGACCCGAATTCCTTCATTAAAAGAAATAACTTGATGGGAGACAATTTCTGTTAAAAAAAAAACACAACAAAAAAACCACAAACCACATACCCCACAAAAAAATCCCACTATGTAAACATCATGCTATTTAATTTCCTTGCATTAGAAGTCTGTATTCTTATAAAGAATTTGTTGTATAGTCAAGCTCACTGAATGACTGTCGCATTCTGATTCTTTTGCCTACTCAAAATGACTGAAACACAGTGTAAGTTGGCTCAGCTCCCCTCCATAAAATAAGCTTAATGACTTTGTACACAGGATGAACAAAGGCCAAGGATACATTCTGTTGGTAAAAAAGTGTTCTTTGTCCCTTTGCTTTAATTTGGTCATATCTACAATACCAAGTAAACCAAAGCAATAGTAGCCTTTCTTGAGAGTTGAGGACTTTACATTAAGGATTCAGCTCAGGATCAGGCTCTGACCATGTTTAAAAGGTTTTTTTAACTCTGACCTGTTCTGAAACTTCAAATTCTGTTCATGATGTCACATTCAACAAACAGATCCCTACAGGTACTTTCCTCCTCATGTAAAATTTAAGAAATCAGACCAGTATCTAGAATGCAACACATCCCTCAACTCTCTATGAGTACATGACAATACATTATAGGATTTTAAAGACTTGAGAAAGCTTATTTTAATTGAGCAGTCATTTCAATACATGCTCATGAAGGTTTCTTCTATGTATAACTAACTGCCATTTCACAGATGGACTCAGGAATTTATTATTAGGAAGCACTACAACATTTACATTAACACACTAGCTATACTTCCTTCATATACAGAAAAATTATTTCTTAGAAATACTAAACAAGAAATTCCATTGACTGAGTATAGACTTTCCCTTTCTAAATGGCCCAAAACTAAAAGAGAAATTGGAAAAGACATTGCTTAGATAATGATCTGGCTAAATAGAGTTACTGAAATCCAGATTTAGTTTCCGTTATGTAGTCAAATAGCCTGCAGGTATAGTATCTTCAGCTGGCACCAGTCTTAATGCTTTTCTATCGATCTGCCCATAGTTTAAGTGCATACATAAGGATATGGATTGTTAAACAATTCTTGTTATCTATCACTGATTATGGAAATATAATACAACTAGCAGCAGCATCTGCACTTTCTCTAACATGAAATGCTACTTACAGCAGTCTGTTCATTTTATCCTGTGAACTCTCTAACATTGGTTGTATTTTTTGTGCATCAGCTAAATGGCTGAATTTAAGTACCAGTTACACAACAGGTCCTTTCTATTACAGCCTATGGTGTAAGCAGTAATGTATCATTAGATTCTTTGTATTTGAGTTGCATCAAATATAATATACAATTATAATTGTAATTAACAAGGTACTTTTATTTCTTGTCTTCCCCAAGAGATCCTTAGCTTCTCCTCATTTGAAAATTTCAACCAATAAAAAAAAAAAATACTAGGGGAAATAGAGTATTTCAAGTTCACATTTTGTGGCAGTTGCTAAAGTCAGCCTTTGAAAAGGGTTTGGTACAGCTATTAATACCACATGCTGAGTGTTTCCTGCTTGGTGCTCGGTAGGAATTAATAGAAATGAATCAATGTAATTTTCATATTTTCTTTATGCTTTTATCTCTGTACTTGTCATGAAGACAAGAGGTAGCACTGCTGTCATTGCACCAAAGTTACAGGAAAAAAATGAGGCTTTTACAGTCCTCTAACAGTTTTTTTCCTCCCAGAACATATAATTGTGTATTTCTATCTTCCTTTCTACTAACACCAAATCCGCAATGAGCTAAAAAACATCTTCTGTACCTTCCTTTTTGTCCACATACTGAATGAAAACCAACCTGAAGTGAATTCAAACTCTGAAGGTACTTTTAAAAGAAATCTGCTTCAGAGTTCACTCTCATGTGTCCTGCTAAGTCAGAAGGTTACCAACCACTACATGAATAAGCATAAAACAGTAACATACAGCACTGTCAAGTAAACAGGAGAAATCCTGACTAAATTAAGTCAATGGCAAAACTCCCAGAGACTTTAACGGGGCCAGGATTTCAGCCTTATCTTGTTGATCAAAACAATTATTTCACTGTTCAGAAGGACCAGACTGCTGTGCCTGCCAAGAATTTCTTAATGCAACCTATCATGGTGAGTCTTAATTATATATACCTCTATTCCTTTTTCATTCTACCAATGTAAACTGTTGACTCACCAAAAATATTACAACATAATCAAACAGCATCCACAACAAATATCCATCTCTCACCTTAGCAAAAAGCCAGATGTACCAAAGCTCTCCTTAGCATAACCTTACCACTGGTCAGCAAATGAGTATTTATCACTCCCTCAACACCCATTACCAACCACTGATGTTCATACCTGCTGAAGTGGCATACCTGCATTAAAAATGAATGGTTTGAACCAAGAAATAAAATGCTTTCTTGGGTTGGCAATGTTGTGTGGCAGAAAGCTTCCTATTTTTCAGTGAATCACAAAGTACACAATTGAAGGAATATCTTCTACATAGCATGGACCCAAATTCAGAGTAGACTAACCATGAATAGTGTAACTGAACACCTCTTATATTTCTTGACGTGGTTTGCAGTATACACTGTAACTACACTAACCAAAATGATCTCATGTATATGCAATTCAATAGCCAGAGAGAATCAAGTTATCCACGAGAATCAATTTTACACTAAACTAGAACAAAACTTTGTTTTTAATGTGCTGCAAAGACAACCAAAAATAAAGGCTCTTTTTTGACATAGATACCAGTACTTTTTATTTGGAAATATTTGAGAAATATATTGTAAGATTGCACAACAAGCATTTTTCTCTTGATAACTAATTAAATGAAATAATCAAGCAGAACCAGTTAATTTGTTGTCCTCAGACTGGGAAAGTATTGCAAAGTATTAATTCTGCCAATACAGTGCCTTTGTAGGGAAACATGGCAGTTGTTTACTACCATAGGCATCATAAGAACCTGTCTTACTTTCAGAAGGATAGAATCACAGGAACATAGGTAAATCCTATCTATAACACATAATATGGCCTTTGCTAGATCTTAACCTCTTTAATTACCTCATCATATCTGGCTGGATTCTACTTTAGTCCATAGAATTTCCTTCTTCTCAACAATTTACAGTAGAACATAATCAGACCCAGGATATCTAACATAATTTATTCCACTAATTTTAATCACCTGCGTAATTCCTGTCACATTAGTGCCTGCTTTATCAATGACTGATTGAAATGAGAATGTCAGTTTATACCTTCATTTAAGTATGCCTGAACAGCAACCTAATACCCCTAATGACTACTCTGGTTACAAGAAACCCGTTCCATTTTAGAGAAGATAAAAAACAGGAATTACTAATTCATATCTATTTAAACAGATTTTAAGATTAGAAGGAAACAGTCTGATCATTCAGCTAGGCTTTATTCTTAAATGTCCTCCACAAATTCCTATGTGTAATTCAAGCATCCATTTATTTCTAAGCTGCTTTCCAAAATGTCACCAGCAATTATTTTTACTTAAAAAACCCTTAGTTTTGACTGAAAAGTTTATTTTTAAAAAGTGCTAGAAGAAACACATGCTTATCAGTATTCTGGTACAGTTCTAAGATAATCGTGAAATGTTTCTCAGTGCCACTATAAAATTTAATATAGTTCAGCACCACATAACTTACATTAAAAAAGGTTGTTCATAATATTTATTACCCTATAGTTGCACTATTTCTGTTCAGCCATCCATTCAAAATGAGGCATCCTTCATCATCCACATACATCAGACCTTCTCTTTGATCTCTAATGGTAAATTTAAAGGCTGAGTAAATGTTCTTTGAAACACAGTGTGGCACAGCTGGTTATTGTTACACAGAAGACAGTAGGTCATTAAAATTGAAACTCAATTAATACAGTGGAACATCCCCCTAATCGTATCCCAACTTTGAAGTAATACCCCTTTTGCTGATATCTCTAATCTACAGTTAACTAGTTTTCTTCAACTGGAATAACAATCAAGCTTTGGTTAAGGTCAGAATTAATAAAGTAGATCTTGCATCAAAAGACAGAGAGCTACTGGCAATGCACCCTGCTGTGGTATTTACACTTACAATACACAGCAAACACCCAACAGATATGCAGCCTACCATGTTAATTGCATGAAACTCATCAAGCCTGTGGTTTTTACCAGTTTGTTGAAGGTTTTTATAATCCTACAAGAAAGTACTTTAGCATTATTTAGTTAACTACACATTATTTTTTTATTAGTGCTTTAGCAATATTCTAATTAGCAGAGCATGAGCTAAATCTTTGCCTCAAAGTGTGACTGAATCAAAACAAAACCTTAGATATTCAAGTTTATGTAGCTTTTCACTTTTGCTTGCCCCCTTATCACCACTGTTGGTGATTCAGCCAGTGACACCATTAGAAAAAAAAGAACTATTTTAAAGAACTTTCAAATCTGCCAGTGTCATGAAGCATCTCATGTTTGATTTCATTACATTTTCCAGCTCAAATACCAGATCAAAGTATTAGAGATGGATGAATCTGAATAAACACAAGGACAAGGAGAACATGAATTTATGGACCTTCACTTACCATATGAACACTAGCTGAACCATCGATACCAGCTTCATTGATAGACCAACAGCTGACTCCTCACAAAATGTGGAACAGTCATAAACATGACTGGCCTTCCAAAATGCTTTCATTCTTTAAACACTAAGAAAAAAAAAATCTGCAAGTTCAATACTGATGATGCACAACTTTGTAACAATGTCAGACATTTGGATTCAGGAATATGTCACGCTTTTTCTCCCTAAGAAAAAGCCATCAAGACC
>NW_010972670.1:37664-68355 GCF_000737465.1 Haliaeetus leucocephalus
GGGGGGGGGTGTGACGGGACGGGGAGCGGGGGGCGCAATTCATAATGTAGCTACTGAGGAGTTTTACTGCAGCCAGACCTGCAACCTATCTGTGCTGGAGGTGATCACTCAAATAACCAAAACAATAAAAGGGAAATTGAGAGAGATTCTACACCTCATTGACCACCATTCATACCCAAGACACTACCTTAAAACGCCACTATTTTAATCTCAGGCTGATATGCAAGGGCACGAGCTATGCTTGCTGAGGCTGTGCCCCGTGCTCTCTAAAAAAACCAGCCTGTCCAATCACATCTACCTCCAAGTCCAGTGATCCAACCACCCAGAGGCAGCAAAAACCGCCCTGCATCACCAGATGGATCTGGCTGCGTAATATGTTCCCTGAAGTTCAAGAGCTCTCTCTCAAGTGTAGTTAACCTTGGGGAATTATTCTTTAATTGCATCATAGTTTTCCATTGCAGCAAAAAAAATAAATCATTTATTAGGACAGACATCCCTGGCTTTCTGAAACTCACAACCCAAGAAAATTTTAGCTAAACTTATAATAAGACTGTAATTTTAAGCTTTGTTATTATATAGTTGTGCATTTAAAAAATAATCTTCTAGCATAGAATATGTCATGATTAGACTAAGACCCAAGGCAATTTCAGCTTCAAATCTAAAAGCCACTCTTTTACCTACTAAAGTTATAAGACCTTTAAAATTACCTTTTTTTGTTTCAGAAAAGCATTGGGAACTTTTCTGTATGCAACTCAAAACCAGCCGTACTTTGCAAGTAAAAACTTTCCAAGTGCCTGGCTCTGCAGATTTTTGGCAAATCTATTTGAAAAATTGAAAACTGGAGGCCTGAGCCAAAACTTACTGAAGTCCATGGAAAAACTCCCATAGATTTCATCAGGATTTGGATTAGGCTCTAAAAAACTCTGAAGTAATTGAAAAATCAGTTCTGCATGTACAAAATATGAAATTTTCACTAGGTTTAGATTTATTAGACTCCTTTATGGTCATGTGGAAGAGCAAATACATTATAAGTGGTGTTAGTGAAATACATATATATTTTGCACTGCTAATTCACCACAGAGTTCTACAGACTCATACATGTTACTTACCCTGCCTACATAATAAAAAATGATGAAATCAATCCCACATACACAGACACCTTTACTCCATTTTAAAAAGACCTGAATATTGAGAAAAAACATTAATACCATCATAACTTGAGTGATTTTTTTTTTTTTTTTTTTTTTTTTTTTTTTTTTTAAATTGAGGACCAAACAAAATATAGAGTAAGAGTTTTTCCCTTCAAAAGCTGTAAGCCAAATTCAGTGATAATACAAAACAAAAATCATTCTGGGCACATTTGCTTGTAACAGTTTAGAACAATGTAACACTAGCAATTTCAGCTAAGATGCATCTAATTAATGGCAGCATAAGAGAAGAGTCAGGTTTACTCAACCTAAATATGCCAGAAAACAAAGAAAAGTAGCAAATGCAAAACAAATGGGTTGTGGTACCTGAAGAAACAGCCACACCACCTCCTGATGCATAAACAGTTGCCTCTCTGCTGGCTAGTGGATGCTACTTCCAGTCAGAAGAAACTGAATAAGCCTTTAACCTTGACATATTCTGGCTTAAGCTACATATCACATTAAAAGAAATACTAACAATCAATTTAAGAGAAATGTTGCACATGCATATTAAAAAAAAAAAAAACGAAAGGCTCCCAAAGAACTTGTTTTCAGCATTTTGAGAGGAATGATAACCTGGAAATTATTTTCCACCCCCACCCTTCATCCGTCTGTAATATCTCTCCTGCAATACCTTTTTGTGGATAAATATGCTGTAATTTTGTGGTGGGCTTGTCTAGATAGGGGCTGGAAAGGACAATTAATGCCGCCTAAACTGCAGAGCTAATTATGCTCTTAAAATGCCTAGAGCTCATGTATGAATACCAATGCACTCCATCATATAGGCTGTTCTTGAAATATCACAGGAAATGAAAAGTTAAAGGAACCAAGGGAAACCTGTTAAGTGGAAATCCAAAGTATGACTGGACATACAAAACTGATTCCCCATTAATAGCATACCTTAAATAAAAGGATTATGCTACATTATTAAAGTTTGGCTTCATGTAAAAATAGATTACATCATTTTTTATAGCCTCTTTAACTATCTAGGTTTTACTTTTACTGTTGTACTTGCTACTATTGAGTCTTCTGAAATGGAAGGTCAGAGGCTGTACACTTTCTCCTTTAGCAGCACTTTTTCCATAGTTTTCAACAATTAGCTTATTAGTGCAGATTTTAGAAGTTTATTTCTGCTTGTGGTCTCTCAAGGACTCAAATAACATAGAAAATAAAGCCCAGTGACAAGCATGACCATTAGAGGAAATTCTTTCAACTGACAATTATTTTCACCAAAAGCTTACCTCAACATTATGAATCATTTGTGACCACTTATACTTAAGCAGGACATATTAAAATTTAATGGATTTCATTGCAAAGAGCCAGCAATAGGATTGTACACATCAAGGCACTAATGTGTTGATCCTAACTGTACTTAGATGAGGCAAGTTGGAATTGCAATGCTGCCAACTAAATTTCATAGTACAATAAATGAATGAATCCCAAATCTCAAGGGGGATTTCTTTTTTATTCATTATGCATGACATTTTCCTCTTTAAATTATTCATTTAAAAAAAATGTTATTGCTTTAGCCTTCTTAACCTTTGTACTCCTTCCCTCTGTGGTTTTTGCCAGCTGTAATATCAATTGAGGGGGAGAGATTATCTAAACAACATAATAAAACCTTTTCACAACCCTGCACACAAACGTGTCTTGTTACACTTCCACCTTATTTTGCCTCTTTTGTATACCCCCCTGGTATCTTGGAATGTCCTGGAAAAAAAAAATGTATTTTCTATTAGTAGTTTCTTTTCAAGAAAAAAATTAATTCCAATGCTTTACCATTGTTTATGTAATCCCTGAAAACTAACTACTTGGAGAAGCACCATTTGAGTCCAGCAAGCTGATGAAATTTGACTGAATTCATTAAAATTAAAGACCACCTCAGACATTCTTCTTCACTTTCTTCCCATGTCTGATATTTAGATTTCCATTTTTAAAATGTGTTCACCTGAATCATGCAGAATGACATAGCAGGTTGCAAGACAAGCTGTCACCACAATCTATTAATCTGTAACCTGTGTTTTAATAGTAAAACACCTAAAAACAACTGTACATAGAAGCTATGACACAAGACTGCAAGGCATGTTTGAATTCTATTTATACACAGGTGTTATTGACTCATGGTATGACCTCGGGAAAGTCACTTAATTTCTGTATAGTTCAATTTTCCTTTCCGCAGAAATAAATTACCAAAGTTACTAAACCAATAGAAATAAAAGCTTTAAAGAGTAAAGAAAGTTACAATGGAAAGAAGTTACAAAGAGTAAAGATTCACATCAGAGAGCCAAACAATCAATGTTTCTGGCTCCACCAAGCTGTTCTTAAGCTTTTCTTGAGCAACCACAAAATCTTGTTGCTGCAAGCACTCCCAAAATTCTCCCTAATGATTTGCTACTCCCCTTCCTTTTCATTAAATCAGCTTTATGGGGCAAGGGATATATTTTAGTCTCAAAAATAGAACCCAAATAATTAGTTTTAAATGTTTGGTATATTACTATTAGCTTATTTCTAGGCTTTTATATTAAGATAGAATTGTTCGTCATGAACAGCCGATAAATTTCTGCAAAAATACTTTAAACATGGAGAACTAGAAGTCACGTTAAAGTTGCAGCGCTGTATCATGTTCCATTATATACCATATCATGTCTCATTATTAGCTGGCATGACACAATGTAACAGAAATGCATGACAATGCTAAGGGCTGTAAGAGTTATGGCAACTTCTTTGTTCTTATGATCATCCTCATGTGATTATCATCTGCAATTAGATGGAGAGAAGAAAGTTATGTTTAAACTGGCACAACAGCTCAGCCATGCAGAGCTGCACAAAATGGATAGAGAAGTACACAGTGATCATGCTGTTTATGGATTTAATCTCCATTACGCCTTTGTCGAACCTTGCTAAAATCACATTGCCAGATAGATCCACGCTAGTACCACAGGATTTTCTCTGCAGTTACTGTTTTGGGCCACCCAGATTGACAGCTGACCAGGAAAAGGGTCTTTCTACCCTTTTATTGCTACCTCTCACTGTCAGAGTCATTTACTCCCTTGGGTGGCTAGTGATAGAGCTACTTGCTCCAATTATCACAGTAAAGGAACTGCACATATAGTTGTATGGACATCAAAAGGCACAGTATGGAGAAGGAAACCAGTTGAAGTGTAGTGTAGAGAGGAGAAATGCAAAAAAATTATTGAGGAAAACCAGAGAAAACCAAACAAAGCAGAGCCATACTGGTAGCCTTACTAGAAGGAAGAACTACAAAGAGAAGATAAAAAGTACACATTTTACCAAATGTTTGTTTGCCTTCAGGCAGTATGAGAAGTATGGGAAGTTTGAAAAAACTCATACAGTGATGATGGACCTGTTTTGGTTTCAATGCAAGTAGTACACAACTTCACACAGAGAAACCTTTATCTGGGTATGGGAACCCCAGCTTCTACAGGCAAGTGAGAAAAAACATGTACTTGTTAAAATGCAAACATACATTAATTTTTGAATCCGATAAATATGTCTATAAGTTTTGAGCACTTAAGAATATGAAGGTTAATCAATATGATACTTTAGTGATACATAGCTATACTTCATATATTTATATTTTTTAAACAAATTTAGCCAGCAAATGTAAGAAAAAAATCTTCTTTTTCTGTTTAAATGCAGAGTTCAGTCTTTTTTATATCATCTTACACATTAAAAAAAGATATGTTTTCACTCTTAGTCCTGGGGGAACTGGTGTTTCAAGGTACTTTATTGATTAATATTGATTATTATTGATTTAAAATCATACAACCTGTATGATTTTATAGAAGCTAGAAAAGAGGAGTTAGAGTTTTCATTGCAACAGTTAAAGTGAGTTAATGTCATTTCATATTTAAGGGCCTGAGCCAACAAATCCATAGGAATGAATTGGCATGTAGTGTTTTATAAATGTGCTTTAAAAGCCTCTGGGTACATTTAAGAAAAAATTCCTCAGCAAACTGACTTTCAATGAGAAATAGGCACTTTTATTAAGGTTTAGATTCCTGAGATCACAGATACTTACCAATGTCCTCTAGACACTTTTGTGAATGGTACTGTCTCGGGAAATAGTGGAAACAGGTGAGAAACACTATGAAAAACATGGGTAAAATGCTGAATCTAATTTGGTCAATGACAGTTTCCACTGACCTCAGTGGACTACCAGTTCCATCAATCAGTACTGACCGATCTTGAGGTATACAAAATCCTTGCAGCAAGCGTTGTGAATGAAACTTTACTTTCACTTTTCCTTACAGAGATCTAATAAGCATTGTTAAAAAGCTTTATGATTACACAATATATTTAAACTAAAATAAGAAAAAATAGCTAAAAGCATTATTTTAAGGGTTACTAAAGGGAAAAAAAGTAGTTTAGTATTTTATTTTTACAGACAACATATGGAAAATATCTTAAGTGAGAATCACACTTCATAATGGACCATAGTCTTCTGTGGAGATAAACACCACTGGACTTGTGTCACATCTATGAGAAAAAAATATATTGGCAATTTTTATACACTTCTCTGCACCAGCATGGTGGGCTATACAAAGCTGCTGATGCACCATGATCTCAGGCTCACAATACTTAAGTTACAGGAAAAGTTTTCAAACCACCTCCCGTGATTTTAAGAACATCTGCTGGTAGTTCAAAAGCGTTGTCTAGTCATTGGTGCTAATTTCTGTGCCCTCTTTGGGCTGCTAAATTACTGTTGAATAATTTCTAACTTCTCCAGGCAAAAAATTACTGTAGTTGCTACTGAGATAACATTACCATGACAGACGGGAATCTGTGTGAGCACAAATGGCAGGCACTACATTTTGCAAGACATTCTGTGTTAAAAGTCCACATTATGAAGTTTGAGAATACCTGAGTTATACTGCTTGTTCCTTTCCTCTAATGACCAATGAAGAACTGATAATTAACAGTGTAAGAGAGCAATTTGCAACAACAAAAATCCTATTTTTTCAGATCCAACAAACTATCACTAGTCTTTCTCTACAGCACACTCTCTGTATACTAAGAACTTTGCAGCAATGTTTATATCTTTTATATAGATATAAAAAAAAATTAATATTGCTCTTCCAGGAACTCAAATCCACATGTTTTTCCAATTAATCCCGACGTTCTCCTCAAGTTTAGTAGCATGTAAACAGAGTTCCTTAAGGAATATGACACATTCTGTTGCATCCCAGTTTTCCAGTTAAAAGCACAGCTTCAGAATAGGCAATATTCACTCATGGATATCAGTACAGGATTTTGTAAAGAGGTTTTTATAAGCTTATGCAAGGAAAAAAAAAAGCAAACTAGAAAAACTTTTTTCTTCCAGAGGATGACTTTGAATACTTTCTGGGTGCATATGTATATTTAATGTGGTAAAGAACATTGTCTTTAAAGTTAGCATTTACCCATTCATAATATGAATGATAGAATCATGATTATACAAAGCAGAATTATAATCAACTTGATAAATTAAAAAAGCTATGAAGACAAAGTGTCAAGTATATACTACCATGCTTAGAAAAGTAACATAGTATGTATAAATACAGAATGGGAAACATCTGGCAACAAATGCATAGGAAAGGGTCTGGAGATTGAGATGGAGCAGAGTATAGCAGGGTATACTCCCTGCTATAGACAAAAGGAATAGCATTCCATTTTGGAAAACAAGCAGTAAGAATTGAAAGTCATCATGAAAAGACTGGGATAATTTAGTCACAATTAGTACAAAAGAAAAAGTTACTGAAGGGATATACTAAAAATCTTCCAAAGCTTTTACCATTATAAAGAACATCATTAATTGCCACCTCCACCTTCAATATTCACAATAAACCAGTCTGATTTGCAGGAAAAAAAATATATATCAAATATTAGGAAAACCTTCCAATAAGGACACTAAGCTACCATATAAGCTATCAAGAGATATTGTTCAGCCTTGTCCAAGGTGTTTAAGAATTCAGATAAACTTTGTCACTGATAGTCTGGATACACTAACCCCATCACAACACAGAGGAGAAAACTAGATGGGCAGTTGGCTTGACTTCTAGCTCTACTTTTATATAAGTCTTAAATATTACACTTACACAAAACTATTTGCAAATCCTATTTTCTGGATGCAAAATATTCCTCCTTTTGCTTTTGATTTCAGTTCTGAAGATTCAGTTGACCCGAGGAGATGACAATCTGGCATTCCCTGGATTTCAGTGACACAGTACTCAGTAACTGATTTTTACATTAAAATATTATTTTCTCTACTGCTCCAGTTACATTCAATTGTGTAAGCAAATCATGCTAAAGCACAATACAAAGATCTCCTAACCAAACAAAAAGGAGAAAAAAATTACTGAAGCTCAGTTAAAAAAAAAAGAAGTAGAAGAAAAAGGATGGTTTAAAGAAAAAAAAAAGTCCTAATTTAAAATTAAAAATCCTTGCTTGAACAAAACGTTGAACCAATACAGGTGCCATTTGCACACCAGGAACTACTATAGGAAAAGCAGAATCACATTCTAGCCAAAGAGTAGCTGAGATACCCAAAATATAGGTGAGGCAATACTGCAAATAGAGCTCCAGTCAGACTGACACCTGAACAAGCCTCCAAACAGCCACAGCTGACACTGCTTAAGGTTTTCAAACCAATCCTGCAAAACACACAGATATTATAAGAGACCTTTAAAAGCTACAGAATTAATTCACTGCAGGTCATCAGGATTTATGCTCTAAGTTCTCACACCCATTAAACTCAATATATGACAACCTGGGTGGTCTACAGCACCTTTCCCCAGCACTTCCCTGGCACTGACCAACACTTTTTGGGTTCACACCACTGCCTAAGCCCCTCACCATTCCTCTCATGCAACCGTTTACACATTGCCAAAGGCAACACAGTACATAATACAGCCTGATGTGGCTTACAGTTATAAACATATTTAGCCAATGATTCTGATTAACTTTTAATCATCCTTCTAAGAACATTTTACATACTGGAAAACTATCATATCCCTCCTCAACCTTCTCTTTCTCTTTCCCTCAGACGAAAGAGAAAGCAAAATTGTTTCAATCATTTATAATATTTGTGCTCTTCTCTGAACTCTATTCAATTTGTCTAAGTTTTCCTTAAACTGTGTTACCCTGTAATTTCAACTGAATCTTTCTCATGAATAACAGAAAGAAATAATTTATCTCTTCATTAAAAGTCATATAACTACATCCCAAAGTTGGAATTCGCCTTTAATGGGATCATATCGCTGACTTTTATTCAGTTGCTGGTCCACTATAGCCCCCAGGAGTCAATCCTATGGCACCAGTGCTTATGGAATTATTTCTCAATTTTTAGTTTGTCTGATTCTTACTTGCCAGAGTCCTTTGCACTTGTTGACTAAACACCATCTTAGTGACTTCAGATCACTCCCCTAATTTATCAAGGTCAGAGTTATTGCTCTTTCAGTGTGCTTGAAACTACTGCTAGTTTGTTGCAAAACCACAATTTTAACATTCATGCTCCATATTCCATCACTGAAGCTGTTAAAGAAAATAATGAACAAACTCAGACCCAGCAGAGACCATGGCATACCTCTGACATATACTCTTGGATTAACTACAAATACTGATAACTATCTTCTGAAGGTATCTTTCAAATAGTTGCACACTTAAAGATAATCATCAGCTTTTTGACGTGGCTTCAGGCAATTTCTCTAGATTTCAGGGTACACCATCTTGAACCTATTAAATATAGCTTATAGAAATGCAGCTTACTGTTATAGTGCTGCAATGCCAGAAGGGTCCTAGGTACTTTTAAATAATTTTTTTAAAAGTTCGTTGCTGTAGAAAAAGGAGTTTCCACCATTAAGAAAAAGAATGGGCCTAAGAAAAAGTGGCATTGAACAAAATCCTCAAGCTAATGACAGCTACACTACTGAATAATTATGGGACCATCTTTGGCTTGGCTTGGAGCTTAAACATCCTGAAGAACTTTCCCCTACATTAACATCCAATATTTAACCATAAATCCTTGGATACAAATTCAATTCTCAACATCTCCCTCTCCATGTATAGTTCTACCTCATTTTCCTCTACTTATTCCTGTTCCCCCCTTTAAGAACTGGGAGAAGGAGTTCCTCAATTTTATAGGCATTATCAAAGAGCTCTTTACTCAACAGCATATAGTTATTTTGTATACCAGTTCCCCTTTATAAGACAGCATTCTCCATTTCTTCCTAGTGTAGACTGAACAGGTAGTTGGAATCAAGAGTGAGGCAAATTTCTTTATTATCCCCATTAACTGCACTGTTTGCACACTGACGAGTGGTCTTGGGCACATGAACTTGGTTTTTTTAGGTGAATCTAACTGGGCAGATGAATCCCAGGAAAGCACCTAAAGCACTCTAACTGCTAATGGAGGATCAGTACATCAGACAGGAACAGAGCTAGCTCAAACAGCCTCAGAAACACATAGATAATACAAGTCATGTTGCCAGGCTCGGTTACTTCCCCCTGCAGATCTGCTTCTAACAGACCACACTACCTGCCAATGTCGAGATAGCCAAAGAAAACCCAAAGAGGTGACAAACATGTTTAAAAAGCATCAGTAAAACCTTTATTCTCCCAAGAAAGCTCTCAGTTATCTCCAGTCTGTCCAAAGACAAACACCCACAAAGTTTCAAAGCATACAGCACATACTGCTAGAGAGTAACTATTTAAACACTATGCTATTCTAAGCATTTGGCAGAAGTGAGCCTGTCCTGTAAATGAAGGTGAGATTTCTTTTTTTGAAGCTCTTCCATACTTTTTCAAAAAGCATATTCTCTCAACAGTTAATGAGTAAATATAAATGTACGGAACCTTTTATCAAGGCTTCAGGCTGCACTCTTAGTGACCATAAGAAAGCTACATTAGGTTTTATAATTTCTTTAAATGATACCTTCTTGTGATACTCTGAAGTGTTAGCCTAATTGGGTCATAATTTTGATTCTTAATTAGGCAATTTGATATTCAAAAGGGCTACACATGAGAGTCAGCAATTTTGAAAGTAAAATTATTTATTTTGGAATCTGTATTTGGGTTACAGATTTTAATTCTTTTTAAAGTAAGTCATGGCCAAAGGGCATTTCAAATATAGCTAAAAGAGTTTATGTTGGGTGGGACATTGCTATACCAGGTCTCAACCAGGTACCTACAGGTACTTCATTTTTCACTATTCATCATAAGAAACTGTAAACCTGGTCCCACATATCATCAAAACATGGCTAACAGCCCACTGTCAAATATCTTATGTTTTGCTTGGAATGTACTTCTTCCTTGTATTGTTTTTATTTGAGAGGTAGTATAACTGTCTACCTGTACCACAATGGTAAAAATTAGTCTAGTAGATGTCACTCATGCCTTCTTGGTGTTATTTTGGCCTCATGTAATAGAAAAAAGTGGGTTTAGTGGTTTTTTTTAAATTTTAGTCTTTATATATTCAATGTGGAGACCAGATGGTTTTCCCAAGGTCCTTCATCTAGAGCAAGATTTCTTCTAATTTGTTTACAATTTTTAAAAATTTTACTCTTTTCCTAACAGAATTAATCATAACCAAATTGCATAGTGCCTTGAACCCAATAACACTAGTCAATTGAACAGGCAGAAGTGAATTTCCATATTAAATCAATTCACCTTATTACCTTAGGTGGAAAAAGATGAACTGCAGCTATTAACACCTTTTCAAAATTTTGAGAAGGAAAAACAATGCCTATATGATCTTTTCAAAGTTCAACAGATAAAATACCCTTAACATATTTTAGGCTTGCAAAGAAATACTAACAAAAATTTGTAAAACTTCCAGATATGGGTATAGTGTAACTCTAAAGAAAAATTATATAGAGAGTTTCTACCACAGCACAGTCTGCAGCTGTTTGACCGAATCATTTAAAGTAGCACATGCAGAGGAGGGCTGTACATAGTAACAAGGACTTCTCAGTTGCTGAAACATTGCACAGGTCATTCAGATTATATTAAACAGGAATTAAATTATTATTTGAAATGTAAGAAAACAAATATAGAAAAACAAGATACTGCCCTAACACAACTCCAAACTTGATCAAAAACAATACCCATGAAGACAAAATAATAAACTCCCAATTTTAAGCATGAAGCATGCATACAATATACTTTTCCCTACAGATGTGAAGACTGCTGTAGGTGAAAGAGGTCATTGAGGCCAAAGACCATAGTGATATTATGTGGTCTAGGAGACTACGAAGCTGAATGAACATCCAACCGAAATTCAGAGCACGAAGCTGGTAAAAAAACCTGCTTCCAAGTCAGCAGGAGTATCCGGTGTTTATTAAGAGATTGTCTGTCTCACTAAAGAAAAAAGACAAGAAGAAAATGTCTTGCAACAGTACAAAGACACTAGCATTAAGATTCTACAGAAAAGATGTGGCTTTGCTTCCACTGTTACTAAAGAAGTAGGAATATAGAAAAGGACATGAGTAAAATTTCTTTCAAAAATGGTAATTCCATGACATTCATTTAAATCATTGTGCAACACTCTGAAATCTTCTCTACATTCCTTTTCCAAATTAGAAAAATTATTCAACACCTACTTAAATTAGCTTCATCTTTAATTTCATGCTTTCTGTGAGCTATCACCCAGCCAACTAGTACTTTCTAAAGTTGCAGATTTTTTTATTCAGTGCTATCACTACTTCATAATTAGTCATAGGCATATGCCATAAAGACAGTAATGCAACCATAATCATTTCTCTATCAAGAAGGTAGGACTTTTCGCTCCTCACTACTTGCTCAGCAGCAGTAAGTGATCAAATTGAGATAAAACTTAGATTTAAAATTATCTCATTACCAACTCATTCTATAGGTCAGCAACACAATCAGTGTTTTGGTTTTTACCTGTTGTGGAAACCAACTGCTAACACCATCAGATGTGCATAATTTTTAATTTTAATATACAAATACATATTTTGAATTGTGAACATATACTTCAGGTCTTACCTGGCATGACAGCAGCTTGCTGAGTGGCTGAGTCTATACTTAAGGAAAGGCGACCACCTTTGGCCAATCTATCACAGAAGAGGGTGATGTTCTTCTTCAGTCTGCTAGTGTCTTTGGGCATGCACAACTGGCTGCTGAGAGTCAGGGCCTGTTCCTTAGAACTCTTTGACAAACAAGTTCTTAACAAGTAAGAAATGGCAGCATCCACAGTTTCTTCCCAACCCTGAATTAAAGAAAAGGAAATTAAATAAAATAGGTGAACTGTAATATGATATAGCATATTAAAAACAAAGTAACAAATCAAGGACTAAGAATTTTCAAATTATACCAATACATACAATACAATTTGAGGGTTAATGAGTGTCATGAACACCCAGTTCTTCAGCTTGTACAAGCAAAAACTTTGCCAGCGAGCCTAAAAAAAACCCAAACATGTCCCAATATTGACAGAGAAATATAATTTCAACAATAATAGTAATAATAATATATCGACAGTATTGTGACATAACAGTTAATTTCAGTAGTTATATTAACAACTGAAAACTAGAAGTTCCTGGATGCAACATTTAGAATTAAGAACAGAATTGAGATGTAAATACATACATAATATGTAGTATATAACATTATGCTGAAGATATGTCAAGGCCAGGAAAAAAAAAAGTATCCAGTTATATGTTCTTTGGAATCACTGTATAAGATTCTGACAATATGCCAATTGCACAGAACACCATGACTGAAACTCAAAGCTGCAGATATTCAGTATCCACATATCAGATTGATTAACTTCAAGCTATGATACCCACAGCATTAGTACAGGTGTGTCAGTGCTCTGATGAACTGGGACTTAGATTTCTGACCATGTAGAGGGAAGCTGTAAACATTTATGAGAAAAGCAGCTTAGTAATCAGTTCAGTTAAAACAAACACCTATCTATGGAAAAGCTTTCAGGAGGAAAAGCTATATTCAGTGTCATATTTAGTATACATACTTCCACAAAATAAAGTGTGGAATAAAGTTATTACTCCTGTGAATAACACTCAGTAAAAGCAAGTAAGTTTCTTTACATAAGGCACCTTGAAAAGCACCTTTAAAAGTCAGGTTCAAGTTTGTAATCTCTACTATGGTTTTCGGTGACACAAACAAATAAAAGACATTCCTTCAAGTAAGAATCCTGGACAGCAGAAGTCTTGTTATTTGCAACAACATTATTAGGTTAATTTGTAAAAGGTAATATATGACATCCATCTCATTTATGCAGTGTGCAATGCAGAATTCACTCTTCCTGATGCACTCTGTAATCTTAAATTACACTCTATGATGAGACCATGTGATTAATCCAAAGTGTCTATAATTAATGAACCTGCAAGTTGATCACAAAGCCTGCTCATGTCTTTTCATTACAATCTTGCAGAGCTTGGACAGAGTTAGCAACTCATATCAAGGCTTTGTGGTCTGCTAACTTCAGGACTCATAACATCTCCTAGTATTCAGCTACCTGTTAGCAAGTTTTATGTATGTGCTGCCTACATGTACACAGAAGTAATATTCAATCGCTGCACTATTAGTGTCTGCTCTCTCAGCACTCCTCATTGGTTGGGACTTACTTTGGCAATAGTCTTTATTGACTTCAGAAGTTTTGAGGCTACAGTCTGGAAACACCCAGCTCTATCTGCTGCTAAGCTAACAGAAAGTAACACCGAAGTAGCTCTTTACATGGTGATTACTCAGACAGAACAAAGAGAAAACTCAAGTATCCAGCTGTAGTTAATACAACCCCAGAGTCTTCTCGTTTTTAAGCTCTTCCTCATGATGCATTCTACTTGACTGAAAATGCTCAGCTGAACTGCAAAATCACCTACCTATCCAAATCTCTGTGACGGGGTAAGTGTAACATTTTAAAAAATGATGGCATCAACCCTGTTGGAGTCCACTGTCGAGCAAATAAGGTTTGTGAATCTCTTTTATTAGGTACATATGGCTTTTGTGAAAGCTAGGGTACTACTTTAGACACAGAGAAGCAAAGGCCACCCTTCCTGACTTTGTTACTTCCTAAGAACAGGTCCAGGACGGATGCTTACTAGTGGTGAAGTATATCAGTGAGACCACACAGTCATATGCACTTCAACCTGGTCCAAACAGACACTATTCCTAATAGTGTCCTGAAAACACACTGTATAAAACATTTACATTTTGCAGAGGAACAGGATCAACTAGTGGGGTTTTCTTAGTAAACGTTTGCCTTTCCTGATTTCAGAACAATGACAACAATAACCTATTGTCTTATCTGGATTTCCCCCCCAAAAAACCTGTAAATTAGAAAAATCATGCCAGTCAATCTGTACTGTGGTAGCTCAGCATTTTTCAAATATTCTAGAAAGATTCCATTGGAGTGTAATCCACCCACTGACCTGTGATGGTGACAGGAAATAATCCACCCCGCAGTCAATTTAAAGAGGTTAATGAGCTGGTAAATGCTGTCTCCATTCCCACATACTGGGCAATGAAAGTTAATATGTAGAAAGCATCAAAAACAGTCAAGCCAGGCACTCCTAATTATACTACAAATCATGAAAAATAAGACAACATAAACGTAAGAATCTGAGTTACACTAAAAGACAAAGAAACATGATCAACTGGTGTCAGCATACAGTAGCTGAGAAGCTGGCCAATATATCCCTCCAAATAAGTTATAAAAATGCAGGCAAAAGGAGCATTTAAATAAGGAGACTGAAATACAAGCTAACAAAAGTCAGGAAATTAAAAGTGGCTAGTATTCTCTCCTTGGCTCACACAGGTATGTTTTACTTTGTACCATAGCCTTAAATACAAGAACAAGGGTTGGAAAATGTTAATTTCCACGTAAAAACTGGTTTCTCAGTAGACCATAAAACTATCTTCTCCAAGTCAAGGACTGTTGACCTAGTAAGTCCAGTCAAATCCAAAGCAGCCTTTATGATTAGTGAAAGAGTACACAAAAGCTACCTCTACATGGAAAAAAATCTTGATGGAAACCTGTTGAGGTGATTTTATACAACTAGGAATTAATGGCCACAAATAAGACTGCTTTTGTCAGCAATTTTTATTGCCACAAGGGGAGAATTGAAGGAACATGAAAAATTCTTCACCCTTTACGTATTAAAAAAACTAAAAGATGTTTGAAAATGAAAGTGTTCTAGTCTATGGCCCACGCTGAAGAATGATTCTACAGCCATAGTTGTAATGTTCACTAATGGCTTTTTGTGTAGTATTCTGCATATCTGAGGTCTGAAAAGAACACCTTCAACAGAAGTGTGATACCAGTAATCCATCATCCTATGACCAGCAAGCATTGCCATAACTGCCACAACGAATGTGAGTCAAGACTCACAGAAAGAGGTATTATTAAATAGTGCAAATTCTTCATATTGACTGTATCACCTGGAATAGATATGAAAAGTACTTAATTCATCAGTTTAACTTTTTCATTGGGAAAGGCTTGGCTTCATATTTCACATGTATACATTATTATTTTTCTCTTGTAGGTAATGGCTGGAGATTAGGACTTTCATTTTAACCAAATCATATACACTGCAGGAATCTGAAGACCAAATGTAGATTTGTGATACTAGCAGGACTAAGATTGTACTAGTACACACCACTTATATTCCATATATATTATCATTAAGGAGCCTCAGGTGTCACAGCATATCTGAGTGTGACTGTGATTATACGTTTGATCTCACTTTGGCATAAGGTTTAATCTAGAGTACCTAATTTTTAGGAAGATTTTTAGGTTCTACCATCTGCCAAACAAGAAGAAACCTCCAAAATTATGTTCCCTGCAGGGTAAATGACTAACCTACTGTTATTCTAAAATTGTAGACAATAAAACTGCAGGCCCATTCAGCATGTGAGATCTCACACTGCAGATAAATTGTCAGGCTGTAGAAAGGGCACTGATCCTGTGACACAATATGCAGGTGGGGAACGTGGTTACTAGTGACATTTGAGGGCAGGCCCTGTTAGAAGGCACAGCACTGCTGTCTGCCACCTGGCTTCAAGTCTCCACTCCCCAAGAGTTTAGCTGGTCAACAGACAAGGTCAACTAGACATACATAGCGGCAGGATCTGAGAGAAGAATTTCAATATTGTTGTTAAGATGCATAGGACACACATAAATAGGGAGAAGCATGAGATAGGGCCTAACTGTTGTCAGACTTGATAGGTTTACTCATATAGTTTAGATTCTTAACACATTCATACTGTATAACTGTCCACAAACATTTTCTTAAGTTTTTAGACTCCCCTTGACTCCACCAATAGTGTTATTCATAAATCACTGGAAGTTAATGAAGTGAAACATTAAGTACTGGTTAAGCTACATTGCTCCAACTGAGGTCCAGTCAAAATCCTATCTAGCTGCATGGCACAGAAGTTTACAGTGTTTGGTTTCCATTGCAAACACGTACAAAAATAAAAGTCTCAAGTGCAGTTTCTAAAGACACTAAAGTGATTTCACTTGGAAAACCCTGAGAATCTAACAGCTCCTGCTGCAAACATCACGCTGGAATTTCTGGTGGATAAAGTGGTCTTCCCCTCAGAACTGGGGTGAACTGCTGCCAACACAGACAAGTTCTAGTAAGTATGAGAGAGAGCCGAGTAGATAATAATACAGCACATTGTGTCACATCACTTTGGAAAAAAAAAAAAAAAAAAAAAAGGATGTTTTACCTACAAGTTTTACCACATGCATTTTCTATTAAAAAATAAAAGCATTTGTTGTTTTTTAACTGAAAATCTTCAACAAGTTTTACTAAATTTTAAGCTGTACTTAGGCAGATAATGCATAAACTGAAAGTCTACCTTTCTCCATATTGTTTAACATTAGACTTTATTAAAATTTGTTCTGAGACATTGAAGGTTTTGACACACAAACCACTGATTTAGCTAATAGCAAACACACATCTAGACGGCCAAGCCAAACCTCATCTAACTGATGAACTGTATAGATAGACTGGTTTCACTAATCATTGAGAAACAGTGGGCAGTCAAATCTATGATTTGCAAGGATAGCCTACATACAGGACTATCTTAAACATATAAAGGGTGGATAAAACCTCAGTAAAGATTTTTAAAAATATTATCAAGCCTTCTGAAATGATGACACCACTAATATTCATCAAGTTTTACCTGGACCAGATTATAGCAACTACTCATACAGCTATGTAGCTTTGCAGAAACAGCCTGATAAGTACTTTCTCTTAAATCCCTATTCTGCAAAGTTAAAAATTATCACTACATTGAGTATGTATAATTACAAAAGACTTTTTCTAGAGCAATCTTTGTGAGTAGATTTTTTCCTGTAGGAAAACCCTGTAATAGACGTAAATAATTCATAGACTTACTTTCGGGTAGTTCTCGGGCTTTAAAAAGAACACACACACACACAAAAGCAAAAAAAAGATGCAACTGGGTGACAGAAAGGAGCCTTGGGATGTGTTGAGGATGAATGCTCCAGTTTTATGACACAGCTTTTCCCTTCCTTTAGTACTCTGCAATTGTCATAAATTCACAAAATGCACCAGAGCTTAAATCCTACAAAGGCTCTGAACACAAAATGCTCAAGACACAAGACCAAAGCATGGAAACTGAACACGCAGGGAGTTTGTGAAGTGTGAAACTTTAACTAGTTCATTACATTGCATCGTAACACAAGTAAAAATAACATTTATATTCACAATTTTAACCAGATGACCCCAATGACTTTTCCTCTATTTTAATATAGATAACCATGGAAACTCAATTTTGCCAAGCTATTAGTCTTCCAATGTTTTTTCTTCTCTGGATATAAGAGATGAGCAAAGGGTTCTCTTTGAATGTAAACCCTAGTTCACTTTGTGATGCTTAATATAAGAAAAGTATATAATAGGTCAGTAGAATTAACTAGTGCACCACTCAAACTGATGAAAACATCCTTGTTATATGAAAGCAAAAACCAGTAAATCTGTTAATGCCAGCCCCATAAAAGACATTATTTAGCCTGGAGATTATACCTACAAGGTTTGAAAAGATACAAAATTAATTAATGATCTAGTCTGCAAAAGAAAGAAACATTGTTCTAAATGCCCCAAGATTTTTTTGATAGGGAAATGATAAAAGAACCATAGAAACAGAAGATTGTTTTGACTGTAGTTGAGAGGTGAATGCTGTCTCCTGAAAGTGTGCTTACACCAAATACATAGACAGGACTGGAAGTTGCTGCAATCTTTGCCATGCCTTTGACTCTGGTTAAAGGGCTTCAAGCAGAAGTGTTTGTCCAAAAGGCTAACAACAAAGACTTTCCAAACCAATTCCATTCTTGTACTAGTTAACGCAGAAGTGCAGCAACTTTTCAACAAATGATTGCTAATGATATAAGCCCACTACAACACAGTACTATTCTAAAATGATTAGACATTTTCATAGCTGTTTCTCCATTAGGCCATTTAGTTTTCCTTCAATTATATCTGCCAGTTCCTTTTAGCAAGCCAGATAAACTGACTTGTGATCATCAAGGAAAAAAAAATCTTTAAAGTTTCACAAGACCCACAAGAGCAAGAAAAAGTAGAATTAAAATAGCTACTTCAATCTGTGGTTAAAATATTTCACATGATATTGTGCATATCCCTAAACTGCAAGAACACTGACTCCTATTCGGGACCAGAATCTAGAGGTACAAAAGTAGCTCTAAGCAAGCACTGCAATCAGCTAAGCTCCATCCTAGTAACAACATCTGCTGCACTGCATCTAGAATACCTCAACCTGCCATGCTAGGAATTTTTTTTTTTTAACACCCTCCCCTCTCCCCTGTGCCCTAAAAAGGCCCAGTAAGCTACATCAATACAGGATAACAATTTGGTTTATTGTCCAAATAATCAGAGAACATATAGAAGAATGTGTTAAAGTAAATTGAAAGATATAAAAATATTTCTTAGAGCTCACTGAAAGGTAGTCACAGATGGACAGTTCATGCTAGTAAGGATTACAAGTCTTCTGTACTTTGCAAAAGATGTTAATGATTCTCTGATAAGAACCTTCTCTAAATAGGCTTAAGACCTTTGAAGGCAATCTTTTAAGCTACATGACTTCATTGCTGCTCAAGAAAGAAGTCACTTTGCCCACAGAAAGCTTCTATTTCTAATTTAGTTTATAAAATATGAAATGAGTCGACTTGATTTCACTCAAACACTAACTATGGTTACTGGAATTTTTAAGCAACAATAAAGCCTCTATTAAAAACTGTAACAAAATGCTTTATAACAGCAAAACAAGGGAAAGCCATAGATGCCTACAGAAATCTGTACACAGTAGTGCTTGCTGATAAATCTCTTCATAAGTTTAAAGCATCATAAAATTCATTCAAAACCCTTCACATAAGATATCTTAGACAGGAAACTGCATGATCTTTGTGAGAAGATTAGATTAAAATAAATTATAGTACTACTTAGGGCACTGTTTCACCAACCTGGAGGTAACCTGGACAGGGTTTCTGGCTGGGGAAAGAGTGCTCTATAGGGAGCAGACGTGGAGATGTGAGCAGAAAGAAGCAGCTCCTGTAAGAGCTCAGATATATTGTAGGGCTAATGACATTCCAGGGAAAGGATGGGGTGGACAACATGGGGGGGGGGGGGGGGGGGAAGTGACTGTTGGAAGGTAAATTTGAGAACAACTGGTTTATGGCACTAACAGAACTCTAGGGATTGTGAAAAATTTAGTTAGAGCGCTACAAATTCATACTATTTGTCTTAAGTGTAAATAAATCATTCTAATAGCACATCAGTCAAACTTGAACAAGATTGTTCCTAAGTTGTGTTCATGAGCCAGACAGATATGTGATTCTGTATCTTAAGAAGTCTTTCTTAAAAAGCCTGAATTTACTTTGAAAGCCTTTATCATTATTAATATTATTCCTAGGGCAAAAGCCATTTTTCAAGCTGCCTATGAAGTAATTTATCCTGGACTGATAACCAAGATAGTTCTGAAAGAACTCAAATGCAATGTGAAACATACTGAAAAACTATGCAAAATTGGTGCAAGCCAAATTATGGGAATTCTTACAGCTGTTAACTCAGGAATTTGCCTGGCTTTATCTTGTTTCTGAATTTTAGTCACAATAATGATTTCATCAGCTCTCAAAAATGCTAGACTACTTGGAAGCTCACCTCACGAATAACAACCTTGGCATTTGCTTATCCAAACCACCAAAGAAGAGGTTTCTGTATCTGAAAGCACTGTATATGCTAACTCACAAGAAACACCAGCCATGTGTCTCTCAACAATTTGCTTTTACAGTGATTAAAAAAATCATCTTATTGTTACACATACAAACTCGTAATCCACTAATCCAGGGCTACTGAACTGGTAGTTTCCAACACAGGCACAAACCATTAGCAAATTCTGCCAGGATTTCACTGTTCTACCAGTCATCCTAACCCACATTTTTCACTTATATTCTGTATTTCTAACTGACCTATTTGTCTCAAAGAGGAGATAACAGCCACAGCAGCCATGAAGATAGCACATAACATTTGCCTGTTCTGCCAGAAATGGAGCTGGCAAGCTTTCCTTGTGAGTGTCCCTGAAAAATAACTACTAAAGTTGAATTGATAAGGCATTTGGGAGACCTTCTGAACAGAGTCTGAATAAAATGAAAGAAAAAGCCAAACAAATAGACTCTATATCTACTCTATATCTATATTGCAGAAAAGATGCAGTAAAATATTACTGAAGTGTTAATGTATTAGCCTTTTAACACTCTCAAGAGATAGTGTATTTTTTAAGATGCACGACTTGGTTGAAGAATTATCCTTGTAACAATTTAAAAACAGTTTTCTTCAACATAGTGCATTAAAAACGCCAGTCAGACGTTACTTTAGAATCTTCTACAATTCACTTTTGTAAAGAAAACCCCAAATAAACAAAAAATGCAAACACAAACAAACAAACAAAAAAGACTTACATATGTAAGTAACAAAAACCTACCACTAGAATACCTAAAAAGCAGGGAAATGGTAAAATCCTACAGACTAGTGGAACTCAAGTCTGATGAAAATCCAGACAAATGACTAAAGCCTAAATACATTTCAAATCTATTAAGTGCCTAAGAGGAACATTTGTCGTAAGCATACAATAGAAAAAGCACAAACTGAAATTCTTATACTAATCCTGTTCTCTCTAATCATATCTTCCTTTAAATCAAATATTATGTATAACATCTATAATATTAACTGATCTGATTTTTATTACTACTGGCATCTAAAATAATTCATTTCTAATGGGAATTTGCAGACTGATGAAAGCAATATCAAAATGAGGATATAGCTGAACATCCAAGACAAGGCAAAAGACAGAACAACTAAAATGAAGAAAACTAATAAGATACATAGTTCTCAAGAATAGTTCAAAGCAGTTGATGAATCAATTTCATTTTCATTCAAGGAAAGAATTTTAGGCAGAAAAACATCCTTATTTGTGCAACAGTACTCTGAAGTCTTAACCTAAAGTCAAGAGCTACATTATAGACATTTAAATCTTATTAAGAATTTGGACTTAGCATACCTACCTACTCCAAACAAATTACAATTTACTTAAAACGCAAAGGATAAAGACAAATGCAAAACCAGGGAAGTACAACGTAACATCTTCATAACTCTGATCACAATATGTCACGTCCTGAACAACCAAGCTCTGTAGGGATCCTGATACAACGGATATTTAAGGTATAAAAGATTAAAGAGTCTATGAGCAACAACAAATAGAAGAGCACAGAAAGGAATCGAGACTTATACAAGAAACTGTATGAGATCTCTTTAAAATATTTATTGAACTAGTCTGAGTATAGCACAACAGATCTGGGCAGAGCTATTTAACAATAACTATTCATGCTAGCAACTATTTTCAAGCTACTTCAGAGCACCTAATTCAAATATTCATATCTCACATTTTTAGCTAGTGGATTGCAAATATCAGCTTTAGAAAAAATCCTTTGTGAATAAGTTTTTTTTTAAAAAGTCTGTCACAGATACACTTGTCATTTCTGCACAGCTGTGCTGTAATTGCCAGCAACAATAGAAACAGCAACTTCATCTGTTCAGTTGAGAAATATTTATTTAACAAAAACTCCAGAAGCAAACAACTGTCTACAAGAATCCATTTTGAGTCCTGCTGAGTAAATGTATATTGATATCCTATGTCAACTTCACCTGAGAGAAATCTATACGACAGATTCTTTCCTGAAAAGCACACTTGGCATTTAAAAGTTTATTCGTTCTCTGATATTTTTGTCCTCTGAAGCACAATTCACAAACCACTGAACACTTCTGCACTAAATAACAGACTACAAGTTTTTGGAGGATTCTATTCTATAGACATTTAACTTTAAATCAAGATTTGCCAAAACCTCCTTCTATAATGTCTTCAGGTATGAAAGGAAAGCATACAGCTTAGAAATCAAAATAGCATTTTTAAAAATATCTCATAGAATATGCAGTATTTGTCTTTTAGGAATGGTGCTCCTAAACTAATATTTTACCAAGGATCTTCTAGAAAATTCATCATGTAGAAGAGTAGTGTTAAAGCAGTAGGTATTTCAGGAATCTAGCAAATTGAGCATTACTAAACAAACATTCTGAAAGCTGCGTTCCATCATGATGATGGCCACTATCATTCAAGATTCTAATATATTTATCAAGTCCAATTCAGAAGAAAGTCCTGCTCACAGAAACAAGTTATGATTATTAGCAGTTGTAGGGTTTCATGTATTAATGAAACAACTGATAACATGATTAGAGAGTGTATCACCTGTAAGAAAGCAGAAATCCTTCAGGTGGGGACCATAGTCGTAATATTTCTACAGCTGCCTAACTCTTCCATGCTTTTGGGTTTAATAATTTGCTCTCAGGAAAGTGCATGCTTCACCAAAACATGACATATCAGGATGACTATAGATGGTGGTTTTATTAGCTCCTTCATTAAAATGTAATTAATCTCTGACTATTGTAGCCAAAGTTCCACAAGGGCTGCGTCCTTTAGGATCAGATGTTCTTCATTTGCACAGAAAGACTTTCAAAATTAGGTTAGAATTAGGTCAGAATTAGACTAGAATTAGATCAGTAGTTTTCTTCTTGACGAGTAATGGAGCTATATTGCCCAACTCCTCTTTCAAATTGTCTCATATCTCAAAATCAGAGCAATACAGAGTGTGTCCTAACACCTGTTTTTTATGATTTTATTTCTAGACAACAATGAAAATTATGTAAATCTTTAAGGCAGAGTGGGTGAGAGGCATTGAAGAGAGCATGTTTTTCAACAGATAAATTCTAAATACCTAATCGTACAGTTACTCCTGTAGTAATGGTTGTTTGTTGTAACACATCCTGTCTGGAATCGTGAAAGTTCACACACATCATGGGTGTCTATACAAACCATTCTTGAATCCTGTATTTTTGAGGGGGGGTTGTAATCTTAATTTCCTTTTTAACTTGACTTCTTACAACCATTCATCCCTTTCTGGGAACTGATGAAAGAACCTCTTGTATGCACTACATGAATGGAGTGGTTTGGCTTCTTTGTTGCCAACTTCAGAGGTCTGTTGTTTTGCTTTTTAGCACTGAAATCATCTAACACATCATCTTTCTTTTCCTCAAGAACTTTTCACCAGTTGGCCAGGAAAACTGAGGTGCTGTTTGGGTTTTGCAGATGCTGTTAAAGCTGTCTGCAGGTATGCAAACACATCAGGAGTCATGCATCTTGCTGAAGAATGCTATACATCCAACAGTAGGTCTATACATGAGGTCTATAATTTCAGTGAGGTTCAGCAAGGTAATTTTTGACATGGGGAAGAGGAATCAGACCTTGTTATACTTGGTCTGCAGAAAAAAGTAGGTAAAACATAAAAAAAAGCTTCTTGAGACATCTCACTGCAACTCAGCCCATATTTTATTTTCATATCAGTGATACACTTGGGGAGGAACTTCTCTTACTACAATATCCTTTATTAGATTACCAATAGAAGATGCTATGAAAGCCTGACAAACGAGGTTTTGTTTCCAAAAGCTGGCAAACATGGAACCATGCCCACTTAAATATTTTAGCTCTGAAAAAAACACAACTTGACAAAAAGTTTGTTTCCTATTTAAATTCTCACAGTACTTTCCATCTACTCACCACTAAACTCAGCTCTGTTGCTTCTAATTGTGGAATTTCTATTCTCCCAAAATGGAGAGGTGAGGACAATGAGGATAGTGGCAAACTGGACTTGCATGTTTACTTCAACAGCCAATTTTCAAGCTTATGCTAGAATTACTGGGTTTTTGCTTGAGACAGTAGCTTGAGCAAAGATCATTAACTCCTCTATTGTTCGTACAGCCTTGTCTTATGACCTATTTTACTTTTGAGGTATCAAAACCATATTTTGGCTATATTCAACTCTCACTTCATTAAAAAAGCCAGGAGAAGATGGCAGAAATAAACTATGCAATCTTTATGTTCCTTTAAATTGAACTGGCCTGTCCTAATGCAAAGTGAGTCTATCACCAGCTGTGCAGGTATGAGAGAATACTAGTATATCATTCTTAATCAAGGAGTTAAGACAAAGCATCTTACCGTTAACTAAAAGGAAAAACTTCCATCTGAAAAAATTGCTACTCTGAAAATGGTAAAAAGAGACTGAATTTTTTTTTCTGGGATCTTTTAACAAGATGAAAGATTCATATGACGTCTTCTCACACTACCTAGCAGTATCTTTGTAAACTCCAGTAAACAGATTATACAACAATGCAATGTGTGAGCAATAGCTATAGGTTATCTAACAACGACCAACAAATGCAACATTATGATTGCAATTTACAACAAAGAACAACTGTGAACAACCTCAGAACCAAAAGCAGTAATACCACAACTGGTTCCCCTGCAAGAACAAAGATTGGATGGTTTGATCTTGATATACCCTCTCAGAAACATTACTTACTGTCAGATCTGAGGGAAATGATGAATTCAGCAGCATATCATTAAGTCATATGTTCAATATAAATAGAGAGCTTCATAAAATTATTGGGAGTATCTCTATCTTATTTTCTCAGAAAATGCCATGACACATGGTTGGCTTTTTTTAATCAGATACTAACATACCATTACAGTATTTAGAATAAAAGTATCACAGCTTTGAACTGATTTGAGACAATCAGAATATAAAACCAACACTAAATATGCAACTTTTCAGTCTATGTAATATAAAGGCCATACACTAATGATGCTGAAACTGATAAGTTTTTTCAATATATAAGTAATTCCA
Source organism: Haliaeetus leucocephalus (assembly GCF_000737465.1). Lineage (NCBI taxonomy): Eukaryota > Metazoa > Chordata > Aves > Accipitriformes > Accipitridae > Haliaeetus > Haliaeetus leucocephalus. The sequence continues at coordinate 63,165 of NW_010972670.1, forward strand.
GTGGAATTTTACAATCAATCTTAAATCACATTATAATTCTAAAACACTACTACAATACTTTTCAATGCATAGCAAGAGCCTGCAGACCTTTCAATTAGGACACAATATCAAGGAATTCTCCACTGACAGACAATCAGCTTCTTTAAAAGAAACAACCCAAAAGAAAGAGTGACTGATTAGGTATATCAAGTGTTAAGATGTTTTCGTGAACAACATTGCTGTAATCACTGTAATGCATCATTCTTGTCATTAAGTAGTTTAGATGACAACTGATCTGAACTCCTGGTGTGCAGTGCATATTCAGTAATTACTGCTACGCTAAAATATTTTATCTTCTCTTTGTACCTGAACTAGATAGATTACACTACCCTAACAAAGAGAAAGTTTAGAGCTCCCCATTATAATATTACATAGAGAAAGATGTCTAGTAACAGAAACTTATTTAAGCTGTCAAACAAAGGGTATGTCTCTTGGGACAACTGCAATACTTTGTAGGATATCCAAGTTAGTTCTAAAGGAGGTAATATATGCTGGAAGCAAACTAATCACAGCAGAACACAGTTCTGCCTTGACTAATTTACACAAAAAAATAAGATACCTGAGTAGGTTTCTGCTCACAACAGAGCCCACTGAAGATTAACCTCAGTATCTCTAATACTGGCAGAATAAATAAGGTGATAGCCCAAGTTAAATACAAAATCAATTCTCAAAATGTTTTTTTAAAATACTTCTAACCTACAGATATGTCAGATTCTCCATCAGCATAAGGTTTATACCAAGGCTGAATGTTTGTTCTGAGCTTAATACAAATTCCAGGGAATACAATTAAACAATACAAGAATACAATGATTCTTTCTGTACTTACAATTCATAATGCACATCAAAGCCTGTTTCTGCATAATTTTGTTTAAACTAATTTTATGCTATCTGGAAGAAAAAAAGAAAGCTTTCTGTTTTCAAAAGCAGTACTTTTACCAACCACCAGATGTGAGCCTTTTAAAAAATAAAAATCTCATGTCCCCTTCTTACCAGTCACTGCAAATGACAAAAAAAAAAAAAAAAAAGGGAAAAAACAATTTGGCATAGCTTCTTCTGCTAGTCCTTTGAAGTGGGAAGCATCAGATAAAGATGTAGTATAGATTTTCATTAATACACAAAAGGTTTAAAACAGACCACACTAAGCCTTTCTTTCTGGAACCAACAAAACATTGGCACTTTTCTATTCTGCCCACAGAATTCACTGTAAAGAATCACATGAATTCAGTTTACAGATGAAGATGAATAGATAGTGGTGTAATTTGCCTCCAACTTGCTATGTTTGCCATAACCCACTGTCTTCTCAGTAAATAAAATTAACTGCAGGAAGAGAATGATTCACAAACTTTTAAAGGAACTGTGATAGTGCTTAAAGTAGTGGTGAGACCACCACCTCGCTCTTCAAATTCCCTTTCCCCCAAATTACTTACCACAAACATTTGATCTTTTATTTCTAGACATTATAAAATTAACAAGTAATCAATCAATTTGAAACCCTGCTTTTAAGGGATCACAAATAAAAGTAAAGTAGAAATGGTTACGCATCAACTTGCAGTAACTTAGTGGCTTCACAACCACATGTCCTTCTCTCCACCTACTCTAGTTGCCTCTGGGGTACTCTGGTCCTCTTGAAAGCAGGCTAGCAGGCAGAGTGCTCCACAAAAGAGTTTAACTTCCATATCAAAAGATAAAATCAAAGAAGGCTGGTACTTGAGCCATGCTCTTACTTCTCTTGTTCTCCAGCTGGGTCGCATATACATGCCCGAGCAAAGGGCACTGACAGGATCCAGGCACCACAACTCCATTTTTAACCTCTCTCCCTCATACTGGACTTCCCGGCCCAGGGAGGAGTGGGAATCTCATTTCTTCACCTTCATCTTTCCCTCACTTGATAATCTTACATTGCCCTGAAGCAAAACTAAACTTCAGACTGAGGCTGACCTTTTTTACTTAAAAATGATGTTTTGTACCTGGAAAAGCTTAAAGCTCCTTTCTTTTACTTTGGTGATGAAAGGTTTAAAACTCACTAGCTTTTTTTTACCACTTATACTGGACTTAGACTCTTCTGGTACAGTCAAGCATCTTTCTGAATGGTTCTGTTGCACGGCCTTGATTCGAATAGGAGGAAGACTTGTTTATTAGTTTTGATTTTTGAAAAAAGATAGTCAACATCATTTCATGTAAAGTATTTTTCCCAGCTGAAAAAAGGCAACAAATTTCACATGCTTCTCCCTCTAAACCTACTTATTTTCAGCTGTATTATCCACCTTGTTTCTAGAAAGAAGAAGGGGGGGGGGGGCAGGGAAGAATAAAAAAAAATAATGTATCTGCTATAAACTTGTCTGTTCACAGAAATAAAGAAAAGTTACCAGTTGTCACTGCCCACTGCCTTAGGGTGGTTTTGGTTTCTTTGTTGGTTTGTTGGGTTAGGGGTTTTTTTGTTCTTGTTTAAGAAATTTTAGAAGTATTTACAAAATACCAAAAGAGAATTTGTACTGGCCTATAGCAAACAACAAAATATAAAATATTTCAGCCTATTTTAAAATACTTCAGTCTGTTACACGGTTGGAGCTTTCTGTTTAAAAAGTGGTTAAGACAACAAGCAGAGTATAGAATATAAGACACAAAAACCTAATTCCAGATGTATTTTACTGTGATTAAGACCTAGGTTGGATTATACTCTAACTAATTACAAGAATTAGTGAAAAGTGACAATTTCCAATAAATTCTATGAATTAGGGCTCATAAAAATTACTCTTGCCAAAGATGTAATTATTAGCTCAAAGCTTGAAAAATACTAAACATTAATGGAAAAAAATCAGTAAAAAGTTGGCTATTGACAGTCTTGATAGAATTAAGCCTCCTAGAATTACAGAAATAACCTTATCTTTAATTTTGAGAACTTTCACTCAGTAAAGGATTCTTTCCACAACAGGGTATTTTCTACATTACTCAAGAACTCTACAGTAAAACCCCTCTGGTATCATGCCTAAAACCTAGCAGACTATCTACTCTTTCCCAAGTGACTGATCTTTTCTTTTTCTGGTGATTTACATTCAGATCATCTTGTTACAGAAAGCACAGACACTTCTGATAGTAACTCCTGTAACTCTTACTAGGCACTTCATGATTTTCTTCTGACACCATCTCTTTTTCATCACTGCCTTAAGAGTATTTTTCTACTTTATCTAATCAACACTGTAAAGTAGTAAATTTATAGTCACTAACTTAATTTCATTACACTAAATCATAGAGTCACTTAAAAATATGCATTTCACCCTGAGGCATTATTTTCTTCCAAATTACAATTTCAATAAGAAATTAAGATCGAACACAGACATTTACTTGGTTGGTATGATTCCAAACATAAATAAAAAGAGATGAAAATGTACTACTTTGATGCCAGTTTACAGCTGTTACTATTAACTACAGTATCACAGAGGTGACTATAACAAGAAAGGGATGACTCTGAGCCATGAAGCACCTGTATGTCATTATTTGGTAACATCATGAGAACTATGAAAATATTTATTCTTCAGTAAAGTTATTAATGATGGCCATACTGCTGATGGCCCTCCATCAGTCCTGAAGTTAGAATGTTAGTATTGACAGACATTTTTCCCCTTTGTAATATCTTAAACAAAGAAAACATTAATAGCTTAATGATCAGACAACTGAGCTATCAGTCAATCCAGACACCATGCAACCATTATATCAAAACTATCCTGTGTAGCATGAACCCTTTGAACCCTTTAAATTAGCCTGGACAAATTCCCTCCTTTCCCAAAAGGATTTCCTATTGTAAACATAGGCTTTATCACAAACTCAGCATTTTTCAAATATCTTTTTCCATCCAGAGAACTCAGCTTGGTAAAGTATAATCACTGAAAAACACCCCATAAAAATGTTCTTTGCTTTTTTCATTTTTCAGATTTTATAGTACTTCACTCCCTGTTACAGCTAATAACAAATACACTAGTCTTGCAGAACAGTCACTAACTCTCCTGAAAAAAGTGAATTGCATAATAAAACCTCTGATACATCATTAATATTATTACGGTGATCATGGATTCTTTTGTCTCCAAAAGCACTCTAAAATAGTTTCCTACCATGTAGTTCAACAGATATCAAAACACAGAACTCAAACCCAGGATCCATTTTAAAGTATTGTTTGCATGGAGCTGTAACACTATGCTCCAAAATACTGATGATGTATACTTCTATATTTTGAATATGGGTTTAATTTTAGTCCCACAGTAGCAAAGTACATTGGACAAAACTGCGCCTAACTTCCGTGTGAATAAGATTAACTTTTATTTGGTTTTGGCATCACTTTCTAAATGGTTTCATGAGCAGAAGGATTAGTTAATTTATCCCACTGGTCAAAAGCAGACACCTGAGAGATCTCATCCAATTTCTGGTGTTATACTTCCCAGACTGTGCAGAATTCATAGAAGAATCACTGAAAAAGGGGAATGTCCTTGTATTTCAAATATTAAACAAGAACAACCCTTTTAGTCAGTTTAATCAAAGCAATACTATTTAGGTACTAGTTAGAAGTTTACTGCTGGAAATAAAATATGATGCCAAATATCTGTTACTCCCAGAAAATATGCACGTTTGCAGTATTACCTCCACTATATCTTTGTAGACAAGAAAAAACAAATTTTACATGTTCTTAGACAAAAGTCTGCAGCAACAGAAACCATTTACCAGTCTGAGAAAAAATTGGTGATAATAGGAACACAAAACACCACTTTTGTATTTGCTAAATATCTAAGTGAAATGATTGCTAGGTGTAGAAAACAAGATGCAATCTGTTCTAAATGGAATGGCATGTATGAGAATAATGTTGGTGTTATGGTCAGAGAAGCATTTCTTTTTATGGTAGCAGTATATTCTAAACATTCCGTTCTATTAAAAAAAGCACTTCCATAGTTTAATGCTCACAGGGCAGAAAATATTCTGGAGATGTAGACTGCATCCAACCTGTCTTCTAACACATTCTCTCCAAATAAAAATGCAACAAACCATTTGTTATCGGTCTGTGTGGAACATTTTTTTCGTAGCAGGGGATGGGATGCAAGGGGTGGCTCCTGTGAGAAGCTGCTAGAAGCTCTCCCGGCTCCAAGTCGGACCCGCTACTGGCCAAGGC